>NC_079348.1:9667438-9973438 GCF_029582105.1 Oenanthe melanoleuca | reverse complement strand
AATTATACTATATTAATGGAAATTAATACACAAGTTTCTCTCTGATTCCCAGGGAAATAATTTTTTCCAAGAAATTCAGTAATCAAATGTGAAAATCTTGACCCAGATATGACTATGACTTTTAGCTATGTCCTTTGGGATTGTCAAAGTAAAACAAAGGACAGAGCAAAATCCTGAAAAGAAATCTCAGTGTTACTCATATCAAGTGCCAAAGATCAGAACAAAGCCTCTAAGCATCTGAACACTGGCAAGTTTATCATTGATGAGATGGCAGATGGAAGACTAATGTTCTGATCTGCAAACTGATTCTCCTGAATTAGGTCGTGCACTTTCTGTCTGTGCAAGAAGAATTGGCAAGGAAACACTTCTGACTTTCTTGTACTCCTGAATTTTCTGTCAGTACTGGCATCCTGTTTCTGTTACTATCAGAGCTATGCAGGTACTTCACAGGTAGAACTGACCAGTGCAAGCCAGGTGATGTTATGTGATGGGTCACAAATCAAGACTCTTGGCTAATCCTAGGAGGGGGAGCACCTGTTGTATTAGCCTGATATGTGTGTCATCCAGTTCTGCTTTTGCTGCCTCTACAATCCACAGCAAAACTTCCCTTACTTCAGCAGAGATTTATGGAAATATTTAGTTCTTGAGAAGTTCTCCTTTTCATACTTTTGGTCTTGGGAAATGGTTGTCTTAGGTGTATGGATGGGCTTGGCCTTTCACAGCATTTCACAATCCAGCATGAGAGTCCTGATGTAGTAGTTGTATTTGCCAAGACTTTTCCTTCCCTCAGCAGCCAAACAGATCCAGTGCCAGGAGTGGATTTGGTTTTAGTCCTTGTTGCTTCCCTTAGAGGTGAAGGTCCTGCACTCCACAGGTTTCTGTGGCAGAGGGGAAAGTACTGTGGCCTCTGAAGGCTGTGCAACAGTGGGGCATCCCTGGGGCATCTCTGGCTGAGCAGAGGAGAGCAGGGGAGGTCTGCAAGCTGCTGCTTCAGTTGCTCCCTGTGCCTGAGAAATCCTGTGATTTAGTCATTGCTCCAGAAATATTTCTGGATTTTATTTGTTCACCGTTAAATCCTTATTCTGTCTCCTAAGAACACTCCTATGCAGTTTCCAGATGCTTAATTTATTTTCCTGGACTTAGTTCTGGGTTATCAGCTCCATTTCCTAAAATGGCTGAGACAAAAGGTTACAGACTGGAATATTTCCAAAGCAGGACTAGTGTTTGCTAGTCTGAGCTCCAAGCTGATCATACATTTTGTTCATTTAGACTTACAGTAAAATTAGTAAAACTGAATCAGAATTTGAATATTGACTAGTTCATGCTCCTCAGGCTTCTTTGTATTGAACTATATAGATCATGAATTGATTAATGAAGCAGAAACTCAGTTCAGTGGAAAGATGGTTGCTCCCCTCCCCCTCCATCCAATAACATTAGAAAGAATTGTTTGATGATGCTCTTTCCCTCCTCAGCCCTTAATTTCCTGGAGAATCATATCTGACCAGCAAATTTAGATGGCTGTGACTGGGAGAGACATTCTTTAGTTGTGGTAGAGCTGATGTAGTTATTTTACAGTAAGTGTGTCACTTATTGTACATCCTGCATGGAACAGGGCACGCTACTGTTTGTTCTGTTTAGATTTTTAAACATTATGTCTGTTTAAAATTACATTAATAGCAAAAAGGATTATTACCACATGCAATTTAGCTGTTAGTAGTTACCAGGAGAAGATAATATTTATGCCAGCTTTTTCATGGCAGATCAATTACTTTGTTAGCACAGGCAACAGAGCATTTGTATTGTGCAACTCTTCCTAGGAACTGAACTGCACTGGAGAACAGGAAATCATGGGAAGCCGGATGGACTTGAATTAAAAGGAAGGGATTTGTTTTCCTTGTGTTTGAATGCCAGTGCCTGTTGCACTAGTGATTTACTGTACAATCTTTACTTCTCATTATGTAACTACTAACTAAAAGAAAAACCTGCAGAAAATTAGAGTAGACTGTACCTATACTTACTTTGAATTTAGTTTATTTTCTCTTAATCAATTTTGATGTGGTGCCACATAGTCTCTGCAAGTCAAGGCTCTAGATTCTCAACAAATTTTCAAGGTGCTATTTTGAACTTTCTGAATTACACTTAGCCAGAACTATCCTAGTACAAACGTATAAATGATCACATAACCCAACAGAGAATGGTTAAAACTTCTGTATGTTTTAGAACTACTGAGACCAAGCTACTTTCATAATCTGTCTGCTACATAAACACTTTATGACTCAGACTAGAGGAGTTTCATAAATACTTTGCTAAAGGTTATTTAAAAAGATGCTGCCTTATGAAGGTGCCTAAAAGGTGTCTCTTCCTTTTTATCCTCTTCAATCAGCACATTATCTTAATTGTACCCTTAATGTGGATTAAGCTCCAATAAAAGGGACTGCATTCATTTCAGCTCAAGCACTAGAGGCTGTTAAAACTGACTTGCAGTCAGTTCAAGTTTTAAAAATTTAGACTAACAGTAGCATAAATTGTATGGAAAATAACTGGCTTCTTCAAGTCCTCAATAAAGGCTCAGGCCTTCACTGTTGTCTGTGGTAGCTGAGCAGTTTTGGACTATTCTGGATTACATAACAGGCCTGAATCTCAGAGTTAAAAGTTCTAAATTAGGTGTAGAACTGTTCTGCACCTAGGACTCCATTTTTGTCATGGAGTTTAGAGCTGGCAAGAGAACTTGTGAGAACAACCTGTATCCCCTTGCAGTCATTATTCCCTGTGCAATTCTTTCAAAACCCAGCTCATAGTTTCTCTCTCTCTTTACTGAGAACTCTATTACTGAGACACTTGTAGTTCTGTCTAATGGTCAAAAAAAAAAAAGGAAAAAAAAAGATGGTACATGTTCTGTTATATGCTGCTAAAATCAGCCTAAATTATCCATATAAAAGCTGGGGGGAGATTACAAGTAAAGTAGTATCATGCATAGAATAATTGGCTGGTAGAGAACAAAATGAAACTCAAACTATATAATGCAAGATTCCAGAATCACAGTGCAAGAGAAAATTTCTTGTTTGGAATTCAGAGTCCTAAGCCTCATTTCAGTAGCACTTCTGCCAAGGGCTGGACTTCTGTTATTTTCTATTTTCTTTTCCTATCCCAAGTACTTGTGTGCCTAGCTGGACCATCCTTTGTGCCTTACAGCTTCAGCAGGCCCTGCTGATTCACATTCCTTCTCACTCTCTTCTCCTTTATTTGCATTTAGACTCCACAGAAAATACCTCTGACCAGTATGAACATGACTCCTACTCCTAAAATTCAAAGCCAGAGTAGGCTACTCTTTCAATTTTGCATATTAGAACTTACCAAGTGCTCCAGGTATGTTCTCTACTAAGCTGGAAGTCCTCAGAACCTTTGTCCCTAGCACAAAGTTGAAGAGATTTAATCTCACCGGTGCTTGAGACCTTTACAACTGCAACACACAAATTAGGTGAGATGTTCTTATTTAATTCCCAAGGACAAATGAACACTGCAGCCTGTTAAGAAACCCTTAACAACATCCCTAAATGGCAATGTGACCTGGGCCATGACAGCCATGGACCTAAACACAAACAGGGTAGCTGAAAAGGTCACCCACACCACCCCATGAGGTGCTTACTGTGGCTGGCTTCTCTGGCTGTAGAGGAAGGTGGAGGAATCACTGTCCCTGTGTGCAAACACTCCTGTCTGAGCATCCTTCTAGACCCTTGTTGCCTCAGTTATCCACTCCAGAAAGGAGTGAAGTGCTTTGTTCAACAAGGTGAGCAGTAACAGCAGCACATGCACATCCCAATTGTTGGGAGTGCACCACAACACTGAGTGTTCCAACACTCTGCATGAATCTTGGGGTGCTTTAGATAGCTCTGCTGCCCAGGCCAGTAGTGATTTCCCTGCCAGATCAAACATTTCTCTCACTGCAGCCTTTTCTCCTTTTCTTTACAGACCAGAAACTCAGAGGAATCACTGTCAGCTGACAAATTAGAACAATATTGTTGTAAATGCCATTGTACATCTAAACCTTTGTGATCAGCATCCATAGAGAGGAAAACTATAGCAAACTCTGCTTGAAAAGCAGGTTGGAGGTATGTTCTGTTATCACAGCTTAGCCTGACAGAGCCTCAGCTTATTCTGTGCAGCAGTAGCAGTGAGAAAATTTACAGCAGCCAGAAACTTGTATGAAAATAAAATTACATTGCCAAATGTACTGGCCTGAGAATACTGCAACTGAGAATTTTTATTTAAGAAGGCACCAAATCTACTTTGCATATAATTATACAAATATGGTGCATGCTGAATACATGCAAGAGGTAACAGGTATGTGATGCAGAGCTTGGGCTACAAGAGTGTGCTTGTTGTAATGTCTTGTCTGTGAAAAACTTCTGTTGGCTGCCAGTTTCACAGACATTGACAAGAATTTTCTCCTTTTCCTACAAAAACACAGTATTTTCTGCTTCTTCAAAACAAAAAACCCTACATTTGCATAAGAGAGAGAATTATACATAATACATTTAGTCTTAGGCCAGCGATGGATTTACCGTTAATCACGTAATTGTTGTGAGAGATTAGATAAAGAAGATTCTGTACTTGTAAAGGGAAGATCTTATCTCAAGCTGAAAAAAGCTTGAGATACTGAAATATAGTTTCAGTTTATTTTAAACAGAAAGCAGTTGTATATAACACTGTAAACCTTTCTCACTTCATTTTACTTTGTATAGCTGGCCTTGCTGGGAACTAGGGAGAAGAGTGGGAAAGGGTTCACATGATGTATTTTAGGCACCTAGTTGGCAGTCTTGGCAGTTTTGCAACTTTCTGAAAGCTTCTGATTTTCATCTCATTCAGCTGTTTAAATTAGCTGGTGTGAACAACTTACCTGGTGACAGAAAATGAGAATGTAAGTGTGACAGAAAACAAAATAATTTCTGAAACATTTGTGAAAGCTATTTCTGAACAGATTGTGTATGTAGAATAGGTTGCAGGAAAAGTCTAGCAAAAAGATTTATTGTTTTTTCTCTGGGCAGAGCTAAGAAAATAGCTACTAACCTTACTTGTTGTGTAGCAGATGTATCTCCTAAATTCATCCTTATGATGATGTCAGAGACAATACCTATCCTACTTCAGTTTCTTGAGTCTCTAGGATATACCAGCTCCACCTCTAGATCTGTCTAGACTGTCTGAACACTGATGGTACACAGGCAGGTCAAGAAATAACCAAATGAGACTATTACACTGAGAATTACAAAATCTGTAAGCCTCAGTCTGTGTTGTAACATTTTGGGGACAATGTTTTATGTTCGCTTCTGTTTTCAGTGCTCAGTCTGGGAACCAGTTGTTCAAATCCCAGAGAAGATACCTAAAATCTCAGCCTGAAAGTTCAATCTGACTCAAATTCCAGTAATAATTAGTTTCTGCTCTAGGGAAGTTGATTTGGGGAAAGTTTAGTTTGAAGGGCAGTTTCAATTTGAAGGGCACAGGGTTGATTTGCAAATACTCTGCAGAGCTGCAAGGAATGGGGGTAGGAAATTGCACACAACCTTGTGTACACACTTACAGCATCAAAATAGAGCACTCTCAGCCTGTGAGTTTGTTGATGCTCTATCAACTAAGAAATCTTTGTGATGCAATCATAGCTCTTGCATTTAATTTTTAAAAGATACTTACTGTTATTTAATAAAACTGTCTGCAGAAAAGTCAGTCATTCCCTGGAAATTGATTTTGGTCAACCTAAAATTTTACTACAGATGTCTGGACAGTATCCTCTGTATCTCTTTAAGAGTGATGGCCAGATTTACCATTCTTTTACATGGCTGAGAGTTACAAAGAATAACTAAAATCAAGAGTGACTGTGATTAAAATGAAAACAGAAAGATGTTCCTACTTTGCCTTGCTAAAATTATGAAGAACAGAATGAAAGAAACTGGGGAAATGGGGCTTATGATGCAGTTAGTCATTTGCCTTATTGTGTTTGGCTGATATGCCATGTTCACAGTGTATCTGCCCCTCTCATAGCTGAAGACTATAGAGAAATTGTTTTGCTATGCATAATCATCTATCATTCTTGTTTTCAATAGTTACATCCAAAGTATGTCACTGAGCTGCAGAAAGAGGGGAAATACTGGCTGGATAACTCGGCTGTCTGTCAGTCAGGAGTTTATATGCTGACTCTTTGGCCTTTGCTGCTTTGCCCTACTTGAGCAGTGGTTTGTGTGGGAGAAGTTGGGCTTCTCTATACACTTCCTGCTGGCCCATGTTTCTGTTATTCCATGGTGACACAAGGAGAAATTGGACTAGAGTGTTGCAAATTTGGCTGCTGTACTGGGAAACAGCTGTGAAAACTACAGAAACAGTGACAGGATCCGAGTTATTCAGAAGTATGACAAGTCAGAGGCAATGAAAAGTCTTGAATGGCACTTTGTGGCAATTGGGAGAAACTTCCTGGAAACCTATGGCATGGACAGTTGTTCGCTTACTTTGCACAGAAAGCTGTGTGTTGTCCAAATTGAGTTCCTGTTACACTGCCTTTGTGGAATCAGTGGAATCAATGAATAAATGCATTGCTGGCACTGCTGCTGGCACCGTGGGCGGAGGGGGGCAGGAGAGGCAGGGCTGAACGCCAGCCCAGCACAAGAGGAAGGGCTGGCCCCGGACCCGAGCAGGGAGCTGGATGGGTGTTCAACAGAGGATTCAGTACGGGCAGGGTGAACAGTATTGATGGCGAGATACGGGCAGCCTGTTGCCCTAGGGGACACTTTTTTTCTTGTCTGTTGAAAATAGCATCAGTGCTAACTGCAGCTGAAGCCTCACTTCTTGTAAATGACTTCAATCATAACAGAATTAGTGTGACCACAGCGGCAAGAGCCCTGCCTGGCGTTCAACAAGTTCCTCCTCCTGAGCACTCACTAGCTCTCCCCGGCTTCAATAAACAGCTTTGGGAACTTCTACAGGTCTATTAACTGGCTCTGCTCGTTAGCAAGTGTTTTACAGCTTTGCATGGTGTGTCATTTAACTACTCTGAACATGAACATATTTCAGTCTGAAGGGTCAGGAGGGCTCAGTTGGAGTCCCGGAGCAGGGCCCTGCTCAGAGCCCAGCCCGGGGCTCCGGGGACACAGGCTCCTGTGGGTGATACAGCCACCCTGCAAATGGCATTATTTCAAAGCTGTCCTTCCCCACTAACTGGAAATATTGCAGCCTCTTCAAAAGCATGGTTTTGCCATGCTGAACACTGCCCAAATTCTCTCACAGTCCTTTAACAGATTGACTATTTACTTCACTTTTTAGCCACAGTCAAAAGGTCAGAGGCAAGAGCTGGGTGAGGGGAAGGGAATCACCACTCTTCATTTAGCAGGAGGGAGTCAAATCTGTTGCATATTTCTATTGCTTTAGGTGCAGAGTACTGCAGAATCCCTGTTTGACATTGCTGGTGGTCTGTTAAAACTGAGGATGAGTGATTTGACAGCTGAATCTCCTACAGAAATCTTCAGGAGATTCCTGCTATGCCCCTTAGATGTGACACCACCCTTAAATCAGAGTACACAGGTAAGCAGACATTTCAGAGAGCTCCTGACTTGCTCTTAGAAAAGTAAGGTCAGAGTGATACTGTGAACACACATCCTGTGGTTAGGATTTCCTTATCCTACTAGAAGGAGGATCTACCTGGTCATTGAATTGTATGCTGGGGAGAGAGAGACAGAGAGAAGGAAAGGAAGGGGAAGAAAAATAAGGCACGTAAAGATAAGGTAATTTAAAAATACAAGTCAGCTTTGTCTCCTCTTAAGAGACATTTTCTACAATTCTGACCTTCTTGTCCTTATTTATAGTTTTGGTTATCTATTTTTCTGAGCTATCTCATATTTGCATTTCATAATAAAGAGAAAATGAAGGTGTTTAGGCACATCACATGGGACGATATGGCTTATTTCTGCTAAACTTGCTCTAAAGCAATAAAAGAGAGAAAGAAAACAGGTTTGTTTCTGCCAGGAATAAAAGGAAATTGACTTGATTCTTAGACTTTTCATTCCACAACTCTCAGTGGGAAGCCCCATATTCTGTATCTAGATCTAGTTTTTCTTGGTTTTCTCAGAGGTAGCAAAAAACCTTCTAAGTTACATTGTACTTGTTCTACCAGTAATGCTGTTATGTGGACTCATACTCTTCTGTATGGCAGGGCAGGAGCCATTAGGTTGGAGCCTGAAGGGTTAAAAGAACTAGTGTGGAGCTGGGAAAAAGAGTATGGGAAAGGGATAACAATCTCAAACCAGTCTGGCAGCCTTCACTCTACAGAGACCTTTTTCCAATTTAACAGTGATATTCACATTCAGGCAGTAGCTTTGCTCCAGTCTCCTATCTGCTGCATAGCACAGCATTCACTACTTCCCAAATGTATATCTTTGGAGCTGCTGTGGGAAAATGTATCATTTCACAACTACATCCAGCTTTAGAATTAAGCAGAAATGCTTTCTTGTTTCAGGACTGATCCAAAGAACATTTTTAGGGAAGCAACACACCAGAAACTCACATGATACTGCCTGTGTGGTTTTTTTCCCTTTTTCATGATGTCCAGTCCATTGAGTGATCCTTAGTCATGTTTGAGAGAAAACCTATTTATTCCAAAGAAACATCAATGAAGTAAGGGCTGATGTGGTAAATATTAAACAAATGATTCAGTAAGGATCACTATAGAACATACACTCAGTGTCTTCTAAAAGTGGCTTTATCTTTAAAAGGAATGTGAATCACAGTAGGGGGAGAGACCTTTTGTCTCCCAAACTCTGAAGATGACTTCATTTACTGCTTGCAGTTCCTGTAAGCACTTGTAGATCTGGGCTGATAGAGTACATTTCTGTGAAAGACTCTGCCTTCTTTGAAGTGATTTGGTTCAGCTGGTTTTCTAAGTAAGTTTTTCATGGATTTCAGGAAATGCTTGGGGGAGAGGAGAATTATTTTCTCATAATGCAGGTTACTCTATGCCAAATCAGACATCTCAAGTCATTCATAGCTGCAGTTTCTGAGGGCACTGTTTTTGTGTTTCATGAGCAGATGGAAACAGAACAGTCTAATGCACTTTAACTTTCTCTGAATGCAGTTTAGCCACTAAAAATTACAGCTACAAATGTAGAGGCTTATGCTCTCTGGATGCTGTCATGGAGCTAACTAATAGATTCTTTTAATGTGTCAAATCTCTGCTCTGTAGATCAGGAGGAATTTAAGATGAGAAACATCTTTTTTAGGTCTAAGGATGTCTGCACCTTTGCCATTTGTGTATGCAAATTTTCAAAGGGAGCTAAGCTATCCTTTCCCCAGTGCACCACAATGATACAGCTTTCACAGACTTTTAAATTGTGTGAACATTTCTGGATGGTTTTATTTTTCTCCACTGAGGTTCATGGGGTTTGGTTATGTCAGACAGCAACTTCTTCTGGCTTAGGGCTTTGCACCTTTCATCAGAAATAAGTCAAACTAGTGTTGGTGCAGTTTGCTCAGCCAAAGGTTTGATTTACTCTGTCAAAAAGCATGCATCACTGCAGTCTTAATGCATTGTCCCTGCTCTCATGGATTTAGGAGAGAGATGGATTCTGGGGCAGATTCATCCTAAGTATATTTTCTACTTGCTTAGAAGGCTGTTTTTGTTGTAGGCTTTTGCAGGCAGGAATCCTGTGCCTGCTGGACTAGCACTAAGACAGACTAATTTGGTAGGGCAAAGAAGTAGGACCACATGGAGACCTGTCTGCACTTACACATTCAGTTAAGCAGCTAGTCTGCCAGCAGGATAGGTGCCAGAGCTTTTAAAACTAAAAACAGAGATGCTATTTTTTTAAAAACTGTAACAATAAAGTTTATTATGTTAATATCATTAAAAATATTATAAAATAGTAAAATATTCTGCTTGGCAGAAAAATTATGCCAGGGTTTTAAAACCCCAGGTTTGTGCAAACAGTTTTTGTAAACATAAGAAGTCAAGTGTTCAGGTTCCACCGCAAAATACAGTAAATTGCTACAAAAATAAGTTTGCTCACTGTCAAACATATTTAAAAACCCAGAAAACTGGATTTCGTTACACATGTCTAATGTGTCCCTATACAGTTAATGCTGCACTTATATCTGAAATGGGAAGGATTTCAGATAGTCCTTTAAAACAGGATTGAGTGGGATCTGATTTAAATTCTCTTTTCCAAAAGTCTTCACGATGCTTTTCCGGCAGAGCTCCTGCAGTGGCTGCACCCGGACCTTGCGAAGGGGGGTAACCAGTACCTTCCTTGGGGAGCTTAGGTAATGTTCCAGCAGCTTAAAAAGACAGTCAAAAGTCTCTTTGCTGCCATCCAGGCTGAAACGCCCACTCTGAAAGTTAATCCGGATACTGGTGGGCCCAGTTGCAGTCTTAACACTGATGGCAAAGAAGCAATTCTTTTGTGTGCTGTCCCTGATGAGGAAGGTGCCCTCGGGCTCAGACTTCAGCTTCTCGTGGGCAGCACTGACACTCAGAGGCCCCCAGTAGAAGCCACAGGCATCCAGCAGGCTGCTGGCTCGAGTGATGCTACTGAAATCCGCCTGGGAGCGAAAGGTTCGGAAGTGTGTGTTGCCCTGTGCCTGCACAGTGCCGGGCCGGCCGGGGCCCTGGAAGCCTCGTGCCTGTGAGCGATCCCGTGCCGGGGGATCAAGAAGCCGTCTTGGGTCTGCTCCAAGTGCATTATCTGCTGACACCTTGCTGTGCGCTACCATCCTACAGCCGAGAGCAGCCGATGCGGTCTTCCATAGCGTCAGCGGCTACGGCAGGGCGGCCCTCCAGCAGCTACTCTGAAAGGAGAGACACCGTGTGAGATCGATCCCCAGGGACAGGCTGCAATCGCTGAATGACCAACTCTTCCATTGATACACCTCCCACCCATTATAAAATATTCATTTTCCAATTTACACCAGGCAAACAACTGCCCTCTTCTGGACAAGATTAGCAGCCTATCACTAGGCAAATTCCAAAGCTCCAAAAATATTTAGCAAGGATCATTAACAGCTACAGAAGATAATACAGTTTCCCTGCAATGAGCCCTTTCAGGCCCTAGCAACTCAAATGGCTTCGCAATGAGAAGTCATCTCATGGACACCCTCTCCCATTCTCAAGTTTTTAAAGAACAAATCAACAAGGTTTTACAACTGAATTACCAACTTTTCTGCCTTCCCAACTACAATGTCAGAACTCAGCACAATGCTGTTATTTGCTGCATGCACTATGTGAAGAGGAGAAAGTGGGCGAAGGCTTCCCCAGATAACTGGGGAAGAAAGTGAGGTGCCATTGTACCAACTGAAGTGTAACTTGGAGGGGCAGCCTGTAACACGGTCAATTTACACAGTAATCCTAAAACTTACTTCCTCTCTCCTGTTAACCTGAGGCTCAGCCATAAAATGCAATTTCCCCCAAGTTTCCCTTGGGACAGTAGTGCTACAACCTACTAGCATATACAAATCAACCTCTGTGAACCCTTAAAGCATTACTCTGCAGTCTCTTTCTTTTTTGTATCACATGCACTTTAAGTGGCCCAATCTAAATTGCTTCCTATTGATATATCTTTCAACATGAGGGACTAAATTCATCCCTCGTGTTACTTCAAAGGAATTAGCCGTGCTGCACCAGGAATGAGTTTGGCCTGAAATGTCTGTCTCTGACAGTGTGGTTCAATACATCTCCGCTGGCTGCCTTGACCTTACTGGCAAGCATAGATTTTAGGATTTATCCCTATAGTCAGATATAGATCTGCAGCAGCAGCAGCTTATTGAGAAACCTTGAAGGATTCTCAGAAATGAATCCCTCAGCCGTCTCACTGTTCAGGGTAACATGCTAATGAGGATTTCAAAGAAAGCATGCCGCTTTAACAACTTGATGTTTGCTTCCATTTAGGTCATATTACCTCCTCAAGCACCTACGAGGGTTATAAAATCCTTAAGCTGGCAAGTAACAGGCTGAAAGTAGTACTGGGCTTGCTCTGAACAGCAAAAGGAAACTGATGCCAGTTTTTCCAATTACTGGGCCAGGATTATCGCTCAGTATTTAAAGTTTAAAATTCAGTTTCAGGGCACCTTGGGGAGAAATAAGCACTAAGCCGGAGAGCTAAAAATCAAAGGGCTCCCTAGCAGAAGCCGTAGGGAACCAAGCGAAGAGTTTGCAGCGCCTTTCCAAAGAACAGAGCAAACAGGAGACGCCAGCCTTCGGAGCCCGAAAGCCAGGGCAGGGATCTGGGACAAGGGTGCCAGGACTACGGCGGAACGGAGCCTTCTGCGGGGTCCGGGCCCGGGCCGGCTGGTCCCGGCTGGTGCCGGTGGTGCCGGCGGCGGCGCGGCCGCGCGGGCACTGCGGACTCGGGGCTGCCCCGGCTCCACCGCCGGCGCGGGGCCCTGCACACCCCGCTGCGGGTTCCCTTTAGTGCTTGTCCCACTATTTTACACCAGGCACAACAGGTCTGTCTGAGCATGGACACTGAGCCAAAAAGGGAGGGAAAAATGTATTTTAAAAAAATAATAATAATTTAAAAGGCAAAGACCTCCGAAGCCACCACGCTCTTGCACATCTGGCGGGGCTCCTCCGAAATCTGAGCTCATGTGGTTGCGGCGCCTGAGCCCCCTCGGTGCACGGCGCGGTTGGCGCGGACCCCCCGGGGCAGAGACCCTCCCTTACCTCGGGGTGCCGCGGGTGGGGGCCGTCCCCGGAGCGCAGCACACACTGCCAGTGCCAGTCCTGCTGCTAGTCCTGGTCCTGGCCCCGGCGGCCGGCCGAGCATCCTCTGGCGGGGGCCCTGCCTGGCGCCGCGGCGAGCCGGGGCTGCCGCGGGGCGGGCGGGCGAGCGGCACCTCTAGTGCTCTGTGGCCGCGCATCGCCCCGGCTTTCTATTTAACGCGGCCAGCTCGGCTCGGCTCCTCCCCCGCCTTCTCGGAAAACACATGGTACGTTCACTTTCGCTTTCCTACTAAGTGGCCCCGAGCCAGCGGTAGCACCGGCTCCGGAGAGCGCCCCGCGAGCTCCCCACCCCGCCGCTGGGGATGCTCTTCAACTTCTATCCGACTGCGTCAGGTTTACTCTTTTCTTGCTTTTTTTTTTTTTTTTTTTTTTTTTTTTTGTCGGAGCAGGCGGTAGCTTTGGGCAGGGGCGAGAGGTGCTGCGGGGGAAATTCGAGCACGGGAGCGCTCTGACGCCCCAGGGAGGCCAGGGGACACTAGAGGTAGGTGATGGGTGAGGCTCTGACTGACAGCTACCTCAAAACGTAGGGAGGGAAATTGCAAGAAAAGCAACCAACCAACCAACCACTGCAGGGGGGGTTAACGTGAAAATAGCTGCTCTCCTCAGAGGTAATAGGTCAGCACGGACATAAGAGATGAGAGGTTTAAAAGTATAACTTAAATGTTCAAGAAAGGACAAAAATATTAGATCCATAATCTCAAAGTGTGAAAAGCATTCAGACAGCCTTATGATCCTTCCACTGAGAGGGCTGTAAAGATGCTACAGTGAGGTTTGAGTTCTCAAAGCAGAAATTCCCCGGGGTTTTCTCCAGAGTAAACAGAACTAAAAGTTACTGTTCAAATCCCAGCTGTATTTATAATCTTGCCAGCAGCCAGTTCAGGAGACTTGGAATGCTCTTCTGCTCACCCAGAAGGATATTTGAAACCTCAAATACCACACCTGTGTCTTATGTCCTCTCCTTGAGCAAGCCCAGTACAGTGTACGTTCTTCCAAAAAGGATGTTTCTTAAAGTAATAACCACCATATTTTAAAGGCCAAGAAGTTTCCCTGCAGTTAACATAATGTTTTGTGATAATGCAAAGGAAATGTCTCTGTCAAATGATTAAGGGGAGAGGGGTTGGCAGTGCCTTGTGAGTTGTCCTGTGGACTGAAAAGTTGAGGGAATGTATTTCTTGCTTTGAGACTAAATATTCTTTTTAAAATCCAGTCTGCTCACAGACTGACTTAACCCGATGGTAATATAACAACTTACAGTGATGTGCAGCCAGTGTACAATAGGTGAATCTGGAAATTTCTGATGATGTTTTAGCCACCAAAATTTACTGCTTATATATTCTGTCATGCAAGAGCACAGTTGTCATGAATTTGAATAAGCAGTGTGCCATTAATTTTAAGACTTGGCACAGAGATTCACTTTATGTCAGACTCCTCTCTCAAGTTTTGAGCAACAGAGCTTTAGTCAAGACTTGGCATAAGCTGGTGGGGAAAGCTCATCTGCTTTACTGTGTAAAGCAAAAGCATGAAGGAGTGGTGGAACTGAAACTTTCCTTAGAATTCGAACATGTAATATTGCAATATTGCCACTCTGCTTTGGCATAGTGTGCTCCATTCAGGAGTAGATTCTGTGGCTGGTTTGGATACGGTGCTCTTGGTGTTCACACAGGTGGTACAGCTAGGCCTTGCCCTTAACAGCTTAAAGTCTACTTAGCCTAGACCCCTTCCTCCCTCTTACCCTTCAAAGAAAAGGTTTATGAAGTGCTTAACTCTGTCAAGATAAGGTAAATCAGAACCGAAAGTACATCTCAGATCCTCTTAACTCCTCCCCCAGTCCCCGGGGTGCCCAGTGAGCTCCCTCCCTGCTGCTGCAGCCTTGTCCTGCTGTAGCTGTGCCTTTCAGGGGCAGAGCACTTCATGGCTGTAATACAGTACTGTGGGGTGTGTTTCTCACATGAGATGGAGTTGGCTGAAGGTTGCTGTAGATGTGCCAGGAAAGCTGTTTCACTCTCATGTAATTTTTAATTTTGTAAGATCACAGGGGAAAGAAAGATCCTGCAGGTGCACATGCAGTCTGTCAGCCTTGGACTGAGTAGTGCAGCTGACAAAGTGTCTGTCCAAAACATCGTGTTCATTGAGCAGGAATGTGGTAATAATATTCAGTTGCAAGCTTCAGAGCTTGGCAAGGCTCAAATGGGTAAGTGAACTCCCAGTTACAGAGGAGAGTGATGGAGTGAACCTGCCAGCTTGGACACCAGAAGCCAAGTGTGTCAGGCTGCTGCTTATGGAGTTTGACACCATCCCTACATGAATCATAGTGAGAGTGGTTCGGGGTGCTCCATGAAGTGCCTTAGGAGAAATGCCCAGAAGTGTGCTTCAGCTGTAGTGTGTGAAGGAGATTTGAACAGTGAGTTGAAGTTTTTGTAACAGGAGTTGAGGGTTTAGATGTGAGGGTCTCACAAGTTGAGCTGTCCTGGGAAATCTTCATTTTCACCCACTCATGTTTAGTTCTTGCAACCTTCCATTCCCATTCTTCCGTTTCCTTTCTGCATCCTCTCCCTCCCTTACCCCCCGGCAGTGTGTGCCTTGCGAAGAGCTCCGTGGCAGCAGGACCCGCCCGGCCGCGGTCACTGTGCCCAGCAGAGGGCAGCGCAGAAGTGGGAACCGGGGCAGGGCTGCTGGACAGCACACTGGGGAACATCTCTAGATACAAGGACTGAAGGTGAAAGCACTGCTGCCACTCCAGGTGATTCTGATCTGTGCTCTGGCAGCTTAAAGAGCACTTGCTGCTTTTTTGCAAGGTGAATTAGACTTAGAGTCTGTTTGGTAAGTAAAGCCTTCCATGTGAAATGCCTATTTTTCCCCATATGGAGAAACAAGTTGTGTTCCCTTCCGTGCTGATGGTCTCAGAAACGAAAAGCAAAATCTGAAGAGAAAATTATTGAAAGACATTACCCCATCTTCCTTTCTCCCTTATTTCTAGAGCAGGAAAGCAAATGCTTTTGCTCTGAAGGTTCCTATCAGTAAACCTCCAAAAGCTAGGATAAAGAACAAATTCAGCTTTTTTTAAAACAAAAGTCCTTAGCCCTATTTTGTAAAAATTGTTTTGAAAAATGACAGAAAATTCAGAGGAATTGCTGGGCATTTGTGCAGCGGGCGCATGGCTTACTGGCTAGAAACAGGACAAAGGTGACAGGGAATCTGTTTGGAAAGCATTGGGAATAGGGATGCCAGGTAAGGTCTGCCAGGAGGCAACAAGAGAAAAAAACATGGTTCTGAAAATGGTTTTGAGGGCAGGAGAGTACTATGTCTGTTGGGGATATATGAACATTTGCCTGTTGGTTAGTTTTCCAAAGCCCACACTCTTATCCCACCTAACAGCGGAATAATCCAGGCAGAGCTTCCTCTATTTGTGCTCCAAGCCTTTCCTCACCCTCTGAAACCACCAGGAGAGAGGATGTTGTGATACCATGTGTGGTATTCCCCTATATAAATTCCATTATGGGGCATTCCACACCCTGCTGAATTCATCCCCACTGCAGGGACAGTCATCTGGGAAAAAAAAAAAGCAGAAAACCTGAAAGGCATAGGAAATCAGCAAGCACTCCCCATTTTAGCTTTTTCCTAGCTTTTGAGAATAGAAGCAGACACTCTTTCTTTTATGAATCTGGATTAGTGGGCAGCCCAATGTGTCTGTGGGACAGCGTGTTGTTTAGAGTTTGGTATAGCAAGAAGGTGATCAGTGTGGGAATTAATATAGAATTGCTATTTTCTTGCAAAAACAGTTCAGTAAATAGGGTCACATATTTTGACTATTCGTCTTTTGAGGTTAGAGCCTCTCTTGTATCTTGCTGATACTGTACATGGTAGCTCTTACATGAATGTGCTCAGTATCTAAACTGATCAAATCACCAACAACATCTTTAGAAAAGGGGAACTGAAGCACCAAGTGATTCAGTGATTTGCTTGAAGTCAGAGAGTGAGATAGTCTGCAGAAGGGCTAGGAATGGAACATAATTCAGGTCTTCGCAGCTCTATACTAGAAACTTAACCACAATACCATCCTTCCTGTTTTAGTGGGTTTTGTTTTCTTCTCCAGAATCTGAATTTTCATTTAAACGAAACCCTTGAAATCGGAATTCTTTGATTTTGCACGTAAATTAGACACCACACTGTCTCTGAGTCTGCTTTCAGATGCAGTGAAACCAGCAGCACTGAGCCAAGTGTGAACCTCTGACACCCACTTTGACAAAGTATTTGGGTTAGAGTTTGATGCATTTAAACAGGACGTGTCCAAGAGATGCAGCTATTGTGACAAGACATTCCCTCACACATCTCCATTCCCATACTATCCAGTCAATAATTTTCTAAGTTAAGAGGTAATAAAGTGGGCCTGATGAATACAGCTCATCTTCTTATCCTTTTAGTCAACTCTTCCAGGTGAAACAGCTACAGATGTGACTCACTTTACACTGGTATTAGTTATCATGCTAGGTATCACTGAAGAACAATGTGTGTCTGGCCAGGCTGTCAGTCACAGTAAATTTGTCATTATTAGAACAGAATACATTTTGAGGATGTCACCAATTTGTTATCAAGCCTTGATAAGCATCTACCTAGACAAGTCAGTTGGTACAGCAATAATGAACTGAAATTTGTGCTGTTCTGCAGAGAATATACAAGTCAGATCCCATTCAGAAGGGATGTATGAGAGGAATTAGTGGTTTTGTCTTCTAAAAAGGATGTGCACATATGTGCTGGCTGGAATGGAGAACTGCAGGTTTTGGAAATTAAGCAAATTAAGCTTAATTGTGAACTAAGGCTGAGTAACAGCTGAGCCTCTCTGTCCCTTAAGTTCCATTGAATACTTCATGTTGTCTGAAATACTTCACTGTAAGAAATATAAAGTGCTGTTTTTCAAATAAGCAATAACTGTCTGAGGCTATGAGGAAAGTTTTTCAGCTGGATATTCTGGAATTATTTATTTGAAATGACGTTAATTACTTTCTCAGGGTAGTTAATACTGGTTTGCTTGAGCCCTAAATGAGACCAAATGGATTCTGTCTGATGTTCAGTGGAAGTTCCTTGTTGATATTAACCAAGTCAAATCAAGATTCGCAGTAGTCTCATGAATTCAAATGCTGAGCACTTAACCACATGAAAATGTGGTTTGGGCTTTCTGCATTTCAGTAGTTTAGACATCCTTCTTTGTATTTAGTTGAATTTGGGGAGAGGGTGGGGGAAAGGGAAAGTCTCAAATTGTTGGTAAAAATATTGTGAAAGGACAGCCTGCTTTCTGGTGGTTTTTGAACGACAAATGTTGTCTAGCTGGATTGTGCATGAGTGTGTCTGTATGTGCATACTCCACAATTGATGAAGGAGCTTTGGATCCCTAAAACTAATGTTGGTGCCAGTTGCAGAGGTAGCAGGGTGCTGTTCAGGGAAACTGCAGCAGTAAATACTGGACTGGCCATGTTAAAGCAGAAGCATATGAAACTAGTTTACAGATACACCTACTGGACTACAGAGCTTTCAGTGCTGGCTAGAGGAACGCAGCCCTGGAATTTCAGAGCCAGTTGCTAATTTTATTCCAGTCTGGCTGAAATAAAACACTGGAATAATCCTTTCCAGACTGAGTCAGTACAGAGCTCTGCTCCCTTTCCACTGCTTCACTTGCTCCCCGGCACTCTCTCCCTTGCTTGAAGCCACACTGTTTCTGCAGCTCCCTGTTCTTGAGATTTTTCAGATCCCAAGCCCATAAAATGAGAGTGGTAACTTGGCATAGGAAAAATCAGCTGAGGTGCTGAACTGTGCTGTGGGTTTTGGAGCCAGGGTTACTGTTGTATGTGCAGTTGGTGTCCTCAAGAAGATCCAGATCCAGATCCATGAAGTATGGGAAGTATTCTGACTGTAGAGAGTGGATGGGAGAGGTCATGAGCTTCGAGGAAAAGTTATTTTTGAGTGGGAACATTGAGGATACCAAGAAAAACATCATTTAATAATCCAAAAAGGATATATTTTTCACTACTTCAGTGGTACCTTCACTCTCTGCTTTTATAGTTTCCTATTCTTTCAGGCATTTTCTACCACTTCTCTTTCCTTTCAGTGCCAGTTTAGATTGTCCT
The DNA here is from genome assembly GCF_029582105.1 of Oenanthe melanoleuca. Taxonomy (NCBI): domain Eukaryota; kingdom Metazoa; phylum Chordata; class Aves; order Passeriformes; family Muscicapidae; genus Oenanthe; species Oenanthe melanoleuca. The sequence goes on along the minus strand of NC_079348.1, from coordinate 9,954,571 downwards.
GAATGATTTACATGATTACAAATTTTCATTTACTGCTGCAGGTGGACAGTGTTGATGATCTTCTTGGTGCTTCCATGATTCCAGAGGCAAATGCTGAGCTTCTATTGAAGTAAGTCAGGGATTGTGAATCAGTTTCTGATGCATTTTATTCTTGGGCATAATCAACACATGGGGAGATTTTTATGGTTGGGGTGAGGTAAAGGAAATTATTCAAGTGTTCCTTCATCTTTGGTTTTCAGTCCACAGAAATTGAGTGGAATTCATTCTTAATATGGTCAAATGGATCTAAATCTCAGTTCCATTTCTTTGAATGCAGAAAGATTCTACAGTCCAAATTAAAAGGAAAAAAGTGATCTTGTTCTTAAAGTGAACAAAGACCAATCTGGTGCTGTTACAGGAGACAGAATTAGCACACTGGAAGTTGAGAAGTGAGGAGGTGATGACAAAGCAGTGTTTTACAGCTTCTCAGAGAGATTCAGGTGGACAATCTTATTTCTTTCACAGTTCACTGAGACACTTTCAGATGATTTGATTGGATTTTTAAAACTTGAAGCCATCAAGCCTGGATGACTAAATCTGAATAGATCACCATTAATACTCAAAGATATTCCCTGGGCATGGTATGCTCACCTCTGTATTCCTACTGTGATTGTAATCCACCTTCATTGACAGATCTTTTTTCCAGTTGCAGTCAAATCCCAAATCATAAACCACCAAATTCTTCTGATGATGGAATACATTAGGTTCTGCAGTATCTAATAACTCCTATACCAAACAAATAGAAACTACTGAATGTGCACCTTTTATTCTACTGTACAGATTGATCAAATGTAGATTTTATTATTGGCTTATGCTCTTCAAAGTATTGAGAAATTATCCAGATTTCTGTTCCTCCTCTGTCCCTGGAGAAAGGATAAGTTCTGATAGGTGGATCAATAGTTTTCTTCAGAGTACAAATATTAATTCCTCATTTGCCAGGAAAAGAAAAAGGAAAAAAACCCCACCATAATTGCTCTTGTGGAAAAAGAATTGGATTTTTTTCTTCAGACATTTTCTCTCTCCAGATTTATTGCAAACCTCAGCCAATTTTGCATGTGAACTGAACAAGCTGAGTGCAAAATGGATTAGCTTCACCTATGTTCCAGCTCCAGGAAAATTTCTAGGAATCAGGAGAATAAGCTGACAGTTTCTGATGAAAGATAAAAAAGTCTTTTAAATGTAGAATTTTTGGCATCTGATGTTAAAGAAACATCACCCAACAATATTAATGAAGCATTTTCTAATTTTAGAAATATCGTTATTAGTTATATACAGACCTCACCACACACACTTTTGGATTAATTAAGAAGAAATATTATGTTATGTAAAATTAGTGTAGCTTAGCATGCAGGCCTTGATGTCCTCTATCAGGAAATTAGGTAATTAAGAATATGAAAGTGGGAAGAGTGCCCAGCCTGGAGGGTTTCCTGCAGGAGTTCTGGAGATATCTCATGAAGTTGCTCTTGTAGGGAGGGTTTTTATCTGTGGTGACTCACTTTTCCAGGGCCACTTTGTCCTCTGAGAGTGCAAGAAGTCCTATTGTCACTTGTGTTAAACTGGAAATGAGTGCTGTATTTCAACTGCAGATCTATTTCAGTTCACAATAACGTCACAAGAAAATACTGGCAAAATTTCTGATAATGAGTCTAGAGGAAGCCTTACCCTTAATCACATAAATTGAATTGAGCTTGCCAAGATGACTTTCAAAATCGTACTGGACATGTAGGAAGCGGCCTGTGATGCCTGAAATTCTAACAGGTAATTCTAATACACCTTTACTGATAGAAAAGCCTTTTGGAAAGGTAACTGGAGCTATTCTTACAGGATAACAGTTCAAATTTGTACTTCTTCTTACAGCTGCCCTGTACTGGCTCTGTCTTATACCAGTGGAGTATGGACTGAGTTACCTCTCTGTTTTTGCAGCAGTACCAAAGCTGTATCTGCGACCTTCAGGATTTAATTCTAAACAAAATCACCTGTATATTATTGGCACTGCAACCTTATCCGACATAAATTAATACAGCCTTCAGGTAGGTGCTGATTTAGTCCATATCTAACTGAAGTTTCCATAATTAGATTTCTCTAATTACCAGTCTAAAAATTCAGATTAGCTGTGTGATAATTTGTAAAGAAAAAACAGATATAATTCTTCCCATGCCAAGTGTTGGGACTTTTTCCCTCAAGAGCTTTTATAGGCAAATAGATACAATTAAGCATCTACTACAATACTAGCAAGAAATACCAATGAACATATGAATGTAAATTTAATGTAAATTTAAATATTGTTCTCTTTCTCATGACTTCCCATATAAATAGGTTTATATAATCACTTCTTGGGTCTGTAAGAAAGGTTAAATTACAGGGAGTACTTTCTACAATTAGATCCTTTGTAATCCTCATACAGCGCTGTCCTTAGCCGTGGCAAAGGTGGAGCAGTTGCAGACAAGGTCTTGCACATCCTGAGAGTTTTTCTGAGCGTCAGAGGCCAGCCAGACACCCAGAATTTCCGGCTACATTAAAAATGCCCCAATATCTTCCCAAGTCCATGCTCAGAGTCAGTGCTCTGGTCAGGAGGAAATTTCTGTGAGTTTAGACTTCTTCACTAAAGACTTGGCAGGAGTTTCATCAGAGCCCTTCAGAAGATTTCCCGTTCCAGTGATGCATAAACACAGCAACAATAGTACAGTGGCTGTGTTCTTTGGAAGTGGCTCAGAAATTGTTTTCTTTGTTGTGCAAGGTGAACATTTTGTTCTGTAGTTGGTGCTGTTGTGCACGTGGTGCATCACATTAGGAATGTGATGGATGTGCTGTGGCTATAGGAGGATGCAAATGTGACTTCACATGCAGACTTGACTTCTGCAGCCAAAATGCTATCAGTGGCAGTTGGGCAGAGATCTCCAAGTAGATGTTTTTAGCAAATGGAAAAGCAGGATTGCACCCAGAATAGAGCAGTCCTGACCTTAGATCTACTGCTAAAAATAGCCTATTTTTGAAGAGATTAAGGACAAAGACATTCAAAGCTCTCTTCTAGATACACTTGCATTACAAATTTTGAATTAGCTGCCTAACTTCTCCAATTTAGTTCTGGCTTTATTTCCTTTCATATTTTATCCTTCCTTTCTTAGTGTCCTGTTTTCCCCAGGACAGTCATTGACTGACCATTGGGTCAGAGACCAGGGGAGCCCCAGGCAGGGGCTGCCAAGAGATCCCTGCACTGGAGAGTTTCAAGTATCAGGGATGGAAAAAGCAACTTGCCTGGATCAAAAAAGTCCTCACTTCTTGCTTGCTCATGGGCAAGGCTAAATATACTAATATACTAAAAATAGCTCACCACTAATAAGGGTGCATTGTGATATTCCAGCAGTAAGTCATAGCATTCCACACTTTTCCTCCTCTGTTTCTATGAAGTTCTATTAAAAACTTGGTCCAATACACACACAGCCACACACTCAGAAGAATGCATTTAATCTCAGTGGCTGCATTTACCATCAGAGTTGGTAATGTTTCCTGAAACTGGTTTCTGATCCCCCGAAAGGCTGTGGGTTTTTCTTCTTCTTTTTTTTTTTTTTCTTTTTTTTTTCAAAGGTTAATTTCAGGGAAACTGAACTACATACATGAAACTCTGTGCAGATAAATTGTGGCATCAGGGGCGTAACCTGTGTGCGACCTGCCTCCAGTTCCATGAATTCCAGTGAATTCCCAGTTTCTGCTAGCAGGTGGCAGGCAGATCTGAGTGTGGTCATTTTCTGTTCATTTTGAACCAATATGTGGTTGTGATGGTGGAAAAAAGTAGGAGGGCTGTCATCTGGGGGAGAGGGAGACACTGGACTGGAGTCTGGGGAGGTAAAACCCATTGGCTGTCAGGGTGTTGCACTCATTGAGTTGTTTCAGGTCATATATGAATCTTCTTCATGTGACAGACCTGCTGCACAAAACACCAAGAGTGGTACAGCCTGCAGGGCTTTGGCAAATTGATAATCTCTCATGATTCATACAGCATCCTTTCTCTGCTCTGCCTAAGATGATCTCTCAAATGTGATCTTCAAAGGCAGGGCTAAAAGCTGAATCTGGTTTCAAAAAATGACCCACAAGCGGAGTTTTGTGCAGCATAAAAAAGAGAAAGTGATCCCGAGTGTCTGAAGCTGCCAGTGTAGGTTGCCAAAGCAGTTCTTGCTGAATGAACTGCATGTTTGTACTGGTTATTTAGAAACAGCTTTAAAAGACTTTCTTAGTTTCACTCATACCTTAACTTTGAGACACTGACAGTGTCACTGGCAACTTCCCAGAAGCCCTGTAGCTGATTCTAATTTACATAAACTATTCTGCATAATGCTATATGCAGACAGAAACGGGTGTCTTCTTGGGTTTTGTTTCTTCCCTTTTCCCTTCCCAGCCCCTTTCTCAGGGCTGGGGAAATATGACAGATGCCTGTACAGGCAGAAGCAGATTTGGGGTGGTCTGTGCATTTTTTGCCACTGGGTTTACCACATTGAGGAGCACTCCATGACTGGAGACAAGTCCTCATCACTGGGGATTTAGTAGCCATTCCCCTCTGAAAATGGGATTTCAGTGCAGTCATGAGGCTGTGCAGAGAGCCCATCACTCTTACAGAGAATCATTACTCCATTTCTTCTTCTGTTCTCCTAATTAGGAGTTTGCATTTCAGTAGAGCACATACCACAGCCTTCTTGCCATCCTGTACCCTGGTACACACACCACACCGATGGTATGTGGTTACAAAGCCAAGAACTGAAAAACTGGGCAATATCAGATTTATATTTGCATATGCAACCTAAAATCTGCCCACTCACACATGTGTGCACTGACTTACACAGGGGTGCTGGGGAAATGTGTAATCTCAACTCTCACAAAACTAGGACAGAATTGGCAGGAAACACAAGGAAGGCCCTGTCTCAATTTTAAGGGCAGGAATTTGCAAACAATTAGGTTTTTTCAACACGGTTTTCTAGATAACTCTGTGTTCTACAAAGAAGAAACTTTGCTAGCATTCCAGAATAGTTTTTTAAAATACAAACTTACTGTTGTTTTAATTATGTTAATTGCCAAAAAGATAATGTGCTGCACGTGGGAGAACAGGACTCTCCCAAGTGCTCAATGTGGACATCACTGAGTTGAGGCAGGATGGGCTGGTAGAGGTTCCCCCTGCTTTTCTGGATCTTGGAACTCCTGCTTTACTTAAAATTAATCACAAGACACCAGAAGTGTTCAAATTTTGAAGACAAGTGCTTTTGTACTACTGCATCTGCCTGTGCTCACAAGGCACACACTGCCAGCGTGCTGGTCTCTAAACAGATGAGCTGAGCAATGCAAAGCATCTGTGCAGGTCAGAGATGACTCAAACAAATCTGAGTCAATGGAGAGAAGGAGGCAGAAGGGGCAATATTTCTTCCATCTGAAGTGAATGTATTGAAACCTCACAAAAAACCAACGCTAAACATATGTGGCCTTTTGGAAAGTGTCTCTGTGCAACTGCATCCACAACATGTAGAATGATAACATCATCTCCTGAGCTGAGTCGAATGGCAGAGCTGAAGGAGAGCTGTAAATAAAGTGGTAGGCGGTTTCCTGCTAAAACTCCCCTGCATGTCCATAACCCACTGTGACTCAGCCGTTGCAGTCATTGGGAACTCAGCACAGACACCCTTTTCTACTTGGGTGGTTTTACTTCTCTTTTTGCACCATACCAAGAGGGGCTCCATTCATCCCTGGAGGAATGAAATTTGAAAATATGACCCATTACTTTTTATTGTTTTAAGGTAATGATCTCACAGTAGATTCAACAGGACTGCTCAGACTTCTTGTCTGGCTAGCAGTGACCCCAGCCATGCCTGCAAAATGATGTGCCTGCATGGATCTTCCATGTGAAAATTCTTGGGACTTATATTCACATACTTTTACTGGGCTCTTACATGCGTCTCTTGATGGCCTAAAAATCAAATTTTTGTTGCTTTCATGTGCAAGAATACTCAGAAATTACCTGTTTTTTTCCTTTTTTTTTGCTTTTGCTTAAGCTCCTTATGCTTCTTTCTTTACACTTCTGTTTCTACCTTGTCTCTTCTCCTCCACAGTCCTTTTTCTTATTTTATTTATTGTACTTCATCTGTGTTAGTCCCAGCTAACTCATTGGTTTCCTAGTGCTGGAACGTTGTCCCATCTGACCTTTCTCTGTGTGAACAAATATCTATGGACCAGGTTTAATATTTACTCCATTCTGGTTTTTTTCCAGCCTGATGTTATCTAAATGACCCTTTAATTTCTGTTTAATACCTCTTTTAGTTTCAAGATCCGGTCTGCCTTTTGCTTTCTTTCTCTCTGTTATATTAAGTATACTTTGTACCAGGGTTTTTTTTTTTTTTTCCTTCTGAGAATTGTCTACTTTCTCCAGAGTTTTCAGTTTGGCATCCGAAGATTATCTGTGGTTCCTTGTTAGTGAACTTCCTTTCTGGGAAGTTCAGCCTCCTTGTATTCTGACTCAAGTCATTAACATCAAAGTACATTCTTCTTTTTCTTGCAAATTCCTATAACTGCCCACTTTTTTTCTCTTTTCTCTTCCCCAATCCCCTCCAGTGCCCCCCACAGCAGTGCTCTGCAGGGCATGGCCTTACCAAAGCTGACACTCAGCCAAGTCCTCACAGAGGTGAGTGATGGAGGATTTGGTGTGTTTTGCAGCCCTCTCTGAAAAGCAGGAGTCAGGGTTTTCCTAAGTGCACCTGAGGAGGGGATACCCGAGGAGCTGGTGCCAGGAGGGAATTCAGATTATTGCAGAGGCCAGAGGGAGCTGAGGGGTCTCTGGCACTGGAGATCTGCCACTGGAGAAGTGGGGTGAGGGATACAGAGGACACTGGGTCCAAAGACAGGAGGAGCTGAGATCGGTACATGGAAGTGCTGGAGATTGGCATGGATGAGGGGACTGAAAGGCAGAAGGGGCTGGGGCTCACCATCTATCAGAGCTGGTGACATCAGCTGGGATTCTGGCTTGGGGACCAAGGACACACAGTGACCTGCCCCATCCTGCCTCCTCCCAATGAACTGCCCTAAACTCCTTTTTTTCCTCCCAGAAATACCAAAAATAGTGTCAGCACATAGTACACCCACTTCCAAATAGGAGGTTTAATAGACAATCTGATCACTCTGATATCCACACTACATAATAATTTTATTTCTTCAGATGACCAGAACTCTCTTCCTTCTCCTCCTCCTCTGCCTCCCCAACATACTCTTATTTTGAGTATTTTAGTAGTTAGGGAAAATTATGGGGCTACCTGGGTGGCACCCCACAAATCTCAGTGGGTGCTGAGATCCTGCCTTCTGAGAAAAGCTCACCAGAATGACCAGTGAGGGCAGTGAGTGGGCAGAGCCCAGTGCTGGGAGTGTTGCACCTTCCAGCATCCTGCAAGGTACTTGCTGCCTGTGGCTGTGACAGGACAGCCTGTGCCCACGTCAGAGAGGGAAAGTGCTGCACCCTTACTGGTCATGGTGAGTCATTTGCACCTTGTGCTACATCTGGCATGAATTTCATTTTGAGTTACTCCTGTGCATCATTATTTTCAATATTTCCTTCACCAGAAGCTGGAGCCACAGAGGTGAAATTACATTTACCAGAATCTGTCATTAAAACTGACAGCTAGTTCTCATTAGAAGTAAAAGAATCAGGTTTTGAACAGCACTGAACAGTGCCATTTTCAAGTAGTGCATGTGGAGTAAGACTATTCATCAAAAATAATAAAGATAATATAATCTCAGGTATTCAAATGCACCTGCCTATACTTTTCCCCTATTAGAGCAGAAATCAAACAAGGAAACAGTACTTGGAGGATAAGTCCAATTAACCATGAAAAAGGGGAATTTACCAGATGACTAGCAAGCCTGTTTTAATTTAAAGGGAAATTTGTGTCACTCTTTTGTGTTTACATAACACTGTGTGCAACTCAACACTAAGCATTAGCTCCAGGGCTTTTGTTCCACCTTGGATTACATCCACAGTTTTGGTCTCACCCATATACTGTGAGGTTGCTAGTGTCTCTTTTGGCCATCCAGATTTATGTAAATTGTTTAGGGCCTCAAATAACTGTACTGTAAACTCCTGGAGTATTCAGAGGACATGCTCTGCCTTCAAATACACACCTTTGTTGTGGCTTGGAAAACCTTCAACCAGAACTTTACCTTAGTGCCTTCTCTGTTTTTTTCTTGTATTGAAGTATTGTACTGAAGTTATTTTAGAGGGACAGATTTAACAGGAACTTGGACTTGGGTTTTCAAAAGAATTAGGAGCAGAACTTTCTTTATTTGCACACTGCAAGGGCTTTCTGCTGAAATAGAAAATTTCACTGAGAAATAAGGCAAATTAAGATAGCCAGACCAACACTAACTGGAACTGTGTCTGTTTATATTTGAATCTCTTGTTTGGAGGAAGTTCTGTTTTTACCTATAATACTACGCAAGTTCCTACATAAGTCAGTTCAATGTTAGTATTATTCAATTTCTGAAGAAATTATTTGGTTTGGTGTTTTGAAAACTTACTGCCAAGCCCCCTCTGCTGGAGGGAAAAACCATCTTTTCATCCCTGCATGCTGAAGACATCTAGTAAAAACATTCCAGCTTATTACTGTGCAAGTAATTACAGGCTCAGAGTTCACAAGATCTTTACTAGCTTTCTATTATTATCTATCATTATCTGTCATAAGTTGTGCTTTAGAGAAGAGTCTGGATCTCTGCAAATTTATTCAAATTATTCCATCTCAATGAGTCAGTGTGTTGAAAATTCATCTTCTCAATTAATTCTTTTATCATCCAAGTTATTTTCAGTAGTGTCCACTCTCTTCATCCCCCTGCAATATAGTATGCATTATTTACATCCTTTGTCAGCAACCATTACACACTGTTAGAGCCAACTCACATAATACAGCAAACAGGAAAAATCTGACTGCAAGAAGTCCACATGCTCTTCCAAGGCAATCCAAACTGCAAAGGTGTGCTTGTCTTTCTGACTGCTCTGCTTGTGTCTCAAGTGTGACAAGAGCAGGACACTGGGTGAAAGACAAGACCATGTGCTGGTTAAACCACACTTGTCATTTGTGTACAACAAACCCTTTTGCAAGGACCAGCTTTACACTTACAGATCAGGAAGCAGGCACAACAAGGAAAAACAAGCCAATAGCTGCAAGAATTGAATGAGGACATGGATTTCAGCCCTGCTCTGAAATACACTACCTGGTGAACTTGTTCTAAAACCTAGAAAATAAGTGTGTCACAACATTGAGCAATGCCCAAGAAAAGTTGGAGGTTTCTGAGATGAAGTGCTGGACCTGTATATTGTCCTCTGTGATGTACATTGAGAGCACTGAGTTTCTTTGAAAGGAGATCCAAAGCAGACAATATGCCATGCAAGCAGCCAGTAAGGAAATATTGCCTACAGAGCTGAAGCTTTACCCCCCTTGAGACTGTTCAAAAATCGGTCTCTGAAGAAAGGCAGTCTTTTAAAAACAGAGCAAGCCAAAAGAGCATTGCTGGGACAGCTGATTAGTGCTTAGACCTCCTCAGAATGTGGAAAAGTGAGATTTGGGTCCCTGCTTGGTGGAGAGCAGTCAAACTTCAGTTTCTCCCTTTCCTTGCAGTTGTCCTAACAAATTAGTAGCAGTCTCCTCTCACTGAGAGGGAATGAGGAGTATTTGTTAAGTATTTGGGAACTTAACATCTAGAGCAGTCACTTGTGGCTGGGAAACACTGGATTCTGGTGATCCCTCTGAGTGCTGTTAGCTTACTGCACATTAATCAGTTATTAGATAAGCTACTTAAGTGATATTTGAAGCTGAAACAGAAGTCAGGGCTCACCTCTGTTAAATCAAAGCCCAAGCCTGCAGGCCTAAAGGCAAGGCCCATTCTTTCTGTAGATCAATGGCTCTTGAAAGCCTTTCTGTGAACTAAAGCAAGTTCACAGGAGGACCAGAAAATGTTTCCTTCTATGGGTTTGTGGTGTGAGGTCCTAATTTCAAAATAAGCTTGAGAAGCATGTTCTTGAGTCCATGCCAGTGAGGGGTTTGAGCCTGATTCCCCAAACTGAAGCCTGAAGCACCCACATTCTCACAAAAGATCTCACTAGTAAAGTGCTGGATAAAACTGAGGAGGTTGAAAAGATAATGATACCTCTTTAAGAAAGTGTCTCTAATGAAGTCTCTGAAGGGATGAGAAGTACTTCAAACCTCTACTATTTAATTCAGTTTGAAAAAATAGTGACAATTGTTCCATAAACAAACTAGCAACTAGCAACACTGAGGAAAGGAAAACCATACTGAATTGGTGTTTTATGTTAGAAAATATTGTTTTAAAAATGTAACTGTATTTCAGACGAAAACATGAACTAATTAAAGTTTCCTAGAATATACTTTAAGTACAGCATGTGAGGTTAAATGAGTATTCAGCCTTAACTGTAGTAGCAAAATAAATATTAGAGGTAACAACAGAAAGAACTAGCCCTGAGTTCTAGGGAAGTTAGAGAACCCAGCCCATCTTTGGAAACTGATGCCCAACAGAGCAGAAGGTTAAAAACAAGTAGTCTCGGTTCTCCTATATGCAACATTTTATGACTAGCAACATTTCCTGGCTAATGAAATGCAGCTGCAGTACCTCCCAGGTGTAAGTCATCTGTTGGTTTATAATTTCAATGCAATAAAGAGTTCCCTTTCCTTCTTACTGAGAAGGTTTTATTGCAGGGCCTGTGCATATTGAGGGAAGAAGAGGGGAAGAGGGGTGGGAAAAGATATCAGGAACTGCTTCAGTCCCAAGCAGTAGGTAACTAGAGTCAGCTCTGCAACAGGAAGAGCACCGTCCTGCTGAGGCATTTGGACATGCTTAGGTACACATCAGAGTTTCCAGGTCTGCAATGTGGAAGTCTCATCCCACTTTCACAGGACTCTTGTGCTTGTATGATCAGAGCTAGCCTGCTTCCAGATAGCAAAGTTGTAGCACTTAGTAAAGTGCTGGAAAAACAAGCAGAAGTTCCCTCCTGCCACTCAGTGGGATGTAGAACAGGATTGACCCAGGTCACAACTTGTCTCTTTCCAGAGGCCTTTTCATGCAGAGCCTGCTCATTTCTTACCATCTGAAATGCACAGTTTGCCCATTTAGGCAGAGCTGCAACATGAAGATACAACTTGAGAGCTATTGAGGCATTACATATCCAGACATTTATAGACAATATAAACATGTGAATGAAAAGCAGCAAATTAAAACCAGGACAAAAACTTGTTCTTCAGTATGAGCCTGCAATAGATGGCCACTAGGAAAGATGAAAGCATTGCTCCTAAAGCATGTATCTAACTTTTCTGATGAAATAACAAATACACTCTTTCCTACTCATGTACCAGGAATTTAACCAAGCTTAGTGTAAGATTACAGGCCATAAACTATAATTTGAAGACATTGCAAAAGACATTGCATGGAAAATGCTTGGAATTCAAGGACAGAAATTTTTCCTGCCATTTATGAGTAAGTATTTCATGGCACTGCTCCTTTTATGACTTTACAAGTACTCTTTACAATGTTATCAGTTCACAACATACCACAGCTGTGTGACAGAAATTGCAGAAGTAGGAGTGGAGGGAGCTTTATTGCTTTACATCTGGGAAAGGCAGCCTTTAGGAGAAAATACATCTATCTATTGTACAGATCAAGAGATGAATGAGAAAGATTCGCCAGTTGCTTTCAGTTCTGTTTCCTTTGGCTGGAATTTTTGTTTTCCCCAGACAATCATGTGTCCAGCCAGAACTCAGGGTAGTACAATGACATTTCTAAGAAACAGAAGAGAAAGTTGCCACAAGCAAAAGGGACATTCACCAAACACTGCTAGTTTTGAGTAAAATGTGGCACTATTTAAATGAACACTCCTGTGACTGTAAACTTCAGAGATTTTCTTAATAAGGACTGTTCCTCCCAGTTTTGATTTTGCTAGTGACCATTACTCGGGATGATACCACAGGAGGCCTGAAGTGTGTAGCATTTTTCAGAAGGCACTGTGTACCCATCAAAAAAGGGAATCAGAAGAATCAGTGATTAACACTGAGCAGTACTGGTTTTATGAGCAGTATACTGTTGTTTAAGTGGGCCAGCCAAAGTGTTTTGTGAACTATCCACATTATGTATTCTGAATCTGCCTAGATACTTGAATGCTTAATTTTTCCAGGCAGGGAAGAGGAGTGGAACTGGAGAGTGATTTGAGCCAGCCCAGTTGCATTTGAAAAATGTCTGCCAAAGGTATTAATTCCTTCATCAATATGCTTAACTGCTGTTCACAGACCTGGATGGAGGTAAAAAAGGGGCCTGGAGAATATTTTTGCTATCCCCAGACACCCACTCAAGTATTTAATTTGCCAGAAATGAATGTAAAACTGATTCCATTAAATAGCAGCATGAAAGCAGTAGTGAGTGTGCTTCAGCCTCCTTAGCTCCACTGGTGAGTGCTGGAAGTTCTTGCAGTGTGGAGTGGACTGAAACACCACTGAGTTCCCAGCAAAGGGAGAGCCAGAGGTATCAGAATGCAAATAAACCAATGGTCTGTATCAAACAATAGGGTCAACTGTTCAAGTCTCCCTCTGCCTTAAAAATACCTAGCCCACATTTATAATGGTTATTCGTAATCACAGTATTATTTTTATAGGAGTCTAGATAATATATTGGCAAACCAGAGATATCTGCAGGTAAGAAAAAGAAACTTGCATGTGCCTTTCACTTTCACCCATGGTGATTTCTCATAAATGAAGCTGTAACCGGCAGTGGAGCCCAAGATCTGAACAGCTTTGCCTTGCAAATGCAAGGTCATGTGTTGCCCTTTTCTGTTCTCAAGTGTCTATTGTCTGACATCCATAGTTGTTCAAATTGTAGCAGAGCTACAGCTCTTGAAATGCTCCTGTGTAAAATTTGAAATTACTTGAATACTTGAATAGAAATGCTTGATGTTTGGAATGTCAGAACTTCAAAGGTGCAACCAAAAATGTGCACAGTGTCCTGCCAGCTCTGCACCGCCACTCTGTGACATTTGCATGAGTCTGAGGCACCATCTGCACTGAACTGTAAGAGCCTGGTTGGCTCTTACACTATTGACAGTTTCTATTTTGAACAAACAAGCACTGATGGCTTATGCAATAGAGTGCACTACTGCAAGTCTGGGTTTGTGGGCTTGTCAGGTTTTGAAAATAAGGCACACTGGGTCTGCATTCATCATTTATGGCTGCTTTTCATGACACGCTGAAAGCTTGCTAAGTTTTTGGCAATATATTTGGATCCCTGATGAGTCATTTTTTTGGTTGTATTTGAATTTCAAGCCTGAGTTTTGTTGTTTAGTGTGGAAGGCTGTCCCGTATACAGCTACACTCAGAAATAACCATTGTGTTGCACAACTATGTGCAATCTTCTAGCCTTCTATAAAAATAAAATATTTTCATATGAGTCATTAGTAACTATTTAAATACATTCAGGTAGATAAATGTTCTTACATTTGACTCACTGCACACTTCAAATAACCATTAATTCAGTAGGTCAGCTTACCTGTACATAAAAAGTTATTTTAATATTTTGCCTTGAAGTAGGTCCTTTTCACAGTTTCTTTATATGTTCCTCAGCTTCATGTTATTTTCCTGTTTCATTCATACCATGAAGTTCTAAAGTCTCACTGGAAGGAGCTGATTAAAATCTTGGAGCACCAGTAGGTAAATATACCTACTATATATATATAAATATACAAAAGCTGAGTTCTGAGATGGTCATGGATCAGTTGTCAGTGATGGCTGTTCAAGATAGCAAATGCCAGCAATAAAATTCTGACCTTCATTCCATTAAATTCATATTTGACCTTGCATGTTCTGGTGATGCCTAAAGAGGCTACCTGGAACAGAGGCTAGACAGTGTTAGAGGAATGAAGTAGGTATTCATTAAAATGCCTTCAAAGGATACACCTTGGGCAGTGCAAGAGCCTGGCTGTGGCTACACCCAAGATGGACCCAAGATGGACCCTGAGTCATGGATGTTCACACTTTTGTATGTTTTAGTCCATTTACATGGGGTTAATTGTCCAATTACAGCTCCAGGTTATGCAGTCCCATCCTCCCAGACTGCTTTCCTCAATTCACTATTGTTTACACCTTTTGGGCCTGAAGCTGCAATGGTGCCCTTGGTTCTCAGGCTGGAAAAGGATTGTTTTGTCTAACTAAACTCTGAAGAGAACTTGCTAACACTTTATATGAAGTTCAGAGTTACATACTAATGCAGTACAAAATGTGGAAAATATGAAAGCTAAAACATAAGGCATCACTGGGCTTAGTGGAAAGAGATGGGTCTAAATCAGACTTTCAGCATAGTGCTATACAAACTACAAACTAAAACCTGTGATCAAAATTACTTAAATCAAGAGGTAGAGGCTGTTTGTGACATTTTAATGTCAAATTGTATTTTAAAATGTGACATTTCCCTATGGCTTGTAGAGGTCTTTCTGAAATGAACTGATGAGATGTCTTCCCATTGGTTCATGCAGTCTTGTGTCCTGACTTTTTAAATAAATTAGAAAAACCTAAGAATGTGAAAACATACTTCATCAATTATACATTGAGTGTTCTGATTTAGGAAGAACTCTGTGATTTAACATGACATTTTATATCTTCTCTTAGACCTATTAAGAGATAAGTAGGCCTTGTATATCCATATACTAATGTGACTTTCATCCAAAATTATTCGTTCATTCACTCATGCCAGTAGTTGTGGAGCAAGCTGCTATTTGTAGGGGGTATGGCAATAAATGCATTCTGCATCCAGGACTGCAAGTACTTCTGGGTTTGAATCTTGCCTTACAGAATGCACACTATAATAAGAAACTGGAAACTCAAGCTTCTTTAGATCCCAGTACACCTCTGCAGACAAAACCATTTAAGTGCTATTGCTGAGCAGCTTCAAAATTTCACGACTGTTGATTACCTCTTTATATTGTTTTTGCTTTTTCAGTCATTCAGCTGTTTGTTGTAAATCCATGCCTGGGGTTCCCCTGCAGAGCAGCACAAGGCCAGCTGCTCCTCCAGCTGTGATTTTTGCTTTTTCTTTCTTTCTTTCACTTCCAGGGCCTTCCTGCTGAGCCCTTGGCAGCATCCTCCCCTCCAAGGCCATTCCTCTCCCCCTCTGGCAGTTACTGGCAGGACCAGGTGAGTTAGGACACCATTGCTCATAAGCACTTGCTGAAGAAGATGCCACTGCTGATTGGTGCCCTGTGTCCAGTCCAGGATCCTTTTTGTCTGCATCCCTGGGCAATCACATGTACAAAGCTTTAATCACAGCTTCATGTAGAACTAAATGCAGCCATTCTACACACAGATTCTCTGATCTCAGAGCAAAATTTGGTTAGTAAAGGACAGTCATGATGTGTGTCTGAGGTGATACTCCATGGGAATACAGGTAACAAACACTGGCCAAAGCATAGGGAGTAGTGAGGACAATTCACTTTTCACATGAATTATCAGTGATTAGAAACAGCTGTTTGGTCTGCTTGGTTGTTCAAGCTGCAGCTGCCACCAAAGCTGCTATTAAATATGTGTAGACTCTGCAGAGTAATACCACACACAGAGGTGTGGGCTTTCTCTTCTCTGGCTCCCTGTAGCTCTTGGATGCTCACTTCAAACTTTTCTCATCATGTAGCTTGATGCTAACTTCTGAAGGCTTTTTCCTAAATTAATGCATGTGTATGCTGAATGTGAGATTGGTGTAAAATTCTTGAGTTATTATATTAAAATTCTGAATTCCTTTCAATTGTGCTCTAATATTTTATTAATTTGAGATTACTTTAATTGGTGGTGCTGTAGCTGTGAAGTTTTTAGTTTAAAAAAGGTAAAGTTCATAGGGAGAGATGGTCTTTTTTATTGAACCTGAGAAGGATCTTGCCTGCATGAAAATTTGACTATTAGTAAAAGCCAGTTCCTACTAAGCACCAGAAATTAATTTCATGAATCTTTGACGAGGCCTTGAATATTGCAGAATCCTGCCAATGTATGATCTGGAATGGCTGTAACTTCTCAGCCTTACTGGCTTCTATGTAGGTTTCTATTTGACAACTCAGATTTTAAGTTTTTGGAAGTAAAATGTCACTCTTTTGCTTACTGTTCTTTAGGGAAATTATTCTTCTGTCACATTGCTTAATGGATGCTGACCATGCCAATGTCAGAATGTATTTATGAAAAGACAGTAGCTGTCAAGGGAAGGCACTGTGATCTGCACTCCCCAACACTGGTTATAGGGACTCTCCAGTCTTGTTAAGCTTTTGCTAAGTATCCAATTCTTTTATAAAGTGAAACTCAGTCACAAAGGGAGTGACTGAAGTCTCCTAGCTACTGGCCCAGCTTCAGTCGGGATGAAGATCTAGTGCTTTTGATACCATTCATATTTCCTGTTTAAAGAGTTCTTTTTTTCTTGTGCAGGAGTTCAAATAAGCCCATCTGGAAGCCAGCTCTGCAGACTATTTCCAGAGCAGCAAGCAATACTGGTAAAGACCAAGCAATACTGGTAAAGACTGATTAATTAATTTTTTTCTTTAATCCTGTCATAGTCCTATTCCACAGAACACTGACATTTAATTTACATGCCAGCATATTTATACCATAGAAAGAAACAAACAGGTGACACCCACTTCTGCAGAACACAACTCTAAGTACTTCCTCTAAGTATTCTTTGTAAATGAAATGAGTCAGCTATGCAGGACAGCATCACCCTTCTCACAGCCTGCAGGCTCTGTGGCAGGGATGTGTGGCGAGTGACAGGAACTGGGTAAGTTTGCATGCCAGTGGGACCAATGAAATAATTTCTCATGCTAAGGCTGGCTGTACAAGCTGAGGTTTTCCCACTTTCTGAGGAGATGCTGTTTTTCTTCTCCACACGCTGGGTGCTGCAGCTGGCAGCTCCTGGCAGCTGCAGGAAGGCTCTTGCCATAATCCTCTACTGATTCCACTAAGCATAAGCTCACATGCAATGAAGAGCATGTATCTTAGGTTCTCAAGGAAAAAGAGCACTGGGGGGTGCTTTGCTAACACTTTAGTTGATGGTATTTGGCACAAAAGTTAGGTCACTGTATCTTGGAGTGACTCCTCTGTCACTCTAAGTGCACATTTTGGCTTGATTACACCATGGGAAATGCCAGACTCTTCTTGTTGTTGCAAGTAGTGCGATTCTGATGTTTATCACTCACATTTACCTGCCCTTTCCAAGTCACAGCTAAAATACCAGTTATTCAGAGCCACCTCCTAATTAAAACCTTGGCAGGTTGCACCTAGAGTTTTTTTGTTTCAGCATATGACTTTGCTGGCTCCAGGTCTTTTGAAATTCCTGGTCAGACACAATTTAGTATCCATATGCCAGACTGCTCTGTCCCAAAGCATAAATTACAAGCAGCTGAAGTTCATGTTAGGGATGTAAATACAACTGACTTCCAACCCATTAATTCCAACTCATTGATCTATTAATTTCAAATCATTAATTAAATTCAGTGGTGATGAGATAATCTAAAAAAATACCTTGAAGGATGAAGATGTTTTTCCAGACTTCAGTCAGCATGTCCACATTGCATCTTTTATGCAATACAAAACAAACACCAGGAACCACTGAATTTTATATTCTTGTGTTTGTGTTATATTGTTATGTGTGCAATGTAAGATAATAAATCTAAATTAGGCCAGATCTCTTGAAGGTCAAACCCAATACTGTATGTGTTAAAAGCTGTCCTTCAATGAAGTTTCATATGAATACCAGAGAAAGGAAGACAGTCTCAGACCCCTCACTTGCACAGTAATGCATTATTGTAAAGGATTGTTTTCACGGTTTTCTTCTGTAATGCTGAGCTCCCGTGTGCTGCTTCTTGCTGCTGAGCAAGGATATGAAAGCCTCAATCAAATCTCTGCAGTTTACTCTGTGACTGAGGGCAGGCATTATTGCTGGAGATGCCAGAATAGAGCAGGTGTTGAACTGTCCCCATCACATCTCTGAGTTTGGAATCCTCTTTTGAATCCCTCAGAGTTCTGAATCCTCTGAGTTTCTGGGCTGCCAGGGACAAGGTTTTTTATGATCTGTTTTATGGGTATATGTGGGCCATTCAGACATAACCATTATGATCCATGTATTTTTCAGCTCCACACTTTGTGACTTCTCTTGCAGTCAGATGTGGAGCTCCCAGCTAGCTCTATTTCTAAAGCAAGTGCTTACAAAAGACTAAAAATAAAATTTAAAAAACCCTCATGACTACTCGTGCGGGGGACTCCTGGACTCTTTGTATCAGGGTGGACGCGAGGAACAAGACTCAGACGCTCTGTAAATGCTAAAAGCTGCAGTTGCAGTTTATTATAAGGGAGTCTGCAAGGAGCTGCCCGGCACAGCCACGTGCAGATTAAAGAGATAAAAAGGGGGAGAGAAAGAGAGAAGAAGGAGGGTAAAGAGAGGAAGAGAAGAGGAAAAGAAAAGGGAAAAGAGAGGAAGAAGAGGAGAAGAGTAATGGGATAAAAGGGTATTGGGGTAAAGGGAGAGGGAGAAGAGCAAGGAGTAAAGATAGGAAGAGAAAGAGAGAAGAGGAGAGGAGAGGAGAGAAGAGTCTTCCTGTTTGTAACACAGTAAATCCACTTCCATCATGAATATTCTAATTCCTAAAAACCAATCTAATACAAAATACTAATTCTATAGCATTTACATACAGCCTATAGGAAATCTTACATTAGCATAGCAAGTGACATTCTAAACTCTAAGATCTAATCTTTGGGTGCGGGTCAGTCTTTTGTGGCTTTTGGCCTTGCCCTCTGGCCAAAAGCATTGTTTAATGAAGAGTGGATTAGCTTCATCGAGCCATCCTATTGTGTTTATGGTAATTCAGTAACTAGGGCTTTCCTGTTCTACCTTCCCCAACAATTCCCAGAATCTGAGCATTCATATTTGCAAGATTCCTCAGTTTCATCTTCCCCAACATACTCGGATTCCAAATCCTAGAAAAAAAATTTGTTTGAAATCCAGTTCATAACTTCTCAGTACTAGGAAAGAGAAACAGAAATAAAATTGAAGACCCTGTTCTGTACACATTGGCCAATGGACTGGAGAGAAGGATTTTTTTAAATTTTTTTGGGTTAGGATGGAAGGCTGTAAAAAATCACACTTCCTGGCAAAGGGAAAGAAGGATTTTTCTGCTTCTGTAATTTACCAAAATTAGGGAGAGAAGCAGGGAATTGTTTCCATTTTAAGTAGTACTGTCAGCAGGAGCACAAAAAGGTCTGAGCTGGATAGAAAATTTCAAGTTGCTGCTTCTTTGGAAATCTCTTTTCACAGAGATCTGGGGTCAAATTCTCTTTTAAGCTCTCTTGGCACCATACCAACAAAACACTGTCAGTGTAATTGAGGGAGCCCTTGTAACTGAGGGAGCCCTGACTCCTGCTTTCATCTGGATTGTGTTGTCTAGGTGTAGTTTGACCTTTTTTTTTGCCCATGCTGTGACAGTCTCATGTACATGTCAGCCTGAGGAATAATGTCCTTGAAGATTGCTTTGAAGTGAGGTACATATTTTAGTAGCAGGCAGAAGATTGATTCCTTCTTTTTTAATCCATGCAAACCGAAACTCTTTCATCAAGTCTGCTCTCAAAAAAAATCTGCTCATATTTAATCCAGTGTAATTTAGAGCCTGGCAGCACCAACTCAGTAGTGTTTTTTCCAGCTATGTACTGAGCTTCCTCTGCTACCCTTAAATCAGAAGATGATTGCTGTGGGGTCACCTCCAGAATAGTCTGTTGAGGCCCCAGACATTGTCCCTGCAGCTGCAGAATGTGTCTGTGCTGAGCTGCCCCAGGTCTTAGGGAAGAGCTTTGCAGGTAATTCAGCATAATTTAGCATTTTACTGAAAGATAAGGGTTTTCTGGTTTAGGAAACCAAATCTATTTCTTGATGCAGGTTGCCAGTGCTTTTGCCCTTTTAATAATACAGTTTCTTGAAGGCAAATCTTTTAAAAGAGACCTTTTAGTCTCTCCTGAAGATTACATTCTTGTAGGGATCTTGCCTTGATCTGTAGATTTAATGGCTTAATAGGCATTAGACCCTCCTATTATGCAGTAACAAATAGGAATACAATACTTTTATCAATATTTGGCACAATTAATTTTTTTTTAAGTGAAACTAAATATTGATGCTGTCAAGTGACTGCAGCTTAAGGGCATAAATTACAAATATTCTCTTGTGAGCCTCGCTCAAATCTTACATTCATATACAGTAACCATCTAATGTCTTTCTATTCCTGTAAGCCATATGATTTGATTGCCAGATTACACAGTTCTGCATTGTGCTTAGATGTCAGTGTTTTTATTGTTATTACCAATATCATGTTTTATTCTTACTGTAAGTGGTAACAAAAAATTAACTGCTTCCTTACACTATAAAAAGAATACAGTCCCATTTACAGAATGCCTCTAAACAGAAAATATCTTTGGGAAAAAATACTGAATAAATAATTCACAACATGATGGGTGAGTAGAAAAAAAAAGTCTTTTTTTTATTTTGCTGCTCAGGACAAAACCAGATCTTTAAAATAAAGTAACTGCCTATTTTAATGGAGAACAAAAGCTCTTCTAATGAAGAATGATTGCAGTCAGTATATTTTTACCCATTCTGCAGTTTTGTAGATAATAGGACCTGTGAAAGTAATGAACCCATCCCTTTGGTTTTCCTGATTCTTGTCTTTTTTCCATGCTCCCGTTTCGTCATTACTTTATTTCTTGGCTTATTTTCTAAATGAGATGTCAACCCACCCACGCAAAAGAAACCGTAACATTTCAAGAATACCAGACTGCTGCAAAGTGAGCTCGCCTGTCTGTAATATAAACAGACAGTAAATAAATTCATAAAAGCCTTGGAATTAAAGTCTCCCATCTTAAAACTGCCCATGCTTTCAGTGCATTGTGCTCCGGATTTCCCCAGAAGAGCATTCCTGGGAAAACCAGCATATGCATTTTCCCGTTTTCTCAGGAAACCGGAGCAGCCCCATCAAGTTGGGAGTGGACGGCGCGGTCCGTTCCCGCCGAGCAGGGCGGGAGCCGGGCTGGCTGCGGAGCGGGCAGGGGCAGAGCGCCCTCAGCGGGTCCGCCGGGCCCGGGCCAGCAGCGCGCACAGCTCACACTGCCAGCGGCACGGAGAGCGGCCGCTCCTCAACCGAAACCACGCAGAACGAGGCGGGTTCAGGGCACATCCCGGTGAGCGGCGGGGGCTCGGGGGCCGGCACAGGGCGCAGCCGCGGCTCTGCACCCGCAAACCCGGCCGTGCACGGCTTCTCCCGTTCCGCCCAGGCCGTTCCGCAGCTGCGGCGCTGCCGCCGCTCGGGGGCGGGCGGGGCCGGGCGCTCCCGCCCTCAGCGGCTGCGCGGCCTGAGGCGGCCCTCAGCATGGCGGGCGCTGCGCCGGGCCCGCCGGTGAAGGTGCTGGCGGCGCAGCTGCGGCGGGCGGAGCGGGGCGCGGGCGGCTCCTGGCAGCTGCGGCGGGCAGCGGCGGGCCGGGCGCCGCTGTCGCTGCGGGCCGTGTGGATGCAGGGCACCGTGCTGGAGGTGCGGCGCGGCGCCGAAGGCGGCTCGGCCCGGCTGCAGGACGGCAGCGGCGCCTTCACCGTGCTGGGCGTGGAGCAGGTGCCGCAGGGCCGGCCGTGCCTCAGCGCAGGTACCGGGGTGCGGGACCCTCGCTGTCCCTGCCCGTGTCCGGGCTAGTGGGGTTCGGCACATCCCCTCCGCCCGGCCGGGCCCAGCGCAAGAGGCCCTGAACGAGGAGAGGGATTCTTCTCCTACTTATCTTTTCTGGTTTCTTTCCCTTCACCAGAACTGCCAGTTCAAATGGAGAAGCGTTGGTCTGCAGAATTGCAGAAATTGTGGTACAGAATAGGCACATGGCTTAAAAATCCAGCCTTTTGACCTGTCCTCTGTCCACTTACACAGCAGGACAAATTTGTGTTTATTGGGCTCTTACTGTATGTGCAAATGTAGTTACATACGCCATAAAAGTGGCTGTACGGATAATGAAGCCTTTTTCTGAAATTTTCTTCTAAGCAATCTTCATTAATTGAGTTTTCTTACACTGGTATTGGCATCTTCCATTTACACTGTTTACTTGGCTTTAAGTAATTTGGTTTATGTATTTAAGTGATAGTACAAAGGTAAATTAAATGTAATGCTTACTTGTTTTTTAGGGAAGTATGTAATGGTGATGGGTGTGGTGCGGTCCTGCAGTCCTGAGCCTGTTCTTCGAGCAATAAAGATGACAGATCTCTCTGAAAACCCCGTCCATAAGAACATGTGGAACCTTGAAGTGGAGGATTTGCACAGAGTCATCCCCTAATAGCTTTTATTTTCTGTTTAAAAGAGATGTAAATTTGTTTTCTTTTGCCTTTTGGTGCAGAACATTGGACTATTCTGTGTAACCACTCCTGGAGTAAACCAGAATAAGTTGGACTCAGTTAAGTGTAGGGACCAATGTTTTTCTGATAATAATCATAGCGTTCATGTCTTCCACTCTCTTTTTATATCAGCATATTTGAGAAGTGCCTATTTGGTGTTTTGAGTAAGTTGTCCGTGCTATTAAAGAGGCTGTATGTTTGCTTCTCTGTGAGTTAGCTGCTGTTTGGGGGGAGCACATGTTCTACAGCAGGGTGTTCATGGCAGCAAGGGCTGCAGAGGGCTCGTGTTAACAGGATGAACTCAGTACCATGAAGGCAAAAGGTGTTCCAGCCCATTTAGGCTGTGGTTGGAAATAATGGTTTTCACCTGTATTTTCTGTTTCAGTAATCACCATGTCTGTAAACTACTTGTAAGACAGGTGTCATTTGGTAACCATTAACACTATCTTGTACTTAAAATACCTCTCTAGTTTCTGAAATACCTAAAGTGGTAATGACCCCTCTGTTCCAGTAAAGTGAAGTGAATGAAAAGATGCGATGCAGGATTCCTTGGAACAGGTTCTCCACGTGCAAGATGTAAATACTTTCTATCTCTGGAAACAAGCATTCCATCCCTAAGTGCATTTGTCTTTTTTAAGGTTTTTTTCTTCCAGTGTATGTTATTTTTAACAGGTTAAATATTTCTAAGTTATGTTCTATTCTTATCTTTTATTTTCCTCTGAAAAAAACAAACTATGAAATAGCATCAAGAAATCTATAAGAAGTAGAAATGTTACTATTTATTTTCCATCTTGTCTAAAGAGAATTTGGGTCCTTATGAATGCTTTGTGTAATCTGTGTGGAATGGCTTTGTGACTGGGGACTGTATTGTCCAGCAGTAGAGTTATATTAATTAGGCATGCATATTGGAAGGGAAGAGAATCTCTGATTCAAAGCTCTGCAATTCAAGACAACAATCAAGTGGTGGTAATTAAATTTTTAAATTGTGGGATTAGGTTTTAAAAGTGTGTGGAAACTAGCATGCTTTAAATATGTGAGATCTTTGCAGACTAAGGACTGGATTTTAGAGTACAATTGCAGTCTTGAGTTTGGTATTCCAAATCAGAACACATCACAGGCAGTTGGATAGTAGAAGTCCTGTGCTCTGAGATCTTGCTGATGAAATGCCAAAAATACAGAGATTAATAATTTTGGTGGTCTAGGTTCATTTATTGTTTGTAATTCTGGAAAAAATCCACTTACGGAGTGCTGTAGCCCTTCAGAAGTAATCCATGTGACCAGTATAGCAGCTGGTAACTGGTTCATATTAAAAATTATTTTCCTAGGAGATCAAAGCAAAAGACACTTGTAGCCAGGGTGAGTGTTGTACTTCTAAACAAAAGATTGCTGGAGATTGCTTTGACTCCCAGCTTAGCTTATTTCACCTAATGAGAAGCTGATAGTGCTTATGCCTGTTGGTGGCTGTTTAAGGCTGCGCATAAGGGCCTTGTTTCTGGATTTCCACAGTTAAGCACTGTGAACTTAATTCCTCTACTTGGAATTCGCCCTTTTCCTCACCATGTATCTCAAATTCTGCAGTTAGAACATTTTTTGTGATTTTTGTTGCTGTTGTACAGCAGAGAATGTAACTGAGGAATTACAGTATAAGGGGCATCTTTAGCCCTGTGTGGAGGAGGAGGTCAAAGCTGAGCTCTTGTTACATCTGTTTTGGGGCTAACTTGGTGTAATATGCAGAAATTCTGTGAACTTCATAGGTCGTGGGGGTGCTGTATAAAGAACATATTGGAGGTGAGTTGTAAGCACTAAAACTACACTGGGAAGCAAAACTGAATCTGTCTGTGCTCTGCAAGGACAGCTGGTGTGGGTAGGTGTGTTCAAAGTACTCTCACAGCAGGAGTTAGAGAGGCAGAAATTCCTGTGTTGTGTGGTGGGGAGATCCATGAGATATGCAATGGATAATTATGTATTTGCCATATAACAAAATGGTTTATTTACTGTACTACCTGCATCAGAAGCATGAACACAGTCAAGGTGTTCAATAATGTTGCAGTGTTGTCAGTGGTTATCTACTAAAAGTTTAGTCCTGACAAAGCCAGGGCTAGTGCAGAGAAAAAAGCCACTTTTGAAATACTGAAGCTGCTGGATTGATCTGATTCAGTCAAACCCTTTGAAAGTGATGCTTTTCCAGAGGTTCACATCCATTAGAAACCACAAAGGTCTCTCAGTTCGTCCAAGGGCTGTTTTGTCTGAAGCTGGCGCACTGCCCTGCAGGGAGACTGCTGTGCCTCCCTCCAGGTACATCTGGAACAGACCTCCCCACATCCCTGTCACTCTGGTGAGGTGTTTGCTGATAGGAGCTGCCATCTCTCTGTGAGGTGGGAGGGTGATGTGTTGGCTCCATGTTTGAATTCTCCAGATGAGACATTACCATGCAGTAAATAAGGTATAATTAAAAATGGTTTGGCTGGATGGTTTTATTGGTTCATTAAAAGGTTTAGTCAAAGAACCCCGTGGCCTGTGACACTGCTGTGTTTGTGGACAGGTATTTGGTGAACAGGTGTGACAGAGCACTTGCCTTTGCATTAGCAGCAGAGTCTGGCAGGGCAGAAACACAGAGATAAGACTGTATTCATGACAGCTATGAATCAGTGCTCAACTCCACTTATGAACATGATGTGGAACTCTTCATTTAAGTGGGGGGTAGTGTGGAGTTGTTTTCTGTTCCCTTTTTTCCCCTCACCCCTGATGATGGCTCTGTTAGCCCTGCTCAGTGTACATGGTGTCCCATATGTGCCCTGTGTGCAGGCAGGTGCTGTGGGTCAGTGGTGTGTCCAGCCTGGCCCAGGGGTCAGCAGAGCTTCCTGCAGCCTTGTGGCTCTAGGGCTGGAGTGCAGCTGGGTCTGCCTCCTGCTGAGCTTCGGGGCTTGAGGTGTGTCCAGGGCCTGGCCAAGTTCCTGACTCTAGAGTATCTAGACAGGAACTGTGTGCATGGAGAACCTGGGAACAGCTCAAAGATGCCAAACTGGGCTGAGCGGAATGGCTGCAGTTAAAAATGTTTATTGGTAGTTAAATGGCATCTTTATTACAAGTGATAAGTAATATACAGCTTTTAGAGAAGACCTGGTGTCTGCATCCAGCTCAGTGTTGCTGTCTGCAGTTAGCATTTAGTTAAATTCCTGTATTTCTGTATTGCTGACTGAGCTCTTCTCAATCTTTTCCTCTACTTGCTGATGTTTTTCTTTATTCCTAAAACTGTCACCTCTTTTTTCAGAGGTGCTTAATGTGCTTTGCTAGGGAGTGAAGTGACATTCAGTGACTGGGGAGAAAATTAGGTGGTTTTTAATCAGTAATTGGTATAAATATTCTTTAACTTCTAGAAATATTTCATTCAATTTTGGCTTTTTACGAGGGTGCAGGTATAAAATTATTACAGAGGAAGACTTGATTTCTAGCATCTGATGTGTGTGGGAATTGCAGGATTTTTTCCCTGACTAGTGTAAGAGTCAGGTTTTAATTTGTATCAAGCTAGAGAGTAAGTGCTCAGAAAGTGAGTGCAGCTGCAAGCAGTGTACAGGAGATAAGAGGCAGCTGCTTGCTTTTTCTGTGAGTCAGTCAAAACCAGCCAGTTACAATTCTCTAGGTCAGTACAGCTTTGTTGTTATGAATAATCAATAAAAATGTACTCCAGTGTAAAAATAAGACAGTCAAATGTTTATTAGCATGATGTCATAGTACAGAACACCATTATGTCAATGTTTGCATATTATGCAAAGACATTGGATGGATTTTGCAGTGCTACCTTTTACCAAGGAATAGCTGCATTCCAGGCACTGTGTGGAGAAAGGTAATGTAATTTTTAAATCAAGTGACCTACAATGCAGAAAGGGATTTAACAGGTGAGACACACAACAGTAGCTATAACACTCTAATGTTATTTCGTGGGTAGGGTAGATATTGGTTACCTTTTCCCAGCACATCAGCTGACTGCTGACAAGGGGATTGTAAAGACACAAAAGGAAAATGTGAAACTGGTGCACAGAAACCAAAAAGGCTATTTCTTATTTAACAGTGTGTATATTAATAAGGGAAAAGTTAACTAGCATAAAAATGAGGAAATTATTAACTGCTTTCCATTATTTACCCATCTTATTTCTATCTTAGCCTTCTTGTGTGTTGGAGCACTTCCCTGGAAAAAGATAGATAACTTTCTCCAGAACTGCTGAGCAGTGGAGTTTCATTTCTGGAGAAAAAAGAAGTCAGCATTTCTGCTGACCCAACCTGATGATGGCTGCTTTCACAAAGTAGTCCAGTTGTACTACTCTGAGCTGGAAGAGAGCTTCTCTCAGCTTTTCAGTGTATTTGTGCCATGGTTCAAGGCTCGTGGAGAGGCAATTTTGCCATTGAATGGGAGAAATTTTTTTTAGAGTAACTGATAGTTTCATGTCCAATTTCTTTTGGTGGACTATAGTTTCTTGTCAATATATTGACATAATTTCTCTTGTCCTCGGGAGTTCTTGGTGGAAAGCTTTCCTTATATACTATATATACACTTCATTATGTTCACAGTTAACAGTAATGCATTCACTCTTCTACTGTTGTCTGCCTGTTCCTGCCTCTAGTTTGTCTACCTAAAATAACTGTTCTGTTTTGGGTGCTAAAATGGTTCTTCAATCTTCAGGGCTGGTATCTGCCATTCAGAACTGGTTCAAGCTGAAATGAAGAAGAGATGAAGTCCAGGTAAGAAGTAAGTACAAGTCACATGTAATATAACCTTTCATTACAGTGAAATACAAAAAATCTCTGAAGGAAAAATAGCATCAGATATATTTATGACATAAAAAAATGTGGGGAAAGTACTCCAGCATTTTAGATATGGTTTTACCTTAGATCGCTAAACTGAAATAAAGATGTAAGGTTATCTCATGTTTGATAAATTCACATTTAGGAGGAAAAAGGCAGCATTATTTCTAAAGTTAGGAGGTCTGGGTAGTTCAGCTATTCAGTGGAAGATCCCTGACAAGCATGAATTTCTAAGAAATAGTGCAGAGGTAGTTTCTGCTGACAGCCACTTTCTGTTTTGCTCTCATGATCATCACTGGTTATCAGTTACTGTGCGTGAGTAACCTAACCATTACAGACTCTTTCACTGTGTCAAACCTAATTCCCTCTGAGTTTGGTCTGTTCAACTTCCTTCTCTTTAGAGTGTTTACATATTTAGAGACTTAACTCATGCCTTTTCTCAACCCTTCCATTTTTTTCCCCAGGACTGTTCTCAACTGTTTCACAATTTAAGTAAAACATGGTGTCTAAAACTGGATAAATGAAATAACCTAAATAGAGAAGATGTATTTCTTGTCTTAAATATGTTGATTCATGTGTACATCCCCAATGTATTTTGCTTCTTTATTAGCATGGTCTCATTAACTGAGCTTGTGATCCACCTTCATTCCAGTCCTTTTCCACAGAAATGGGATAATGTAAACTAGCAGCACTAGCTGACTTCAATCATTCAATTACCAAGCTATTCTAAAACACTGTTTTCAACTGAATATTCTGTTGACTCAAATATTAAATAGAGACAAATTTTGTTAAATCTGTGTGTTGAAGAATTTATATAGCTACTGGAGCTAAAACCACTCACTGCCTGCAAGATGTTACCCAGGAATGTCCTGATCATCCACTGCTTAGGAGCTGAGTGAACTGAACAGCTCAGGCAGATCCTGACATGTGACCTTGTTTCATCATATGGGAGTGTGATGTGGTGCACTAACAGACACAGTGAGTGTTCTTTTTCTAGGTTTTTATTTATGGCCAACAAACACATCTACAAATACTACTCCCTTCCTTAATGGGTAAGAAATCAGCTAATAATTGTAAATCTTTTAAGGCTACAAATGGGTTTGTAGTCACTGAATCATTCATTTGAGATAGTAGTGAGTTTACAAATGCAAATAAATAATGTTTCATTAAATATAGTACCCTCTTTTCACTACTCAGTCCTAGCAAAGCACAGAGCATAAAAGGAGTAAACTTAAGGCCTTCATTTCAAACAAAAGTATAATTAGCTCTTTTGTGTGATTCTGCCATTTATATGGTGTAAATGTTTCCATTGCAGTCTTGCAAAAATACAGTGAGTTACTACTTGGGCAAGAGTATCAATAATGGAACTCCAGTTAGCAGCACATGTAGCTCCAGTCACTTTTGGAGCACACAAATTGGCGCAATAACTACAGAAGTGGGAAAGAATTGTAATTTTAAAAATTTCAAGCAAGTGCTACTGCTGTCTTCTGGGTTTTCATCTTCCTTAGCTATATTCCAGGAATCCAATTAACAGTGCAATTTGGATGACAGCTGCATTAAAACATAAGTATTGATAATCTGGATATTCTAGGTTGAAAAGATAAATTTCATTACTAGACACTGAAAAGTAGAAAAATAAGTCTCCGACTATTTTTTTTATTGTATATGCATTGTTGTTAATATGCATTCAAATGCATCATTCAGACCAAAAAAAGATGGAACCAGAAATATTATCCAAGAGGAGAACTCCTGGGGACATGGCACAGGATTCTGCAGGTATCCTTCTGCCTTTGTTACACAGCAGATTAGGACAAAATAAGGAAGGCAGTAGAGAGTGTACAGTGGATGGGCTCTGGTGTGCTGGTGAGTGAACAGCAGGAAGGGGAGGTAGCCAGGAAGAGCATTTCTGGGAATAGGATCAGTCAGATTAATTAGTTTTATTTTCTCATGTGTTCTTGAATTACAGACATGTAAGTACTGGAGTAAAGCAATCAGAATTTTCGGGGTTGTAAAAGAAATGAAACTTACCACTGTGGAGGGATTTCCACAGGGACAAAATTCCGGTTGCACAAATGAACAAAAGCTGCTGCTAAGCTGCAGGCAGCCCCCAAGGCCGGAGAGTCACAGGTGTCCTGTGTACACATGGTGTAGAATGGCTTGGGCTCCACCTGGACACAAAGGGATGGGTTAGGGGAGCAAGGGCACCTGGTAAACCCAGAGATTTGGGTTGTGTCCCCTCCCCCTTGCCTGGTTAGGACCATTCATTATCTTTATTCCCTTCTGAACAGGAGGTCATTTCTGTTTCCAAATTCTGGACCTGTATCCTAAAGAGCAGTGGTGTCATGCCACTACTCTTTGGGTGTCAAAACCTCTTTTCATATTGATAGTGATAAAACCAGCTTTTTTTCTCTCTGAGTTGCTGTTTTGATTACTTCTAAAGTTCTCTGCAACTAAGCTTCAATATCTTTGCAATGAGTATGTGTCCTCAGAAGTATGACACATAATTAAGACAGTGCTTCTGGCTGAAGTTCTACTTACAACTCTGAAGCAGTTCCTAAGAAGTGAATGTGGTTCTTCAAAGAACATTTTACAGATGTGTTGCTTAGCTGTAACTGGACATGGCTTTTCTTTCTTCAGTACAAGACTGCACTTATTCACCTGGGAAAACAGAATTACTGAAGTTGGTGTATTTTGGGGTTTTTTTGCATACATCAGGGTAGGATGAGTTCTTCAGATTTCCAGTGTGAGCTGGTTTGAAGGATGATATGGGCAGCTCAGTACCCTGCTCTAATATTTATTGTTCATTAATATTGAGAGGCACCTTGCAGATTAGACCTTATTTCCTTTTGCTATTGATTCTGTTATTCACTGAAGGATTTTGGTGTGTAGTTGCTGACATAGCAGGCAGTTGGCTAGTTCTCTTTTATATAGATCTGACAGGTCAAAGTTGTGCTTTCTGATGGAGAAAAAAAAATTCATACCCTTGCTGGATTATTCATAGGTAAAGGTGGCTTTAAAAGAAAACAACAAAACCACACTACCAAGAAGTTCTTTAAGCAAGTGTAAATTGTAGTTATTTTAGTTACTAAGGAAAATAAACTGGCAGTTTACTCTGTGCTAACCCTCATCCTGCAGGAGTCAGACACTCAGTCCTTTCCTGTTGTGCAGCCCTGGCCTTGTTATGGTGGAGTTCTGCTGACGTCCTTTGCAAGGTCGGTGCATGACAAAGGATGTGATAAAGCTCCTGGGAACAAGCTGCAGTCAGAGTTCACAGTTCAGTGTGAATCAATAGTGCAAGTGCAGCCATTCTGCCCCTAAAGAAGGACACTTGGGCTGTCCTGCTTCTGTATGGCACTAAGTTTCTTATGTATGGCCTTTAATAGATTCTTTTGTTCAATGGCTCTGGGGAGTTTTGCATTTTTATGAACATATTAATATTTGTAGCAATTAAGAAAATCGTGCCTTTGGTCAGTCACATTATCCTGCCCCATTATTAACATAAACATAGGTTGCAAGCTCATTAACTTTATCTGCAACAGCAAGAAGTACAAGATACTTGAAGCCATCCTCTTTTACAGTAAAGTGCTGACATAAAGCTGAAAATGAGATTTTTGTTCCCAGAACTCAGGCATCTGTGAGACAGGATAAATGGAAGAGTCACAAAATCTTTGTGGTAATATGATCTTGGTTCCTTTTATTTTTAGTAATAGATTCTTAAAATTAGACTTGGAAGAGATTTAGAAGATCCTGTCAACATGGTTTGAGAGCATATTAAGACTACTTTTCTTGGTTGGCTGCATTCACAAATGGTTCTGTACAACTGCATGTTTGTGTATGTAGATTATTTTCAGCTGATGACACAGTACATTAAGTAGAGCTATAATATTACTGGTATAAAATTGTTACAAGATTTATTTATGATAGTTATAGGAGTCTTTTTATGCAAGTCAGTGACTGACAGCAGCAGCTCACCTTCCAAAAAGGTCTGAATACTTGGTGTGGGGATGGAAAACAAATTTACTAGTTAGTTGTTTCTAAAGTTTTGTTTATTGATAAGATGTAAAGCATGAAGAACAAAAAAATTTAAGATGCTCAGCATTCCCGGGTAGAACTAGTTTTTCTGAAGAAAAGTTCAAACTGTGGCCTGAGTGATGAATGTAGAGATTTGGCCCAGACCTAGTACCACCTGTCCCTGCATTCCAGAAAGATGTGCTCTAAGGAAGAAAACACTAAAGATACTTGGCCCCAATATCAGTTTCTTCTAAAATCAGCAACAGCCACCTCTGTGTCGTACTTTACCACCTAGGCCAAATAGGGAATCCTTGAACAGTTTTTAGCAAATATGTGCAACCTTTTCCGTGGTTAGACACAGCAAAACAATGCAGTGTGCTGCTGTTTTCACTGTTGAGCTTTAGTTCATCTAAGCCAGCCCAGTGTGTCAGTGCCCTCTGTGCTCAGGAGCCCCTCAGTTCATTACCTGCCAGCTCTGTGTGAACTCTTTCACATTGTCAGTGAAGGAACCATTAGGCACCATCCATTCATTTCCAGCTTCATTATCATTGGTGCCAAAAAGCCCAGCTGAAATACCTGGGAAAAAATTGAAATGGTGTAAAATAGGAGCTGTCAGGACTAGGTGCAGGAAAATTACAGCAGCTGTTTCTGAGCTCTGATTATTCTGTGCATCAGAGCTCAGCTCTGTTGTGGAAGAGGGGAAGCTGCTCTGCCTGCATTGCCCTCTCGTGTCTCACCTGGTCCTGGGCTTCTGAGCACATCAAGGCATCAGATCCATTTTCTGCTAATCTTTGGGGGGTGACTTAGACTAGTGTAGGGTACATGGATGGTACATGAATTCATTCCAAGAATACCAAAAACCCTGTGATGTTTTTGGCCTCCCCTCTGTAGTTGTCTTGCAGGTCTAACAAGCTAAGCCTGCTCTAGAGCAGATTCTCAACCAGGGTTTGGAGCTGGGCTGGCTGCAGTACCTCTGCTTTATTGCACTGAATCAACAGTAACCCATAACTTGCTCTTCTCCCTGGAATGGTGCATTCTGTGCTCTATTTGGCAATTACTGGGAATGCCTAGGGCCATTTCCAGGGTATATATAAATGAAGAGGGGAAAAACCAGTGAAAGACAGCACAGATGCTGGTACTACCAGTAATACAGATAATTCAGAGAGATGGCAAAAATTACTAACAGCTGACAGCAGCTCTATGATTGATACTCACCATGGTGCCACCCAGCCAGAGTGACAGTACAGAGATCATACTGAAAATCACAGGAGACAGAAACTCCTTTCTGATCAGATACTTCTATTTTGTTGGTTCCTTGCCTTGAATTCATGGTACTGTTTTCAAGGGATTGATCCAGAACTTGGCAGTTCTCTTCAGTGAAGGAGAAGTTATACTTCTTGGATATCTGTTTTAAAATGAAAATGCAATTTCAAAGCTGTCATAGTGAAAGTTCAGTCACAGGCAAGCACACTGGATTTGTAGGTGTGATAAGGCAAATTTAGCACAGAATTAAGGGAATAAGAACAGGGTTGTGTTAAACTTCTGAAAGAGCAGAAAGCACAAAGCCTCCCTCTCAGTGCCATTCTCTTAGACCATGTCAGAGGAAAATTGAGAAGTTTCTGTCATATACAGAGAGCAGAGGCAGCCCTTAGTTAAACTCTTTTTGTTTTGGAGAGGTATTTTCTTTTTAAGAAGTGGTTACTTTAAAGCCATTGCCTGAGAGTGCTTCTGATCTATGTTTTGAGCGTTAATATTTTAAAACTTTTTTTGTCAGTTGAAGAAAAATGTTGCTGAAAATAAAAAATGTTTGACTTTATTTTCCTACCTTTAGTCGTGGGTAGATAGTGATCACAGTCTGGTTCATCTCCACATACAGTGATCTTGAGTTCCTGGTTTCCTCATTTAGTATTATAGTGAAAGCACTGTGAATAAAATCCTTGGCAAGAAGTACACTGCACTTTGATGCCAAATCATACATTTTTCCATCAAAAGTCACAAGATGCTTGGTCCCCACTAACATAGCATGATCTGGAGGATGGTATTTCAGAAGAAACATCAGTGAGTTTTCCACAAAGCAGTAAATGCTGTGCATACTGCAACACACAGAGCTTCTTGTTTTAATTTCTCAACTTATTATTACACATACATTTTAATTAGTTACAGTGCAGTTGCTCTGCAACAAAACTTTTTCAGAAACAAAACACTTTAATTTTTTTGTTGAGTTTTTTTGTTTATTTTTGTTGTTTGATTTTGTTATAGATTTACCTGAGTGCCATAAAACTTTGGTAAAGTTGAACTGGGATTCAAAGGTCATCTTGACTTGTTATTGTACTATTTGGTAGTAATATTTATAAACACACACACCCACATTATACATTATTATGCAGAAAACACAAGAATATTAATTCTCAAAAATCGCCTCCAAAAATGAGCCTTCCAAACCAGTGAATCAAACAGCTGCAGTCCAGGAAACCCTTCTGATACGTGACTCAGATTATTGGGTCACTAGGACCTATGTTCACAACCCTCTGTTGTGTCATGCTGTACTGGGAGGAAACCATTAAAAAGGGTTTTCTGGAAAAGCTTCTCTCTAAGGGACAGCTGGGACTGTTAGAGCATTCCTTTAGCATTTAGCAATACTTTTACAGGCAGTACTGAAGTTTTGGTAGAGCTCAGCTTGCTCATCCTAGAGGCACCAGAGGTGAAGTCACCAGTTTTTTGCCAGGACACAGAGCCAACAGGTATGACTAGCAGTGAGCCATAGTATCAACTCACAAGAGCATATGGATAAGGCAGATAAATATCACCTGCTGTTTCTAGTCCTAAGTGTAGGAAGTATAAAGAGTTGGAAAATTGGCATGAATATTAAGTAGAGCAGTGTTACTGCATGTCAGCTTTGCTCATAGTGTTGATCTTACACATACCATCAACTATCTTACAAGCAAGACAATATGTAAGTTAATAGGAAAACTGTTAATTAGCGACCATCTCTGTGTAAACTCCTATTCCAAATACAATTTTTAAAATAAAGAACTAAGTGGAAATAGACCCAGGTACAAAAAGTAGTGCTTGGAAAGGGCTTACATTCAAAGGGGCTCTCCATCATCCTCCGTTTGAATCTATAGTACTCTGCAAGTATGTTGAGATTGTAGAGGTCTTGCAGAGGCCTCATTAGTTTTTCTCCAATGAGGTAAGTGGTAACATTTGCCAGCTGCAGGGACAGGTCTCCTTTAGGCAGTACTGGCAGCTTTCCTGCCACCGAACAGTTGCTGTAGGATACAAACAGAACTCCCCTTATCTGCTGAACTGATGAAATGCTGTTGCTTTATTATTAGAAATGCTGAAGTGGAATATTCGTAAGAATTGTAGTCTGGTTAGAACAGCAAAACACAACCCTACTCTGGCCAAGAGCTGCACTGCCCCAGGCCATCTCAGGCCAGTTATCAGTTACTGATAGTCTGTTTGCTGTCCAGTAACTCTTTTCAAACACAGTGGGCCTGGCAGCCAACAGAAATAAACATTAGGATGTGATGTGACCAAAGCAAAGAGTGGTTGGGTGGCTGTCCAGAGCCCTCAGCTGCACAGTGACAGGAAGAATAACTATGCATAGTTTTAGAACACTGCCCAGAGCAGGGATCCTGCAAAAACACCAGTTACCAGTTACCTGGGTGAAAAACTGTAGAGGTTCAGCAAGGGCTTCCGGATCTTGCTCACAGCTCTGGAAAACGCGGCCTCTGCCCAGCTGAGCACCTGCTGCGTAGCCTGTTGGAGGGCCACAGATTATACAAGCAATTTCAGTACGGCTTCAGGGCAGAGTCAGTACTTGCAAATGAGTTTTAAATCAAGATATGCAAAATACTGCTTTAGTGTCTTTTGCATTTGTCTCCTGCCTAACCATGTCTTGTCATGTAGAGATTAATATCCAGAGGACAGACTCTAGTCACAACACCAATAAATAATGGACAGAAATATATTCTTCCTAAATAGCATAATTTAAAGTATAGCAATGCTTCACTAAGTTAATGTGCTTCAGTAGCTTGGAAAGGACTGGTTCTTTAATAATATAAATTAGCCTTATGATACATCTTTTATGCTTTCCTTTTCAACTAGAAGAGCCCAGATTTATTTATGCACTTTTTATTGGAATCACAATTTCTCCTCCTCAGGCAAGAAAAGTAAAAGCTACATGAATGACAGATTACTGCTGCTGTGATTTCAACCAGAATTAGTAAAACAACCTCTCCTCTAGCTGGAAAAGTACTTTCAAAGCAGGACAAATATTGCAAGAACAGTAAAGTGCCTGTGCACAAGGCAATTGTTATGTGGAAAGATAACTGCACTATTTCCATAAACAAAAATAGTTAACTATTTTTGTGTATTTGTAGTTCAAAGCTGAGACTTAAATGCGTAGGCCTTGTCTTTCAAACCATTAGAAATGGAGAACTGAGCTATACCAACCATATCCAAGCCTGCTTTCATAACCTTTAACGCCACCTGGATTGGTTCCATTAGCCACACATCTTTTACAATCTTGGGTAAGAAAGCCTGGATTTTCTTCATGTGCTCTTCTGTCTTCTCTCTCCAGACTTCATCCAATGGCTTCAAGGTTGCATCATAGTAAGCATCCTTCAAAGTTGCTAATGGCTCTGAAGCAAACACATTAATGAGACAAACCTTAGCTGTTTTGGTACAAAGTGGCCCTTTGCTTGTTTGTTTCCACCCAACTTCACCCATAAGTGAAGGAGGAGCACAGAAAAGTGGAAGAGGAAGCTGTGTTTCCATGGCAGTCAGGCAGATTGCACAGCTGTGAACTGAAAGAGCCATTTAGCTCTGACCCTGACCCCCTTATAAATACATTGCTGCTGTCCAACAGAATGTAAGGGATGCTCTGCAATGTGTCCCCATCAGAGCTGTACAGCTGTACATCACTGCACAGACTGCTCCTGCTGAGCAACAGGACAGTTAGGTCACAACTGATTTCAAGCACAGTATATCAATCAAATTCAACTTTTGAGTGGGAAGAGCCTAGAGCTAAGTAGCCCAAAGTGAGTTTTTACCCTTGTGAGAACTGAAGGTTCTCACAGCTAATTCCAGCTGACCACATTTCTCAAAGGTTTCAGTATGGGCCACAGTCCAGCTGAACAGTGAATTAGTGGCTACTGGATAGGCTTGGAAAAAACCAGATCAAATGAAATCCAATTAGTACAAGTATTAAAAACTCAAGGATGGATTGAACAGCCCCTTGGGAGGAAAGGCTTGCCAGGGAACTGTTAGCAGAAATACTTCAGTTTAGGAATTAAAGACTCTGTTCTCATCAGACTGAACCCAGCCTCCTGCCACCGAGAAAAAACCTCACCACTGATTTTATTAGGAAGGTGCTCACTGAGAGCATTCTTAGAGCTTATTGCATCAAGGCTCCCACTCTGCACTAAGAGCCAAGGTCAGCACTTCTTGCTAGATCAAAATGGAAACCTTTGTGCTGTTCAGTATGTTTTATCGTTTACAGTGAAGTTTGGTTTGCCCTGCACTGACATTGTCCCTATTCTTGCTTTGCACCATTGTTCTTACTTTGTAATTCATTCTGCATTTGCTGGACAATATCTTGAATTTTCTCCAGGTAAAGTGGGATCCTGCTTCTCAGAATGTGCCCGATTCCACTTTGCTTCCACACCTGGGTGACAGCTGTACCCCCACTGTGCAGGAATCCTGCTGCCCTTTGCAAGACCATTGAAGGCCAGCCAGCTGCTTCAGACAGGAAACCAACATGCTGCACCTACAGTGGTCCAAAATAAGAAGCAATTTCAAAACACATAGTGATCTCAAGAAAAACTTTGACTTCATTGCGAGGCAATTCTGACTCCACAGAGTTGGTCAGAGATACAGAATCTCCACCATTAAACATGTTTTGTCTCTGAGTTACAGGTCAGCACAGGAGCCATCACTGAAATGTTTGAGCAAAAAGGAAAAACAGCTGCAGGCAATATAATGATGTTTAATTAACACTGCATGAACACTTCATGATTTATTCATAGATCATGTATAGATACTTACTGATCTCCTGAATCTTGACAGGCATCCATCAAACTTCTTTATCTTCTCTATCAGCGTGGATTTCAAAAGGCTCCCAATTTCATTAAACTTGTTCTATGAAAAGATTGTTAAAACCTTAATTTCATTACTTAAAATTGCTTGTGCTGGATCCAAATCATTCAAAGTTTGACCTAGTTTAAATGCCAGCAAACACCCACAGTGATCTCACATTTCTTAGGGGAAACTACTTCTGCATTATTCAATGGATAGACAAGGGAACGGAATAGTCGAACGATAAAAAGCAAAAAGCCTTCCCCAAGCAGAGAGTATGTGAAACTCTACTAAAAGTGAAAGCACGTTCAGATTCTAATCATTAGTTTTGTAACCAACACGCTGAGCAGTTACTGCTGCTCTCACTTTATTTACTGAGCATCCTTCCTCAGAGGATCCACCCTTTAGAAGAGGATTCTGTATTTTCTATCTTTAGGCATGGCTGAACTTCTTAATTCTCACCATGGTAACTTCTCACATCAACGTGAAACTAATTAAAACATTGCATAATTTTACCTGACTACTCACCAAAATTCACCTGAAGCCTACATGGAAGGTGCTCCATCAAAATGACAAAAATCAAATAATATTCTTGGAAAATTGTGCTGCAGTTAACAGCCACTCAAGGGTCTCACCTCAGCCTTAAGAATTGGATCCCCACATCCATGGGCCAGAAAACTCAAGCTTCCATTAGCAGCTGCTACAGTCACTTGTCCCACGTTTTCCTGCCTTTTACCATTGATACTGAGATAGGTGTTAACGGCAGCCATCTGTTGCCGATCAGAACAAGCACTGACTTCCATTCCTTCTTCCGAATCCCCTTAAGGAATGAAAAGAGCACTTCATTTACAGGAACAATATGGACAGACCTTGTTTCAAAGCCAGCTTTTAATTACTTAGGTGATCAATCAGAATCTGAGTGTGTTAGGTGTGGAGGAAAAAAACAAAAACAAAACAAAACAAGAGATAAACAAGAGACAATTAGATCAGTGTCAGGGTTTGATCTTTTCTATGTGGCTTGTCAATGAATTATAAATACAGATTTGCTACTGCAAAGGAAGCACTGGATTAATGTAAATCTAAATCTCTCGGTCACACTGATTTACAGGCCTTTTACTTTAGTCCTCCCTGTCCCTTGTTGCAGATGTTTCAAAACTGCTCAGCCCTTAAATGAAAGCCTGTCAGTTCCACCCACCATACACACAGAAGCACTGGTGAGCATAAAAAAATAGTTGGCAAAGTGCATGTAGAATCTGGGTTGAGAGTTGAGTAATTTCTACAAATTTTTGACTTCAGTGATTGACAAACTAATGGTCCTATAATCTCAAAAACATCATAGTACTTACAGATGAGGACATGAACCTGAGATAAACTCCCCTGCAGAAGTGTGGAATGGCAAATCTATAAGTGAAATAAGGGATTGTTGGCAACATGAGTTTGAGACAACTGGGATACCACCAAATCTATTTGGTTTGCACCCAACTCTAATGTAGCTGAAACGTGGATGAGCTCCACCTCTTGCTGCTCATTTCATCT
The DNA here is from genome assembly GCF_029582105.1 of Oenanthe melanoleuca. NCBI lineage: Eukaryota > Metazoa > Chordata > Aves > Passeriformes > Muscicapidae > Oenanthe > Oenanthe melanoleuca. The sequence goes on along the minus strand of NC_079348.1, from coordinate 9,915,667 downwards.
CACTTTACTCATCTGGAAGTTAGGCATAACTTGAACCAATAGCCTTTTTTTCCTCTCAGTTGTCAGTCAGAGCTGACTGCTGTGAGACAATCCCCTGCAGCCAGTGATTACACACATCCCACTTCATACATCCCAGTTCATACAGCTGTTCCAGCATGTGGTACAGTCAGTGTCTGGAGGTGCTTCTCTCATTTCCTTTATTGAATTTGGAATGCAATTATTATCTTAAACAAGGCACAAAACTTTAAGATGGTCAAATCAAGAGGAACTTAATCCTATCTTTTGTTACCATCTATTGTAATCATACAAAAATGTCTCCCAAACTGACCTTTGTAACAAATTTTAAGCTTCAGCTTTTTTTTTATCTGAAAGACCATAGCCTAAATGAGCTGAGCTAGCTCAGTGCTAGAGACACAGCCTTTCTTCCTGTCTCTTCATAGCAGTGACACTGGGAGTCACACAACAGTTCCAGTTGGAAGGGACCCATAAGGATCATCAAGTCCAGCTCCCTGCTCTTTGCAGGATGAACTAAAACTAAGTCCTATGGCTGAAAGCATGGTCGTTGAGGTACCTACCTTGCAGATACCCCATGTAGTACTGAAAACACTCCTTTCCTTTCGAAGCAGCTACTTTTACTTTCTCTTTCTGATCAATAATCCCCTCCACCAGGATTTGGCTCTGGACAGATGAGGAAGCAGCAGTTCCTGTCAGGCCTAGCCAAATATCTTCAAAGGCTCTTAACTGCAGCCATAAAGGAAAAACATTTATTCAAAGCCACCACACAGAATTAAGGATCCTTCAGAGATGGTGTTCAAATATAAGTGCTTCCCACAAAAGGCTAAGTGGTGAGGGAAATATTTCCCAATGCTTGTGCACTACGCAGGAGTTACACTGAGAGGGGCACAAGCATCACAGTGACTAGCCCAGGAGCTGAATGACTGGATAGCATGAGGCTGGTGGACAAAATATTAATGGAAGCAATGAAAGAAATAATGTCCCAGTCTGTTCTCTGTGAGGCTGCTATTTGTGCCATTTATTCCAAAACACAGAATGAAGCAAAGTCATGCAGAGCTGATATTCATTTTATCAAATGGAAAAATAATTTACTATTTGTTACTGATTAAATCATCATCATAATTTTGTTAAGGGATGATCTGTTGTATCAGTTAGTGACTGAAGTACCCACATTCCTGCTAATGAAAAGTTTGGATGGTGCCAGCTCCATTAGTTTTTTGCCTCATTCTATTGTCTCCATCTGCCTTGTTACCATATTAATTTCACAGGAAATTAAAAGCAAATGCAAAATGGGAGTGTGGTGGGGAGAGAAAAAGGAAGATATTTGTCTCAGAATGAGCATCATATGGGCTGTCCTATGCCTTTTTTAGTTCTTTTTTTTTTTTTTTTTTTTTTGGTCAGTTCTTTTTTCTGGCAAATGATGCTTTGTGTAAGCATTGTATTTTGTTTTCCTCTTTCTTATGAGGAGGTGAAAACCCCATATCTCACACAACAGAGCAGTCATGCTGAAGGGGAGTTATAACAGCACACAGCCTTTTAAAATTGATACACTACACCGGGAACATGCCTGCTTTATTTGTGACAGCTCCACAGAGAACTAATATTGGTGCCTGCCTTTGTCTGTCAGTCACACCGCATGGATGCTGCCTAACTGCTCCTTTAGAGACAGCCCTAAAGAAACCAGGAGTGTTTTGAGTTGCCTGCCGTTTTATAGTCACTGCCTGCACCTGATCAATTTGAGAGAGAGATGGCAGCAGAAAACGAAACCCCAGTGTCAGTAAAGTAAAATAGAAACTCACTTCAATTTCCAGAGAGTAGTTCTTTATATCAGCAGTGCTCTGATTCTTTATGGATATTCCAATCAACCCCTTATCTCTCCCATGATCAGCAAGGTGGAATCTGCCCTCTGACTGCAAAATGATGTCATCTTTGTTGAGCTGGTGCTTTCCAGATAATACAATTACCTAAGCATGCACAAAAAAGGTGTTAAAGCTTCCACATATTTCCAAACAAATAGGCTCTGTTTGGAGTAGTACAAATTTGTACAGTGGCAGCATTGTCATAAACTACACCCAAACAAAACTTGTTTCAGAAACCAGCACATCCTCCTGCTCCTCGCAGCACTGTCTTCATCACATCTTCAGTTTCTGTGCTCTAACATAGCATGTTGAGTGATTACACCCTAAGGCCAGAGGAGCAGCTGCTGAGAATCACATTTTGTTAAAATGTCCAATGCTTTTTGCTCCTATACTTCTCAGCTACTGTAGCCAGATGTTTTGATAAAGTTGGGGATACTTAGGAGGTGAGGTGAATATTGTCCTGGTTTCCTCTGGGATAGAATTAATTCCTTCTCAATAGCTGGTACAGTTTAGGATTTGGAGTGGGAATAGGGTTGGTTACACACTGACGTTTTGGTTTTGCTCAGATGTTTATCCTAAGTCAAGGACCATTTTTGTGTGTGTCTCTCCTGCACCTCCTGTGGGCACCACCTGGGAGAGGTGCCCCAACCTGGCCAAAGGGATATTCCATACCACAGAATATCATGCCCAGTACATGAACTGGAGGGAGTTATCCAGAAGGGGCAAATCTGGGTTTGGGAAGGGGGGTCTGGAATTGGGCAGAGGGTAATTAGCAATTGTGCGTCACTTCATTTAGTTTTTTTCCTTTTCATTATTATTAATAGTAGTAGTTGTATTAACTATTATTATTGTATTTTACTTTGTTTTCAATTACTAAACTGTTCTTATCTTAACATACAAATTTTACTTTTCATTGTCCCCCCCCCCATTCCACAGGGAGAGGGGACGGAGAGACAGGAGTTGAGTGAGTGGTTGTGGTGCTTAATTTCCAGCTGGGCTTAAACCATGATGCCTTTGAAGAGAATGAACCAAAAATAAATACAAAGGCACCTGCTTTTGGAGTACCATGCATATACATCCTTTACATTATAAACAGGTTCTTTCACACCTTGGTCTGGGAAAAAGTTTTCCTGTTGCTAATAGAGTGAGATCTGCTCTGACAGTAAATAAAGAAACTAAGATGTGTTTCACCCACTGTGAACTGGAGAGAGACATTTATTGGAGGTTCCAAGTTCTGTGTTTGTGAGTGTCTACAGGCAACTCTGAGAACCAGCATACACCTAACGAAGTGTGTAATAGAAAAATAGGCTTACATTACGGTTCAAAAATCCATCACTACCGGCAGAGCAATCATAAAAACCAGCAAACTTTTACCTATGGGGGAAGGAAAGCACTTTTACTCCTCTCTAGTTTCCTTTTTGATCACTAAATGAGCCTGTTTTGGTATTCTCCAGAAACATGAAATTAAGATACCTCTGAAAGAGGACTAGGAAAAAAAGAACATGGAGGAAGTGAGAATGTTTACAATCATGAAAGGACCTATAGAATACACTCTAGTGGCAAACAGAACCTTCCTGTCTCAGTGCATCTAATGATGCTGTTCATTTATTTCAGTTACAGAAGTATGGTAAGTCTTCTGAAGAGTTGCAGCTGAAGAAAGTTTCTCCAAACAAGTAATTACATTTAAACTGAAGTAGGTTCAATGTGTTTGTGTCAGACTTACATTTGGAAGGTCACAGAACTCAAAGCTTGTATAGTAATCCAGGTAAGAGCAGTAGTTTGTTTCCATTTTACCCAGAATCTTCTGTTTGGTACATGGGCTCAGAAAAATATTTTCCAGAACAGCTTCTAACTGAAACTTATCAGGATACAAGAGTTGATTTCTCTGCAATGAACCAAGTAAACAAAGTTAAAATATGACAGCAGGATCTTAGACACTCCTTGGAGCCTACTCATCCCATCCCCAGGCTGGCTTTTGTTCTTCTAGTAGCTTCAGGATTTTAATGTAATATTTCCAAAACATAACATTTCCACTTGACAATGTTTTGGCTTATCAGTCTTGTTACCAGTCCCCATCCTACAAGTTTTACAAATTTAGAGCACAGGTGAGGGCTCTAGTTTGTAAGAACCCTTTCTTTTTTAACTATGTTCCATTTAGCCTTCTTCCTGTGTAGTGAAAAATATAAAAGGTAAAGTGGAATAAGGGTATTTCACAAAAAAATGGTGCTCTATAGTAGCTGTCTTAAAATCCACTCAACATTACATCTAAAACTAAAATAATTTCTCATCTACTGATAACAGTTTCCATAAAAATTGTGAGTCAACAGATACAATTGCCTTCTCTTACCTCATATGTGAAATTGTGTTTGAATGTTTTGTTATCCCAGTTCAGATCTAGGTATTCATTAAACAGTGCTGGTCTTTGCTCTAGAGATCCACATGCATGCAGGTGTCTCATGCTTAATATTCTCTGAAGCTGGAAAAGTGGAAAAAATTGAGCCATATAGGTAATATTATAAAGTGTTTGGTATATCCTTGGGCAGTAGGTTTCCTGGGCAAAAACACACCCTGTAAGAACCACTGGATGCTCCATACCCATGAAACACTGCTTCAGTCTCTCCCAAGGAACCTAAGGGGCTGATAGCTCTGTCCTGAGCCCAAGTACAACCATGTCTGGCAACATGAAACAGAATTTTTCAGTGTTTATTTTTCTTTCTCTGTGACACAAAAAGGTTGACCCAAAGGCTTTCATATGGTAACAAGTATAGAAAAAAAAACATTCTGTGAGGATCAAACACAGAAATTTGGGTACACTCATCCCTTCCAAGGATGAGACTCATACCTGGCCTGTAGAGAGTGTCACACAGCCACCCCAGGCAGTAATGTCCACCTTGGATTTGTCCTCCAGGCCCAGCTGGAGGTGAGCAGGCTGCCCAGCATTCCCTGAGACCTGCAGCTGAAAGCAGAGAAGGATTTGTCTAGCAGCAAGACTAAAAACAGCAGAATGATCCCCATCCAGTGGAGGACAACCAAGCCACAGTGAGCCACTGCCACAGATCTATGTTCAAACTCCATGGAACTCTGTTGTCTGGAAGCTCCAGGCCTGAGACAAATACAGGGAAGCTGCACTTCTACAACCAAGGCCATGGAAGGCTTTTGTTACCCTCTCTGGTAGCTGCCTGGGGTCTGTCATGCAAAGCAACGAATGGCATAACTGCAATAATGACCCCACGAAGAATTTATTCCTCTGAATATTATTCTGGAACCATACTGAGTGTTGTGCAAACCCCCCTGAGCACCAAAGGGCTTCAGATGAACAAACACTGCACAGCTGGCACAGCTTATTGCTGAAAGTCTTCAGCTTCAGCGGCTGCAGTGTCCTGACCCACACAGGGCATTGTCAGACAGAAATTATACTGCAGTATTTGATCTTGAAGGATGATTTTGAAGGTGGAATTCCTCCTCCTCTTTTTCCTTATATATGCTTTGCAACTACAGTTTAAAGCCTTTCTAGCCTTGCACATTTTCACATTTGTGTTGCAATTTCCTATACAATCAAAGAAAAATTACATTTTCTTCACAGGGGTATCAAAGGGTTTTTGTATAGTTTTATTGTGGGTTTTTTTGGTTTTGTTTTTTTTTTTTTTGCTTTTCTTGTGTATGCAGACTACAGGGTTTGTTCATTGCTTTATGGACAAAAATTGCCTCATTTTCATTGCTTGGCTGGTTCCTGGGCACTTCTGGGTTTCTCCCATTCAAAATGGGTCAATGCCAAAAGTGCAAGGCTGTTGGCTAGGAAACAGGTGGTTTGGGCATAAGCGGTAACAGCACTCTGTGCTCTTTACATTTTTCAGGATGATTTTTGGTTCTGCAATTCTCAGGGATGAAAGGTACACTCACAGTAAGTGCAGCATCACAGCTGTGTGTTTTGCAGCCCAGTCTCATGATCTCACCTGCTGGTTGTACTTTCTGCCCCTTCTTTCTGACAGGGAATTCACCTCCAGTTGCTTCAGAGTGTAATTAAATGGGTGGGTAACAGCAGCTCTGTAGCTTGTCCGGTGTCTTCCAAACTTCAGAGAGGATGACACTGATATCTGATCCATATCAACAGATAGAAAAGGAAATTGTGAAATAAAACACCTCTCACATACTAACCTCAAACATGTACCCAGTAAGATTTCCCTGTGCCTTGTCCTCAGATGAATTATGTGCACAACAAAGCCCTTTCTGAAGTAGTAAGGGAAATTAATGTTCAAATTAGGACAATTTCTGCCTCATAGCACAGCTAAAAGCAGAACTACTCTCTGTATTTTACTAAAATCATGAACAGTGCTTAAGTTTGTTGAGGCTTAATTTTGATCTCATCTTTAGGCACTGCAGGCTGCACTGCCACAGAGTCATTAGACAGCTTGCAAAGTTAAAGCACAAGAAAAAACATTTGCTTCATCAGGAACTAAATTCTGTTATGTTGTTGAGAGAAAAATACTTTTGTGGTAATTTAGACAGTGGTGGCATTTAAATATTTGTGGTAATTTAAGCAGTAGTAAAAAATACATTCTATACAACTGCTAAAGTATATTTTGGAATTTTAACACTTTTTAAAGAAATCAAAAAATTCCGTGCTCTTTGCAGGCATGTTAATTTTATGTGTGGTAGCATGTTTTATACATTGTCTTCTATCTTTCCATTATTCAGAAAATAATGTAATACTCAGCTAAGGTGCTTCATTTCAGATGCACATGTAAAGATAGCACAGTTAGCAGCAAGTCAGAAGAGTGTCCCCCCTTAACCACATCTGGAGATCTACCTACCCTATGTTCTCCTACTTCTGTCTTTTTCATTCCTTATATTTTTAAAAAACAGTCCTGAGTTATTTTATGAAAACAGAGACCAGTTTCAACTGTTCCACATTTGTCAGTCTTGCAAAAAAGGAGGAGAGTGAAAGAATGAAATACAAAATTTGACTGAATCAGTAAAGCTGAAAATGTTAAGCAAGGTATGTGTCCACTTTTGTGTGGGTAAATCCAGTATTATACCCATGCAATGAATTCTTCATCCTTTTAAAATCTCAGCTAATGCTCATACTCACTCAGATTTCACTTCTTTGTCCATAAGCTGCTTTAAGCATGACATTTGTGCTATTCTTCCCACCTAATCTCAGAGGCCTTTATCCAGTGCTTTGAAGGTTACACATTTCATTACCTTTGGTTAAGCAGCAAGGTGTGGGGTTACTGCAAACAAAAAAACCACTGTGGCCTGAAAATACTTCCTACAAGAATATCAGCTGCTCATCTTTCACAGTCAAAATTTCTTATACATCCAAGAAGGGGGACAGTTTGCCATATAGTCAAGTTCCCTGGCTTGCTTAGTTCCTTTTTTTAATAAAAAAAAAGGGTCCTCTTGATATTCCTGTCATTCTCCTGACATTTATTTGCACTGGGCCACTCTACCTTGTCTGTCTCATTCCAAATGACAGTAAGATCATCCTGGTGACTGCGTGCTGAATGTTTCACATATAAGTTGACCCAGGCATGCCGTGGAAAAGGGATGGAGAGAGGATGGAGAAGTTCAACTACAAGGAAAACAAACAAGTAAGATTTTCCAGCAGGAATCATGACTGTTCCCAGGACATTTTCCCACAAGCAGCAGGATATCCCTTGGTTCTCAGGGAAACGGTCTCGGCTCTCACACACCGCCCTACCCAGCAGCCACAAGGACTTCAGGGTGCTGATGTCTGCTCAACATGAGGAAATGTAAGAGAAAACAGGAACCCTCTCTATTTACCAACAGAACAGTAGTTACCTGCAATAACCAAAAGATTGACAGCTACACCCAGAGCAACTTCAGCAACAATAGCCAGAGAAGTAATCTGTGTGAAACTGAGATGGCCTTACACTGAAAGAGGAACAGCTTACAATACTCAAACAGGTAAGTGCATCTTTTCTATCTTCAGATCATAAAAACCTCAACATAAAGGTTTAAGACCTCAAGGTAACAGCCAGTGTGATCAGTGCTCCCTTCAGCACCCAATACTTAAGTTTTATGTTCCATATCCACAAAGCAGAAAGAGTGTTCTGAAGTGGACATTTCTAACAGCCAGACCTATAGTGAATTTAAAGCAAATAAGACCTTAGAAGCCCTAAATTGAAACCAGGATTGAAACCCTTTGGACATGCATTTAGAATATGCATTTTAAAATCAGATTTATGTAGTTTATTTTATTTTACAGTCTGATTTGAACACTTGTAAAAGACTTGAGAAACCTACCCTGAATGCCATGACCTCCATGCAGCTTTGGGAAGAGTCCAGTGTAAGTGCCTGTTAGCTTTATCTCTTTGCCATCCCACAGGGCAATGTGCCTCAGCAGACGAGTTCTGTTGCCTTTTTGGTAAATTGTCATGAACACAAGTTGCCTTGGAAGAATTTTAAACTAAAAATAAAAGAGGGCAAACATTATATCCCAAGTTTCGTGAGAAGATAAAACCTAAATGTAATTTTGATACCCCAAAGTCCTGTGGGGTCTGTAGGAATGTGTTTTTAGAGGTCTAGTAAATTGATACTCTAAGTCCACTGCTCTCATACAAGCAGCTATTAATTTCTACTTGTCTTCATTTCTACAGAAAGTCATCTTTGCAAATAATGAAATGTACATAAACAACAGAGTATTCCCTTTACAACAGTCTTTGGTTATTATACAGTTTGATTTTCTTTTATCTCACAGAAAAATCCTTACAACATCAAGAGTTCCACTATTACAAAATAAATCCAGCAGATAGCACAAACAACAATAGGTATTTGTGACATTTTTTCTTATTTAGAGAAAGAAGTGTGTGGTACCTGCATTGTAAAAACTGGTTCAGTTTATAACACATTCTTTTTCTTATTTCCTATGAATCCTATTTGAGTGCTCCATCTACAGGAGCAAACAAATATAAAGTCAAACTAATCCATAGTCAAATGTTTGCTCATGCTACTGGAGAAATCAAGGCCAAAACACCTCACCACAGCAGCAGCTGTGTTTGGCCTTCACTGCCTGGCAGCCACCCCCTGAGTGCCCTCCTGTCACAGCCTGCCTTTGCCATCAGTGGCTGGTACCAACCTGGGCCATGGTCTGTGTCACTTCAATGGCGTTAGTGTAGCTGCTTCCAGTCAAAGTTAGCTTTGCTGAAACATTGAAATCCCTTTTTTCCATCCTGAGGTAGAGTTTGCCTTTTGCTTCGCTCATATCATAATTAACCTTTGCAAGTACCCATTAAATTAAAAAAAATAATTATTTTAAAAAAAAGGGAAAAGAGAAGACTGGGATTGTTAACATCTTTACAAACAGGAACATCCTCAACAATAGCAAAATGTTAGAGATACTAGTACTGGAAATAAAGCAGCTTGACTCCTAACATATTAGACAAGTCTACTTTGCAGTGATGCATGCAGTGGATTACTTGCAGATAGTTACCTTAGAAGACAGTTCTGCTGCACAGGGGAAGTACTGTAGAAGGAAGGGATGAGTCTGGAGTGCTTTTATATTCAACTCTTCACTAAAGGGAAAAAATGTATTCTTGTTCAACAATATTTCAGAAAGTCCACTCCTACTGGCAGCACAGTTCAAGTTAGCTCCAAGTCTGCCACAGCTTTTAGAATTAAAATGGCAGCACCTGCCACTGAACACTTAGCCAGCTCCCAGTTTTTGATGCATTCACACAAAATTACCACCTCTGAGCTCAATTTAAAAAATCTGTATATGCATCCCAGGGACAGAATGTAGCCCACTGGACCAGAAATCACTTTGCCATAGCAAATGCATGAGCTTTTTAAAAATGAGAAAGGCATTTTGGAATCTGACTTCACAAGCCCTGCCATGGTTTACAAACTTAGAATTTACAATGATTAGAGATTTTAACAGAACTTACAAGACTTTTCAGTGCAAAGGTCTTTTACTAGAAACTTAAAAAATATCTGAAATACCCCAAGGCTGAAATTATCACACCTCTGAACACCCTTAAAAGCCTACAGTTTTGTGCAGATACAGCCATACTAATACCAACTTAGAAAACCAAGTCTGCATAATTTTACAAGTTTCAACTGTAACTGTGCCAAAACAATTTAATAAGGTTTAAATAGTTACATTAAGTTATATTTTTAAGTACTTGTCTAGCTCAGGCCTAGAGCTTTATGGACTCTTTCACTGTCTGTTGCTTGGATTCTGTGTGGGCAGGCAGAGAGACAAGTCCCAGGCTGTGAGGGGAGGAATCTGTCTTGCTGCCTTCAGAAGCTCCCTGAGGTTTACAGTGTTTGGGGTGACTACTCACTTTATCCAAGTTTTGTTATCCAGTTCACCAGTGATTTGGTGATTAATACTGTAACTGTTTTCCATGGAATCACAGTGGCCTAATGAGATTTTTATAGTGCTCAGAATGACCCTTTTACCCTTGTTGGTCTTTTTTTCTACAGATGGAAAAGGAGAAGTTTTTGTTTTGTTCATAGGTCAGCCTCAGAGCACCTTCAGTTTCATTTTCAGTCATGACTTCTTGAACTGTCATCTGTGGAGAAGGAAAAATAAACAAATCACATGCCATAACTTCTACCCATCATTTCACCTCAATTGAGCACAATCTTGACTCACTTAAAATCATCATCTTGACTGAAGTTTTTCCAGTAAAGCCTTCTGGATGCTTCCTAGATGTAAACCAAAAGCCTCAAGAGAGGTTTTCCTTTTTTGTGTTTGTGTTTCCATAGCTACTCATTTGCATTAATGACAAACATTAGTGTCATTTTCAATGTACCCTTATCTGGTTTTAAGTCTAAATCTACTATGTCTTCACTCTCATTTTTCATACTAGAAAGAAAACGTGCTCTTTTTTCACTCCAGGGCATTTTCTTCCTCCCACAGCTGCTACATCATCTACAGCCTTATCTTGAAAATGCTAAAGAATCTCTCTGGGAAAGATAAGGGCTGTTTCCCACACTTTAGTATCAACACTGATATTTGCCAAAGTCTGTCAAAACTTCTTCAGTAGTACTTCGGTAATTCTGAAGTACCCTGGTTATACTCACACCTTATACATTAAGAAGGCACCGCAAGAATGACCATCTCTGTTTTTCTTTTTTTTTTTTTTTCATTCAAGCATTTAGAGGATAAGAGACATTTCACTAAATATTAATGGGGAAGAAGCAGTGAAAATATCTTCTACCTTTCAATAAAAGGATGGCAGTAAATATTCCCTTGAAAAACAGATACTTAATATACAGGTTTAATATTGATCCAATGTTTATGTTCAGGAAAGTTGACCTTTACTCTTGCATCCTAGCTACATGTCCTGTTATTTGAAGAGAAGGTGGTGGATCACTTGAAAGTGCTTTTCTATATACTACCCTTCAAAAGGGAAGGGGACATTTCAACTGATCCTCCTTTCTCCCAAGGGATAAACAGGTACAGCCTTTGTTGATCCTATCAAGTAGATTGGAATATAAATCTACTTCTATTTATTCAGCACTGAAGCATTCTAGGTATTTGTGCTAAAAGTTGTTTAACCAAGCCAAGGAGTTCTCTAGGTATGAAGGACAGCTGTTTTCTACCAAAAGTTCTTTCTACTTTTGTGAGTCCTATCAGCTGCAAAGTGATAGTAAATACGTGAATTCCTGAAATTATTAACACTGAAACTCGGGATTCCAGGTACCTGACCAGGCTCCTTGGAAACAGACCACTAGCTCTGTACTTACGTTAAACAAGGATTCAGATAAACTGGGCCAAGTCAGCTCTCAGCTGTGCTTGTATATAAACTTGGAGTAATTTCACTGAGGCCACTTGAAGTTCTCTGGATTAATTCAAATGCAACTCAAGTGACAGCTTTCATCAAAGTACAGCAAAAGTTCCATGGTGCATTACCTTAAGAAAGAAGGGAAGTCCCAGGTGATGGAGAAGTGATATTGAATGCTTCACCTCTGCCATGAACACAAATATACCAAAGTGTTCAGAGTCTGTGTCAACATCCACAGTCACAGTTATGTCTTTCTCATCATATTGGATTTCACAGACCGTCTTGGCTTTGTTTTCTATGTAGAAGGGACAAAATAGTGCCAATTTGAACAGCTAATTTTTGAGAAATTTCAGTATTGCATGCATAAAATCAATCCAGCCAGCTTTTAGGTTAATACATTCATCAAGACAAAGTCATCACTCAGGATTACAAGAACTTCGGCCTGTGGTTGGAAGAGGGCAGAGTTTTTCTGGATGTCCTTGAACTTTATCCTTACAAAGTCTTGTGGTAACAGAGCTTCTGTACCCACGTCCAGTGTTTCGTGGAAAGTTAGTTCCTGTCAGGAATGTGTTTGTGCAGCTAGAGATGACTAATCCATTCAGCCAACTGCATCTGTGCCTACAGCAGCCTCTTCCAGGGAAGAGCTTTGAGCTGTTCTGACCTCCAGTGATTGCTCTGGTTCCAGCTACAGCAGCTCAACAATGTCCAAAGAGCATGACCTGAAGACCTTTACCCACTTTCCTACCAGCTTTTCATTTTTGAAAAGCAAAATACAAGACTGCTAAAAGATAAGAATGAGATAAGAGATGTGAAAGCCACCAAATTCTTTATGATAAGACAAAACCCACAGAAATGGTGGGTTTTGTGGTAGAAATCACTTGGTGACTGTGGCTGTCCTGAGAGTGACCTCTCGTCCTGCTGCTTTTTTCTGAATGGGTGAAAGGAGATGATGCCACTCACATTAGTATTGATTCAGTGCCTGCTAACCTCTAATTCCTGCCCTTTGGTGCTCTCACAGTTGTTGAGTTTTCTCCAACATGAATATAATCCCCTGTGGGCACTTAAGGCACCTGATCACGGTGTAAGGGAGATATGTAGATAGCATTTATGCCAGGGCAAGCTTTGAGAGTAGACTGGCTTCATCAACTAATCACAGATGCAGTTTCAGAACGACAATTTTATTTACAAACAAGATCAAACCTCTTTTTAGGTCCTACAAGCAAATCTTAGTTTGTAGCTGTTGGAGGAACAGCTGAAATATCCTCAAAGAGCTATTATAGAATAAAAACCCTGCCAAGAATGGCAGGTACCCACCTGATTTCTGTAAGCTGAAAATCAAGTTAATTACTTTAGGGTAGCCAGATGCCTGGAGTACCTCACTGCTGTGCACACTCTGGCAGAAGAGATCCACTTGGTGACCAACATAATAAGAGTTTATTATGTACATGATTGATTCTTCTCCAGCTGCAATGTGCACGTATCTCTCTTGAGTAGTGTTTCTCCCTTGAAAAACCAGATCTATCTAAAAAATGATGCACAGATATAAGTTCTCAAAGCAATATTTAAATACTATTTAATTTTAGTACAGGAGAAAATGGAAGTGAAAGAAAGTTCTCTCTAGTCTATACTTATGTCAAAATCTATTCATTAACAAAATGTCTCTTGGCCTTTCATCAACCATCTTTGACTTTCAAGTATGAAGCTCATTCAACTGAATGAATGTCAAGTCATGCCAGCCTCACTGATCTATGTTAAATTCTCATTAGGTTCTTCTTTATCCCACAAACACAACTCCCTTTTCAAAGGATACTTACTCTACACTTATGGGCAATATTTACCAGATATGTAAGCAGCACCCAAAGAAATACTTCTTTCAGTATCATATTCCCATTAAAGAGCATAGGAGAGTTGTAGAATTACAATATCAACAGTATCCACTCTACTAACTGATCAGAATGGAAGAATCTCACTCAGAAAGCAGTCAAGGAGAAACTTTCTATTTCAGTAGCTCAGGTTTTAGGCATCCACAGTTTATAATATCAGAAAAATCTCAGCTTCCATCCTGTACCTTACAAAATGGAGGTTTTCATTCAAGCCATGAGCTTGAATTGCATCTTTTTACGGGACAATAATTATAATTAAAACCAACCAAAAAACAAACAAACAAAACCTCAAAACTACCTGTAAAGATGATGGGACTCTGGCTTGTAGCAGCCATGGCAAAGAGTGATGGAAATTCCCTGTTAAGTTGGTAGTTGTTTCAGACTCCTGGATTTGTCCTTCAATAGCTGTTAGGTGTGCACCATAAAGCACTTTCAAACTAAAGCTTCTGATGACTTTGAGGTTCAAGATAGCCTGTGTGCAACAAAAATGAATTGTGAAAAGACAGAATTGCAAAAGTTAAAGAAGCTCCTGCTGGTCAGGGCTCTTTCTTTGGTTGAGACAGTATGATCTCAAAGATGTGTCAAAGATGCTTCTTGTATAATTTTGTAACACAACATACTTAGAGATGTCCCTTTTATTTTAGAATACAAACATTTAACATGTATTCTCAAGTATGGCCATGCTTTTATGCTATTCAGTTACACAGTTAATAAGTCTTGTGTTTCTCAGATAAAAAAAAATATATGCCAGGTAATCAGAGTTCAGAAGGAAAATACTATTTGGAAAGGATCCAGTGAAATCCCAGCAGTGCTCCCCTCTGCCCTGTGTGTCCAGGGGACACTGCAGCTCTGTTAGTCACACAAATGCAGTGCCCTCCTCTCACTCCACACTGGAAGCCAGCCTTCAGGCCCAGGCCTGTGGAAAGTCCTGGTCTAAGCTATTCTCCCATGAGAACAAACTGAGCTTCTGGACTCCCCTCAAGAACAAAAGGAGCACCTGGACTCCCCTTCCCCAAACAGCAAACGTGTAAGGTCCCATCTACACCCACCGCTCTTTGCCATCTCAGTTCCCCAGCTGCTGTTCCCCTCATGGCATGGCTCCAGGTCCATAACCTACCTGCAATTCAATCCTGTCTTTTATTTGCAGAGTCTTCAATGTCTCTATGTTATGAGTCAGTTTGTAGTTAAGAGAAACAACATCGAACTTCTGGACAAAGTTCAGTTCTTCTGTAATCTGCTCAGTTCAAGTAAATATGACAAAAGTTAACTGTGGCACATGTCTGATATGGAGACTTTTCTGAATAACTGTAATTATTAGACTAGTTACACATCAGAATAAAATTATGAAAACTATAAAAACTTGTAAAAAAAAACTTGTCATAAAACTGTCTAATTTTTTTGGAAGTCACAACTTTGAACTACTATAAAAGGGAATATGCTGCACCAAGTGAAGATTCTTGATAAGGAGGGTTTGATATAATTTACAAATGGGAGTCATGGATCATTGTTGATGTCAAATTTGTTGTGAGGAGCAATTGCACAGAAGGAGTGGCTGAAAGATACTGTCTTCATTTAATCAAAGCCTTTAGAACTAACCTAGCCCCTGCTAAGTACTGCATTTGGATTGTTTGCAGAAACAGTATTTACCAAATCAATTAGCTCACTTTGACCTCTATTTCACATATTACTAACATGGAGGAGACACTTACTTGCTTGCTGTTCACACAGAAATGAATAAATCCTTTATAGAAGTCACTTTTTTTTTCTGATATGACATCAAGTAGCATCCTCATGGGAATGCCAATGTCAGCAGCTCCTTGGATGTTATGGGTTAGCACCGCATCCAACTCTTGCTTTTCCTGTTAATATTTCACAGCATAGACAGCAAAGCACATGTAGAACCCAAAGATTGCTGCAGTACAGAGCTCAAACCAGAAATCTGCCTGTCCTACATTTAATATGAATTAAACTCCCACTAGCTATGTTGTTTCTCTTAGCAGTTATGGCAGGAAAGTGAAACACCTTGAGGAAAGAGATACCTATGTGTGTTCTCTGCTCTCCTGCTCTGATGACAAGAGAATCCATACTTGTAATTGTCAACAGAAAAGCAAGAGATTCACAGCCTTGCCTGTGTTGCTGTCTCACTGAATAAACAAACAGCAGTGTCTCAATCACTGCCTATTATTTTGCAGGATAAATCACAGTGATGTAAAGAACATCCAACAGTACAATCCAAACAGTAAAAAAATTACATATAAAGAGCATAACAAGGAAATTATTCAGGAAGTACCAGAGCATACATCCTATTAACTGGTTACTGCACATTGAAGGTGCCAGATTTTCAAAGATTTTATTACTTCATTTTTATTCTGGCACTTATTACTGAAGCTTGACTATTTGTTGAAAATAACATAGGTTAGAGTACATTACTCAGTACTTTGTTCAGGCATTCCAACAGCATGCAGGGTACTCACATCAGTGACTTTTAGTATAAGGAGGCCTCGGAATTTACTTTCATCAACAATGATCAGTGTCTGTGAATCTAGGTTCATTTTATCCTTCCAGAGGTAGCCTGAGCCATCAATTTTCATTGGTGCTCCAAGATCCTGTAAAAATAAGAGAAAACTTTTTAAAATCACTACTTTTGCATTTTACCACAAATACATTATACCCCTGAAACTTACTTCCTAATGGTAACGTTAATCACCTAGCTGTAAAATCAAGTATACCAGGCAGCATAGGTACAGGACATTTCAAAATCTTGAGAGCTTTTCAATACATTTTATAAATGTCGTCTTTTTTATTTTGAATTTGTCTGATTATTTTTGATAAATGAGTCAGCATAAACAGAACACTGGACAATGTGGCAGCTCTTCCTGCCTAAATGAAAAGTTAATTAATATTCTATGCTTGGCATTGTCCAAGAGGCCCAAAGCATCCATAAATTCAGTGAAACCAGACAGTATACATAAGTTTATTATGGCAGTTCTGTTTTTGGAAAAGGGCAGATGAATCTCATCTTTGTATATTCAGATTTACCCTGACTTGCATATTGAATCCACAGATCATAATGTGATAACATGTCTCTCAAACTTTCCATACACTGAATTTTCTGACATGAAGATTATCTATTTACTTTATATATTTTTAAACTATTTCAGAGTTTGTTTCTCAAACTGCTGAGAAAGCCAAAGACAACTTTGAATAATCATTATTTCTGAACAGAAAAGCCCTGCAGAATTCTCAATCATATTTTAGAAAACACATCAGAGCTACTACGAGCAAGTCCATTATCTACAGGTATTGATTAATAGCAAATTTGGTGTATGCCAAATGAAAATACAGTGAATGACTGGCTCCAGAAATAAGAAGTAACATTAAAAGAGAATGCTTTTCTTATTTCTATGCTACTTCTTTGAAATACTTAGATTATTGTCTTTTGACTTCAGCAGCTACAAAGATGTATAAATTCAACATTAAAGGAGAAAATTCTTGTCCATACCTGAATCGTTTGGCATTTGTTTTCTATAAGCATTTTCCACTGAAGGTTCTTTTCAGGGTCAAAGTCCCCATTGATTTGAAGCTCACAGGCACCCAATTTCATTCCAACTCCAATGAGATACTTTAAGTGTTTCCATACAGTGATGGACAGCTCATTTTCCCTTGGGATTTCCTTCAGCTGGGGGAGGTCATGCCTGAACTGAATTTCCAGAGCCATCTTTGGCTTGCACTCTGCTCTCACTTCAAGATGGGCAGTTTTGCCTTCTGTTTCCAGGACAGAGAGCAGCTCTGCCTGGCACTTGTCTTTCTGAATGGATCCTGTGAGACGTGACTGAGTTGGGAAACTGAGATCCTATCAAGATTTAAACAAAAAATACACTGAAATATACAAACACTTTAAGACAAGTGTGTATTATGTGATACAATATCAGAGACAAAAACCTATAATCTCCATGCTGCCATTTTTCTCCCTCTCAACAAGAATGATGGTGATTTTTTCTGAATAGGACCTGATGGAAGATTTAAGGACTGTCCTGCAGAATTAACAACTTCTGCATCTTTACAAAGTTTTACAAAAATACAAAATACCTGTTTCTTCAGATTGGCAAAGTTTACTAAACATTGTATGCTTCATCCAGACCACATCAATCTCAGTTTTCAAAAAAATTAATGTATAAAAAATCATAGACCTAAGAGACATTCTTGCATCTGGTTGTAGAAGGGGTTTTTTTATAATTAAGTTTACATCTTGTCTTGTGCAACATCCCAAATGAAAGGTTTCTTCCTATTCTGTCAAAAGAATTCTAAAAACACTGAAAATTTTACTATTTTTAATACTTTAGGGGTTCTCATTCCCTCTTCATTTCAACTTTCCTGTCATTTTTATTTTTATGTTGCCACCTCATAGTTGAGGAAGTTATTCAGTTTGAGGATTTGAAAGCAAAATATAAATGCCTGTAAGCATCTAGAAAAAAAGCCCCTGATTTTGCAATAGTCACTCTTTCTAACATAGTCAGTGAAGCTAACTGGAAAAATCAAGGAAATTCTATTTTGATATAATCCTCACAGACCAGGGAATGTATTTTTGACAGAGTTCAAGCTAATATTGCTGTTCAGCCTTAGAGGGCAGTGTTGGCCTGCAAAGGCAACAGTCAGCAAAGGCTGAGCTGATCTCAGTCTCCAGAGAGCACCTGAGAACAGGATGAACAGACACTGCCTTTGCCTGATGCTGTGAGACAGGCGTGCCTGCCCAGCACTCCAGCACTGGCATTTTAGCTAAAACCCAAAAGGCCTTTATTTGATCCCCAAACTCTCTTTAAAAGCTTCCCAGAGCTACCTGTAGAAGTTGACATTCTGTTTCTGTTTCCAGGGTCCAGTCAGCTTTATTCTGAACACAGAAATCCCCTCTAGCCCTCAGTCTGCATCTGCCAGCCTGCAGCAGGAAAATGCCCTCTGTGGTGGAGTCTGTGGCTGCAGAGAATAGGACAGAGTTTTCAAAAGGCAGCCCAAGCTGGCTGAGCCAGGGAAGTGAATGCCTGAGCATCCCTTGGAGTGTATATTCATGCTGGCAGGAGGTGTCTATCTGCACATGCACTGCTCTGCCATCACACTGCAGGTTCACTAACAAGCCCACGTTGCAGATGTTCTGTCGAAATGAGCCCCCCAAGACTGCAGCATGAGGCAATCCCATCCTCTGCAACAGAAAAGATTACATGGTTTAAAACACACAAAGTAAAGTAACTGTCTTCCTCATTTGTTCCTAATTCATAAGAAAGTATTCCTTCTTTCTGAAACAATCTGCTTTTGGAAAGGACCACACAAGAGAGTTTGTTTCATAGAGAAATCAGAAATTTCTGATTTCTCTCTGGTGAAAAACTTGGAAAAAAAAATGGGAGGGAGGGGGGAAAGAAGAATAAATCCTACAATAATCTTTTCATAACTAACGTAGAAGAAAAAAATCTTAACCTCCACAATTCCAAACTGAAAAAGCATGCTTTTCACTTTCAGGACAAAAGTTTATTTTAATTAATAAACTATTATTAAGCAACATTTTTATGGCAACAGCTGTACCATTTACCATTGTATTACTCCAAATTGTGATATTCAAATATACTTCCCCCTGCAAGTGCTCTGACTCATTGCTCTGCCAGAACAACATTAATGACCAAATTTGGCCTATCCATAAATGTGTCAGGAGACAGTTTTCTGTGACTCAGTGATCTGAAATACACAGACTGGAAGGGCATGCAGAAAACAATCTGGGCTTACCTCTAGACTGACGCACTTGTTTCTGAAAGCAAGTACCCATCCTGTCTCATTGCTTGCCAGGCTCACTTCCCCATCAGCTTCCAAAGTGCAAGGCCCAAGGACAATACCAAGGATGCCCTTGTACTTGTCACTTCTCATGGCTAACACCTTCAGCTGGTTCTCTCTGGCAATTCCCAGAGAATGAAGTGAAGGCAAAGAATGCTGGAAGTCGATTTCTAAATGAGGATGGGTGCTAGTGGTGGCATAGAGTTGCAGGCAGGCAAATACATCATGAAAAGAAACATGTCCAAAGAGGATGACAGTAAAGTTGCTGGTAAATATTGAGCCATTCAGTGAAAGTCTTGCTGGAGTCTGAAAAATTACAGAAAACAGTTGTCAAGTTTGCTTTCCTGTCAGGTTGCATGCTGTTTTTAAAAGCTCATATTACTAGAAGAGAACTGTTGCCTTCACCATTTTGTATTCATCCTATATAATTATAAATGCTGAAAAAAATGGAGAGATGGACCCAAATCTTTATTTTGGAGTTCCATAATAGAAATAACAGGAAAAAAACCTAATTATTTAAACCTAATTAGAAAACCTAATTAATAGAGTGAAAATATTTGAAAGTGCACATAAAACTTCCAGGAAGCTCAAATCCATTTCTATGTGTCTGACACTTTCAGTATTTAGATTCCCTTCATGGTAGTTAAGACACTATATTGTTGAGAAAAAGTTTATAAATGAAACCAGTACCTCAAAATGATGAAATGCAATTGCACCACTGCAAAGGCCAGAAAGTTGTTTGTGAGCAGATTCTGCACTGCAAGCAACCTGTTGATGTTGTCAATAAAAAGCATTCAGAGTATGAAGAAAAGCAGGGAGGACTAAAATTCAAAGGAGCAAGTTACAGGGCTGCTTTAAGGATCAAATGGATGAAGGCACCAAAACACAGATTTAAGATGAAGCATTAGAGTTGTGCTTCAAAAAGATAAACAGTTTAGTGTTTAGTGCACTAAATACATTACAATATATGGCAGGATTTCTGCAAACCTCTAGTACACGTGGAAAAATGTCCATCAGTTCTCCCACATCATGGTGAAGTAAAAGAGAAATTTCCATAGCAGTGTCAGTGGCTTTCTTTTCTATTTCAATCTTGAGCTGCTGTGTCTCCACTGTGGTTGTTATCCCCACAGCAATCTTTCTGGAGAAATTCTATGCAGAAAAGAAACCAAATAATGGAAAAAAACAAACAACAACATTCCAGCAACAACTGGGAACAGCAGAGTGTGTTTCATAGTGCTTAAACATCACAGCCTGTGTCAGGGCAGCAGCACTGGTAAAATAAAATAAAATAAAAGTGCAAATTCATCAAGGCAGCCTCATTTCAAATGGAGATTGTGGTGTTATGTCAGACCTTCTAAATACAGTGTATCAATAATTTCTTCTGGCTCCAGAACATATTGAGAGCATTCAGTACCCTGAAGGATTTGAGCCCTCAGGCACAAACAATTAAAGCACTGGAACTACTATAAAGCAAGGAAAAGAGACAGTTTAGAATTCTTTCTCTGTACACCTCTGTGTCTCACCCTACCACAATGGTTGAAGCCACCCAAATATAAGCATGTGAGTGACTTGAGCCTTTCAGTGGATGTTTGAGATAGCAAAGTATATGAGCCCTTCTTTTATGGAAAGATAGTCTGCAATGCAAAAGAGCTATAACATTCACAGATCTATAGCAGAAATGCAGACAGAGAGAACAGTGGCCAAGCAACACCATACGAGGAATCATGGTCCATAATCCTTCTGTGAGTAGGAATTCCCAAAGGGAAAGCCATGCAAAACACTGTTCTGCTCTTTAGCAGCCTTCCAAAGGATACCAGTTAAATCCAGCACCAGATGCAAGCCTTAGGCCTCCTGGTCCACTTTCTATTTATAGGGGAAAAATAAAATTGGACAAGGCATCTGTTCATATGCAGCAAAGCACTTCACTTAAATGAGAACTGAATGTAGCATCCCATTTAGTCTAGATTCAGGTCCAAGAGGTCAGATGACATGTCCACAGTATGACAAGGAACCAGACAATACCTTTCTTTCACTCAGTAATTTAGTATTCTCAAAACCAGAGCAGCTTCTAAAATAAATATCTACAGTGCACAGGAAAAGTCTAGAGTTATTATACACAAATTGTCCTGTCAGAAATTAAACTTTCACAGGTAGAACTCTTCTTACCTCATAATAGCCAGCAGCTTCTAAAACAAAAGGGATCCCAAGTTTTTTTATCTTTGAGATGTTGTGCTTTAAGATCACAGATAGCTGGGATGTTGGAGTCTCTGTGGCTAGTCTGTGCTCCTCAAACACAGCAGCAATCCTTTCACTGCCACTCTGCAGAACAATGGCAATGGTGTGATTTCCTGTGCCATGCTCACATGTGGCAGTAAGAATGCCATCCAAAGGTAACCCTATTGACAGGGGAGGAAGTAAAATCAACACAGCACTTCTGGGTTGTCATAACAGACTACAGAGAAGAGATATTATAGATCAAAAGAAGCCCTCTGTAGTTTTTCATAAGAAAACACACACCTTTATATAAATTGTGATCACTTTACTGATATTTATAGAAGGACATTACCTACTAGGTGCAAATCATACTGAAAAGGGACTGCTAAATTAAAATGTGCCATGCACTTCAGAAATCAAGAATTTTCCTTTTCTTAATAAAGAATATTTATCCATTGGTATTGTGTCCAACTCCAGTAGTCAGCTGACAAAAAGATTCAGAAAAGATTTATTCTGTCCAAATGAACCCATGCAAAATTACTAATAACAAAATAACTCTAGTTCAGGAAAACCCACAGCTTTGCTTAGGAAACAACACTTGGCATAAAACTATACTTAGAGGAACTGTTCAGCTTAGAGGCTGCACAAGAGCACAGATGTACAAGAGAGAAATCATTTACTCTGAAGTACTTCAAAACTCTTTGAACTATTTCTGTGTCCATTTTACTGTATTGTCTCAACAATATTAAAAAGAATGCTGATAAGACTAGATCACATTTAGTTCTGGTGTGAGCAAACACAAGTCATCTGTTTCCACTGGTCAGCAGTCATTTAGATAAATTCACCTTGTTAGACCAGACAACGAAGTCAGATTTTCTTCCTACCTGCATTTTTTAAAAAGTCGACATTATGTGTGAAAGTCCCACTGACTCTGCCATGCTCATGATCCATGATATTTAAAAAATCTACAGAAAGAGCTTTCTCATCCACCTGGAAGCTGGCTAGCCCCCTTTTCTCCTCTTTACTCAGTTCCAGGTGTCCGTTCAGTCTTGCCTCCCCTGGGATTGCCTGACTGCCATTCTGAACAATGGCAATGGTGATATTGTGCACAATGCTTTTCCCAAACACATTCCTGTTTCTGACATGCAGTCCATACAGTCTTTTGTTGACCATCACATTGATGTTACCTGTAACAGAAATTATTACTGTGGGGAGATATTCTTGGGAAAGAAATAACCACAATTTTAGAAGTAATGTATAAACTAACCATTACTTTAATACCAGGAGCAAGTAGAAGAATTTGCATTTATTATACTAGATAATTTTGTCTAGTCTAGAGAGCAGTTTAGTGTGGAGGATTTCTCTACTAGTGACTGTCTGTATTTAAAACAAATTGCATAATAGTGTCTTCATAATAGTGTTCCTTTTTATTCACCAAGCTGCTTGTGCTTACTATACTGCATTTCCTCTAAGGAAACTTTACAGATGGATTGTGACATACTACTTGTGTAATTGCAGGCTAAACAATCCCTCCAGAGCTCTGTGACCTACTCCACCCATGGAGCCATTCAAAAGAGTAGGAGTCTCAAGTCAGCTCTCCCATTTCAGAAGAGGAAAGAGGCCACCCACTATTTCCTTTAATCATGAAAACATGGAAAATTCCCAACTATGTTAGTTCACTGAAAAGTACTCTCAACCCAGTGACCAATGGTTCATTTTGCATGCTAAATACTCTGCTCTGCATTATACAGAATCACAGAATGGTTCAAGCTGGGAGACCTTAAAGCATATCTTGTCCCAAACCCTCTGCCATGGGCAGGGACACCTTCCACTGTCCCAGGTTGTTCAAAGCCCTGTCCAGCCTGGCCTTGAACACTTCCAGGGATGGGGCAGCCACAGCTTCTCAGGCCAACCTGTTCCATTATCTGATCACCCTCATAAGGAAGAATTTCTCCCTAATATCCAATTTGAACCTGCCTTTGGTCAGTTTGAAGCCATTCCCCCTTGTCCTGTCACTCCAGGCCCCTGTCCAAAGTGCCTCTCCTGCTCTCTTGAAGTGATTTTAGTACTAGAAAGGCCTCTAAGGTCTCCCTGGAGCCTTCTCTTCTCCAGGCTGACAACCCCAGGTCTCCCAGCCTGGCTTCAGAGCAGAGAGCCTCCAGCCCCCTGATCACCTCTGTGGTCTGCTCTGGACTTACTCTAACAGGTACACATTGCTCTTCTGTTGGGGGCCTCAGAGCTGAATACATTGTGCAGCTCAGGAAGGATTACATTAAAATTAAGAAGCTTTCTTAGGTAGCTGCATTTTAGAACAAAACACATAGAAGCAGAGTACCATGGTGAATGTTGTTTTTGCACTTCAGTAATCCATCTAGAGAAACGAGACGAGGTATGGCCTTTAATCCAGTAAAAGTGTGTTGGACTCTTCCATTTAGGGACAAAACCAAACCAACTTTCTTCTCCCTGACTCCCATGAAATCCATGTGAAGCCTATTTTCATTAAGCTTCAAGTCAGAAGATAACAGAAGTCTAAAAAGACAGACATAAGAAATGCTAGTAAGACATTGTTATGGCTGATTCAGGATTGTCAGGACACCCCTTCTCTGACAAAGCTGGATCAATGACAGCAGGGTGCTCAGGAGTGTGTGTGGTCTGGTTTGGAGTATCTCCAAGCATGGAGACTCCACAGACTTTTGGGGCACTTGTTCCAGGGCTGTGAATCAGGCAATCAGATGCCTTGCAGTCAGCACACACTGATGTTTATAAACACCCCCAGATGTTTATAAATTCCTCAGAAAAGCTTCACAGATTGGCAGATTAATTTTTCTTTAAATTTCTTGAATGTTTTTGTTATGGTTCATAATAATAGAAAGAGTTGGAAAGACTTTGAGATGGAAACGAAGTCTTTTCTGTCACAATATTAAATATTTCTTTGGTGCTGATTTAAAAGAAGCATTCAAGAATTCAGCTTAAAAAATAATTCTAAGTGCCACCATCATTTGAGTTTGGTAAATGAACCAACAATAATTCTTTTCATCTTGGCCTTGAACTGAACAGTGTTGGAGAAACACAGCACAGCTTTTTAGGGAAACCTGCTGGAGCAACAAAAAGCTCCATTTTCAGTGTTATAAGACTGAGACACAATTTTCACATTGCCTTCAACAAATTATCCAGCTTACTAGACCCATGTATGCTACACAAAATACCTAAAAGTGAGGCAATCACTCTAGTGTTTATAGTGTTAGACATCCTTCCTACAAATTGTAACCCTGTTGAAAGACTTAAGACAAGTAAAACCTCTGTGAAAATCCACTCCATGGGAAGAACAAAACTCCATAGTTCAGGGAATCAGTCAGCAACTGAAGTCTGTACAGACTGCATCCTTTTAACTGTGCTCCAGAAACATTCAACAGTTTATTTTTGTTTGTATTCTCCCTGTAAAACAAATTCTAAACAAATTGTCATTCCAAAAGTTTTAAGTGTTCTGTTTTCTTTCCTGTGAACCACAATAAATTGCTCTCTTATGGCTTACCCTGTTATTTGTTATTTAAACAAATTAATGCTCTATTGGAAGCCCAGAACTGTAAGCAAACTGCAGAACCACATGAAATACCCTTTTTGGAATATTTAATCTTATTTTTAATGTTACTAGTAAATCTAATGTGCTTCATTTAAATTATAGTAATGTCTGGTTTCTTTAGCTCTTATTTCCTCATTCTTATTATCCCATCCAATTACTAAACACTGGGACCTCTGCAGAAACAGTAAATTCTTCACTGCATACTTTTGTATTGTATAATTTGAAAAATCAGCTGAAACTTGGGAGGGACAAATTTCTATTTCTCACCTCTGCCACCTCAGAGCTTTCTCCAATACTTTAAAAGCCTTATAATAAACATTGGGAAGTACCCTATTCTACTGGCTTAGCTTGTACTCTGTTCACTCAAAGTCCTCTATACAAAGTCCTTGGAAAGCAACTAGAAAACATTAACACAATTTATACCAACTTAAGAAATGTAAGGAGCAGAAGTATTTCAATAATATGGATAACACATGAACTGGCATTTACTCAGCGGCCTTGCTGCAGCCATAGGAAAATAGTTACATTTAAATTTGTATCCCAGAACACCCTTCAGTTCCTCAACCAACATACTGATTTCTTTACCTTGATGGAAATACTTTGCCCATGAGCTGGAACTGTACTGATTCTGGATTTGTCAGGAGTGTCTGATGGAGAAAAGCCCTCAATTCAACAGTTCTGGCATTCCTCCTGTTTTCATTGTTCATATCGACCTCCAGCATCAGCATTTCCTTTCCATTGGAATGAAGGTGAAGAGAGCCATTGATACTGTTTTCGCCATAACTCTTCACAGATGCCTGGGCCTGCACATAGAGAAAAAGGAGAGCAGGACATTAAGGACCTGAGATACACAATACTGAAATATCAGTTTGAGCAATAAGACTGCAGACAACAAGTCAGGACTGGACAAAAGCGGAGAAAGGAGTTTTTAGTTCTCATCTTTGTTTCTCATCATCTAACTGTAATTTTATATGGCAATAAATTAAATTAATATTTCCTAAGCTGAGTCTATTTTGTCTGTGAAGATAATGGGTAAATGATCTCCCTATCTTTATCCTGCCGGTCACAATAAAATGTGAGCTACATTGAATTTTAAGTGCAATTTAACTCAACTTTAAGAGTTTTCTGAATTTTAGCCAAAACACAAGCCAACTATTCCAACCCCGTGTAGCTATCTAGCCAGAACAAACTCCAACCATCGAAAGTTAACTGCTTCCCTAACAATTTACACCTCTCCACTATAATCATTGAGTGTATGAACTCAAAAAGTTTAAAATTCAAGCAACAAGACAGTAATTACCAGGAGACTGACCTGTGAAGACATGTTCTTGTTGATGATGACTTTTACACTCACACCACAGTCAAAGTGTTCCAGTTTAGTCTGCCTGGAAAACAGCTCCCCACTTAGGCCCATTGCTTGTGGAAACTCAAGCTATTTGACAAAGCAAAGTATCAAAACAGAACATTGCATTCCTCCCAATTGCCTCATGTGATTTAATGTCTCAACTTCTAGCATAAAGAGGGTGATGCATATAAGCAAATGTGTGTATCAAATTTCCAGTTTTATCCCAAGATACTGAAAAATATATTGAATGTAATAAAAAAGCATGGAAAATATAAGTGAATGTGTACCTTACAAGGTATTATTGACACAAATTGTTGGTACATAACTGAACCTGCTAAGATACCTACAGTTATTTGTTAGGGCCAGGACTCAATTGGATTAGGACATTTTCCAGCATCAAACTATTATAATTCTAAAGGCAACACAGCAAAACAGTCACCAAGGCAAAAAAGTAAAATACCAAAAATTAAAACCACCAATACCTGGAATAAGTGTGTCACATCCATGTGTAAAAGATGTCTAAAATCTGCCTCACTGGATTTGTCCTGATACCTCCCTAGAAAACTGAAAACATCTTCCTTATTTAACTTTAAGACCGTCTCAAGCTCATGCTTCACCTGTGTGTTAAGAATGGGAATAAGGAAGTTTACTTAGTATTAACACTGTGTATAATGAAAGCTCAGAGAAGTCATCCACAGACATAATGAAAAATGAAAGAGTTGCAAGCTATTATGTTTTGGCTCAGAATGAGAAGCAAGAAAATGAGGAAAATAACTACATTTGGCAAGAAAGATGAATAGATACAACTAGATAAGGCTGAGAACCTTGAATCCATTCTATTCCAGCACTTGTTTTATTAAAAACAGTCTTGCATAATAATAGTCTAAAAATAATATATGAAGTATTCTTATCATAGATTATTACACAACGTATTATTATACAAAATTAAAGAGATACCAAGGACATAATCACCCTCTGAACATTTTGGTTGCAGTAGCTATGTGGCAAGAAACTAAAGACCTATAGCAAGGAAGGTCTGAAACAACAATAAAATGTGAATAAACAGGTAATGAACATCTCCTAACTAAATCTAATGGGAAATTTACTCACATTTTGATGATTTAGAGTTAAAACACACATTTCAACATCTTTGGGAAACATCCAGTAGTTATAAGGATGAGTTAAGCCTGCACAAATCTAAAAAGAAGTTTGAGAGAATGCAAGTAACATAAGTAATATGCAGTAAACCACTCATTTGCAGGTTGTTTTGGTATATCAGACTAAAGGAAGTTCTTGGATAACTCACATAGGGGTTTTCAGGTTGGTAACCAAGTATAAGGGTCTGAACTGTTTCCTCCACCCCATTTATCAAAACTTTTGTTTCCATGAAATAGTGCTTTTGCTTTTTGTCAACAGTAAATGTCTCCTGCAGAAGGAAGCTCTGCAAAAAGGGCACTTTAAAAGGATGCCTGGAAAAAACCCAAGAAATAAACATAGTGTAAAAGATCTTAATAGACAAGTATAAAAAGAAATCATGCAGAGTTCAACTTGAACTCCAAAATTATCAGTTACCACCAGGGTGTCAGGTACAGAAGTAAAACACATAAGACTGGACATTTAAGAAACTACAGAACATAATTACAACTTAATACAAACTCCACACACTAACCTGATTTTTTGATAGAGTTTCCATCCTAAATTGGGTAAATACCTGAAAGGTGCTTCTCTAAAATTCTGACATGCATAACCAGTGCATACATCTTCTACATGTGTATGGCCAAGACTTCATTTCAAACAGAGACAGTGTCCAAAAGCTTCTGGCAGGTTTGAAAATCTCACCTATCCACATTTTATGCTTTCTGTAGAAACACTATCTACGTGCCAAGAAT
This sequence comes from Oenanthe melanoleuca, assembly GCF_029582105.1. Lineage (NCBI taxonomy): Eukaryota > Metazoa > Chordata > Aves > Passeriformes > Muscicapidae > Oenanthe > Oenanthe melanoleuca. The sequence goes on along the minus strand of NC_079348.1, from coordinate 9,887,313 downwards.
CCTGTGCAAAAGATGTTCAGCACTACACAACTCTAGGAGTACTAGTGTACTTCAGTGTAATGTTTACTACTTCAGTGTAATGCTTTATGGACTTTATTAAATATTTCTTCAGTTTTTACTAACTAGTTACTTAGTCAGACCTCTTGGAAGCATGCATGAACTTTTATAAGCAGACACTGGACCACTTTTATACGTATTAGAGTATCTGGTACAGCTCTTCATTTACATATTTTTTTACTGAAAAGACACCTCCCTATGTTCTAGTTATCTCTGAAATGCACAGTGGCTCTTAAGGCAGCCTGTGAGCTCCTGTTTTGGCAGCTGTGTCTTAAGAAAGCTGAGATTTCTCCAGAGGTGATCCAGATGTCTCTAATCTGAGCATACATTTTTACTAAGGCCTTCAGGCTGGGCTTTAGGAATGGTTAATAAAGAGAGAAATTTCAGGGACAACCAATATGTAGGAGCAGTGCACTCATTCTCATCAGAAAATGGAAACATATTCCAAAATCTAACCAAGACCATTTGTTACATGTTTTAATGAGGATACCTCCGGCTTTAGAATAGCTATATAATGCCTGAGGACTAGGAAAAAGGCACATGGATGGCATAGAAGATCAGATCTGGATTTTGGAACTTCTCACCACATCCAACTTTGGACACACCATAAATCCTGCTGTTTTCAGGAAATGAAGCTATATGCCTGGCTGAGTTGCCAGCAAACACGTCACAGCACACATGATCTGTTGCCTTTGACAGCTTTGTTCACAGCCATGTCAACAAAGAGAACAAAAGCTAAAGGATGCAAATAACCAGCCCACGAAGCTGCTGTGCTCGAGCAAGTTTAGGGAGCCAGATAGGACAAAGAACAGACTGTATGCATGTGGCACTCTCACTTTGTAAAGCCCAAAACATTTCCTAAGAGCATCAAGATGGACATTAAATTTAGGCCAAAACATTCTTAAAATATAGAAATAAGAGTATTAAACCTGAAATGGAGGGTTGCACGTTTTTGATAGAGCATCTTCTCCTTCCTCAACTCTTTTATCTGACCTTCACACTGCAGTATGACAGGCAGACTTTTATAATCTCTCCATACAATCTTCACAGAAAAGTTTGTCTTCTTAGGCTGCACTCAGATCATGAGACCAGAACAGGAAAGGACAATTGCATCAGATTTAGTGCATTGATATTCAGGAACCTCAATATGGAAACCATATTGTTCAACAGGCTGCAGCAAGGCTGTCATTTCACAGACCAAACCATTCCTGCTGCAGTTTAGGTCCAGATCTCCATTAATCTCTCAGAGGATTAAAAGTGCCATCAGTAGAAAACTGTCTCCAGCCGAAGACAAATGCTCCTTAATGTATCATTTGAGTGCCACGTACTTGCAACATAAGCAAGCTCTGGAACATGAAAACCGAACTGGATTTTCAAAGCATGGAAAAAGTATTTTCAAAGCTATGTTTAGAAAAAACACTTTTAAAGACTTTCTGCAAGGTGTGAACAGACCAAAGTAACTGATCAAAGTACCTCTTTCGAGGAGAAACTGCTGATTACCCTTCCTGTGCCGCAGACATCAAGCAAAGCAAAAATTATTTTAAGACTGGAAGGGATGTAGAGATTAAAATAGCATATAAACCTGGGCTGTTACCATGCTCACTAGCAGGCAAGAGGTTCTGCATCAAGTTGTGAGTAATCACATCTCCAGCTCTCTCTCTAGTCATTCTTGTCTCTCTTCACCCTCTCCTCCCTGACTGACTGACTGGATTCTCTAATAGGTGAGAAATACTCCAAATTATGTCACAAGTTACATTATTATATACACAAGTTTTTGTTTTATTTTTGAACCTAGATTTATGCTGCATCCTGTCAAAACAGACAGAAATTGATGCAGTACTGGAAGGGTTTAACACTAGCAACAACATCTTTCAGGAAGAGAGTGCTAAAAAAAAAGTTGCTTTTGTTTTTTCTTTCTCACCGTTGGCAGATTCTGATAGCTGGCTGTGAAGTTAAATTCCTGTTTTGTACTCTTTATCTTAAAGCAGAGAAGTTTGGCTCGCTCATTATTCTCCAAATGAATCTCATTCTTCACAAGCTGATTCCACAGAGAGATCATTTCACTATAGCTATGCAGAACATTTCTCCCAAGACGATTAAGTGTGGATGCCTGAAAAACAAACACATTAGTCTGGCTGAGCCAGGGCAAACAGCATTCCATTGTGCAGCAGCACAGCACAGAGGTGACAGAATGACGGTTTACAAGAACTATTAGAAATGTGTGCCATCTTTTCCACTATCAAAATACTCCAAATTAACATATGGAGTTCAAAGTTTTATTTTATCTCCTCCAAAAAAGGGAGAGACAAAAAGCTAAATAGTTGATGAGCACTTTTTTCTCATTCAAGTGTTTCTCACGTTCCTCCATGGCTGTGCCTGTAGCAGTAGTGACCTAAGGAGGAAAAGGTGATACAGGAATATTTTAATCCTAAACATAATTCAATCTGCATAGTGACAGAATTCTACCACATTGCTTAATGCACAGCAACTATGATGAAATCTGCACAGCACAGTCTAAAATAAATCAGGAGGAAGTTTAGAAACCATAGAGTCAGGGCATAGTGATAGCACAGAGCCCTATCCCCAAAGCCATACACTCTGTGAAGCACCATGTCACCAACCTGCAGGTATGTGGTAGCTGGTGTGTAAATGTGAACTCTTCCTTCCTTCTCATTGCCTTGATCCTTATAGAATAGTTCCAGTACAAGGTCTTTAATGGAGAGTGCTTTTCCAGCTGTCAGCTTGGATGTCAGTAAATAAGCAGAATGCTGAGGCTGGTGCAGTTTGTGGGCTGTGTACAGATAGAGCCATGGGGTGTCTATATTGAAGCCACCTGCAAGGACATATATTAAAGCTGACAGAAACATGAGATTTCAAACTACCTGGATTCTAACTCCACATCAAGGCTGATAAGATCCAGAGGCTCCAGAATGAAGCTTAAATGCTACTATCAAATCTTTTCCAATTGCTAAAATCTCTGGGCTGTATATTATGAAATCAATGTCCTTCACTAGTGTAAATTGAACTGCTGGAAGAGGTCAGCCAGCCAGGCTGTGACAAGTTGGAGATTTTGTAAACTGAGCTAGACAAAGCCACAACAGATGTGATCTACTGCTAGAAACAATCCTGACTCAAGCAGGAGGCTGGGCTGGACAACCTCCAAGGTCTCTCTCTTCCAACAAACATCTTTGTCATTCCCTTGCACTCACGCAAAACTGCTCAGAAAAAATGGGCAGCAGCTTCCAATGCCTGCTTTTCTAATCACAGAGTGAAAATGGTTTGTGGTACTTCACCTTCCCACTTTTTCAGGCCATTTCTGGATGCATCCTTCCACTGCAGCCCAGCCACAAATGGTACATGGTCATTGTACTGCACCTCAAAGATGGTGCTGCTCTGCAAATACACCTGAGAGGAGTGCAAGTGCTGCAGCTGGGTTCTATATTTCACCTGTTTTTCCAGGACTTGCACGGTAAACTGGAAAAGAAGTGAAGCAAATTTAAATAAAAATAAGATCCCATTTTCAGGGCTACAAGTTGCACACGGAAGCAGGAAGGTCACAGCTTCTGGCTTTGCACATTTGCCATTCACTTTATAGATTTTCATGCATGCTCACCAATTATAGACTGAGGTTTCTTTAATGTGCATTTGTTACAGCTACAGGAGATTCAAAAAGAAAAATGCTGTAATATTCTGAGTAATTATAACCTGCACCCTCCTTCTACATTGTGTCAGCAAAGCAGCTTTTATAAATCTCTACAATCATTTTATATGAGTAAACACCAATTTTCCAGTATTTGCAAAATTTATTTTCTAGCAAATGTCAGAGATCTGTGTCTCTGGGCTAAGACCTCACCTAGCTCAAAATTATTTGGTCTGGGTACTTGCCTTATATTATTTGTACATACCATATTAAAAAGAAAAAAAAAGTCACAATCAAAATTTATTCTTAGTCTGTGTGTTAAATATTTGAAGTGAAGGTCTTACTATTCAGCCATCACTATTACCTCCATGAAATAGTTGACTACAGATGAACTGGAACTATTCTTAAGGGCTTGGCTGACCAGCAGTTTCTTCTTGTTGTTTATTTCATCCCAGTGTTTCCCATAGTTCACTTCCATCTGGGAGGAAATCCAAGATGCACTCACTTCATGTTTCAGATGAACCTAAAGAAGAGGGCATTGCCTTTTTGCTGTGAACTCTCTGATGTTGAGAGCTCTGAATACAGGTAACCCCAGCACAGAGTGCCTGGCTCAGCACCCACCTGGTGGCTGTAGGTGGGGGCCTGCACACAGTGAAACTCATGGCCCAGCTCTAGTCTGTACAAGCCCTGTGCTCCCATCTCCACTTGAACCTTCTGCTGCGTACTGCACTCGTGGCAAGGTGTTTTTGCCTCTCCTGCTCAAGTTAAATCACAAAGTTACCTATTCACATAAATCAGAACTAATTTTTCAATATGTTGATAGTATAAATCTGGCATTGGCTTCAAGATTTCTGTTTTTCAAAACATCAAAGTGAGATTTGTCTACTTTTACAGCTATATACTTGTTGATTTATCCTAGAAATCCAAAGGAAAGCACAAACTTCATCACTTAAACAGAATTTTCCCTGGTTATAGTAAAAGCATTACAAACTAATTGTAATCAAGCTTTGCAGATTTCTTGGTATCACACAATATTTGATGATTTTCCGTTACCACCTAGCTCCCAACATCATGACATTACAAGACATTTCATTAAAAAAAAAAAAAAAAAAAAAAGTCAAACTTCCAGCCCTTCTGGGCACTAAGAAGAAAATGAAAATAATTAATTTGAAGTTCCAACTAATAAGTAGGATTATTTTCTAAAATTAAAAATCCAGTACTTCTCCAAGGAATTATTTGCTGACCACTTCAGGTGGAATAGTTGTCGTCAAACTCGGTTTAAACTAAAGTGTAACTATGCTCCAGTATCTAACTTCACAATTACATAGCTATAGTCAGACATCTTAAAGTATTGTTTAAGTGTTCAGGGATGTTTTGACTGATGTTTATAAAATACTGTGATCAGCATGCCGTTTTTAGCAAAATTATGGAATCATGCCTATGTAGGTTTAAGAAAACTTTATTACTCATATTGCAACATACTCTCTGAAGGGGCAACAGAATTAGCGTAAATATTTATAAATTTATAATATTTTCCATGATTAGCTACCACAAGGATTCAATATTTTGATATAACTGCACCGATGTCCACCTGCTTTGTCCCACAAAATTAAGACAATTCCTATATTGCAGCGAGGGGAGCACAACCAGCTGCTTCATAGAAACAACCCCTCATGCTACTGAGTGCAAGTATGCAAACATCTGAGAACACAAATTAATTAGGAGCAATTCCCACTGAAAAAGTGTTTTTAATAAAATGATGGATATGCTTGTGAAAAGCCCACTTTTAAAAAATTGCTTTTATATGAAGACTCAAAGAGTAAAGTTTGTCCAACTGAAAAGAGAAACTAATTTCAAGTTTCAGATCACAGTTTAAAAATTAACTGAACTATTTCTATTGTGTTCTAAACACAGAGGCAAATCTTGTAGGAAAAACTGAGTAATACAGAATGCTTTTACTTTCCCTGTTTTTCAGTGTACCTAGGAGTCCATATTTTATCTGCAGATCATGAGACCACAATCCTTCATGCTGCTGGAGAAGAGCGACGGCGTGAACTCCAAGAACACCTGGAAGGTGAGTCTCCCCTTCCAACGAATATTGTCTCATCTTATCATTAATCTTTTTCTCCAGAAGTGCTACAGAAAGAAGAGAACTGATTATGCAGTGGTAGAACTTGAAGTTACTTCAGCTAGTCAAAGGAATACTACAGTGGGGAAAACCAAAAGGGCATTCAGTCTCTCCACCATGGTGGATGAACTATAGATCATATAGAGAACAGATTAAAAGACACAGAGCTGAATGCTTAGCATCTTTCTCCATCTCCACAGACAGCCTGCAGACCACACTTCTCACTACTTGCTTCAAGCCTATTGAAATGCATCCAGCCAAAGCTGCTTCTCAAAGGAAATAAATTCAGACAGACAGATCTTTTAATTAACCAAGCCCTAACATATGAACATGTGGATATTCACCTCTACACAAAGTCAGAGCAAGACTGGCTTTCCAGCAGCGCAACTTGTGCAGCCAAGTTCTCAGGTGCTAGGAGTTTGAATTCACACCAGAAGTGGTTTGGATGCAATCACTGGAAATCCATGTGAAAGCTAAGGATGAAAACTTTACCACAAGATCATCTCCCCAAAAACAAACTGGCCCTTGGCACTCCTTAAAAGTTAATTCTCTTTGAAAGTACTGTGTAACCCTATGACTTTTCAATCAAAAATTAGAGCCTTAGCCATATATTACTGGTTTATTTCACTGTATTATTTTAATGTATTGATGTTATACAAATATTAAGGCTCTCTTTCTGATACTTTCTCTTGTATTTTCCTCTTAGCTTATTTGTGAGGAAAAAAAGTCTTCAAGATTTTTAGAACAGGTCTTGAGAGACATTTAGCTACAAATGTCTCTGCATTGTTTTGTACCAACAAAAGTGAAAAACAGCTGTTATTTTTTTGCATGTTTTTGTTAAGTAATTCCTTTTATCTTATGTCCTCCAGTCTTTCCAACAGTAATTCAAAAGAGACTCTTATTTTAAAATCTCTTTTATTTTATTTTATTATTATATATATGTATTAATTTATGCAGGATAGTAATCTTAAAAGGCAGTCTTTTCGGATTTGAAAGGAATTTTAGGAATAAAAGTGTCCAAAACCAGGCAACCCTAACAAATAATGGTTCCAGAGCTTGCATTTTTATGGCAAATACTTACTGTCCTCTAACCTGAAAGAAATGCAGCATCCTTCAACAAATTATTCAGAGAGACTGAAAAAGTTATCTTCTTGCCAAGCTGTTTAGTAATGTTTCCTGACAGAATGATAGGACTGCCTTGCTTTATCAGCTTTACCTCCAGCTGGGTCATGTATCTCTGCTCTCCACTCAGCATCTGCAAATCTGCCATTCCCTAGAACAAACAAAAAATCAAAAAGAAAACCCCACACCACTCAACAACATAAGTTAAGTTTTAAGAAAGCAATAGTGTAGACTTGAGTGTTTCAGAAATGAGATGAGAGGAGGAAGAAAAGACATTCTTTTCCATATATCTAACAACAAACCTTCCACACCCCACAAAGCCTAAATCTTGCCATTGCTAAATAATAGGGAGGAAGGATGAATTTGTTTTTCCAGTTACACAGAGGTCACAGTGGTGCAAGATGCTATTTCCTTCAGCTTCTGCTGGTTTTAGGACTGAAATCACTATGAATGTTGCAATACCAGGTCAGAAATTAATAGGGTCTTTCTGAAAATACTGGCAATCTCACAGAGATTTAGGTTGAAATTAGCACTGGGTTTATCTCAAAAATATATAATGGTCATTTCTCTGATGGATTGCTTACAAAAACATTTTTAATATGTGTGTTTACACTGCCTTTCTTTTCTGTGCTTTTATGTAAGTATTCATCCTAGAATGAGAGCTCATGAAATGCAAACGTACCTTAATGTAATACACATCTCGGTCATCCACTATCAGCTCCAGGTGTCCAACTTGGGAATTTTTAGAAAACTCAATCCTCCCTTGGAGAAAAAGAAATTTCTTTACTTTTTCTTTGCTGTTCAATGATGTTTCATAAGACTGTACTTGAAATGGTAGTTGTTCTTGTTATAAGCAATAGATAAAGAGAAATTTAAAAAATTATGAATATTAGCTCAAGGGGAAAAAGTTAGGATCAGAATTTGCAAAGTTCTGGAACTGATTTCTGCACTTTCCTTAGGGCTGTGCTAAAACCTTTAAGTTGTGTTGTGCCATGGAGACATTTTAGGAGCTCAGAACGCTTGCCCACACAAAGCTTTGCACAGTGTTGGTAAAGCTTCCTTGCAATCCATTTGGAAATAGAATACATCAATACAAAACGTCACTTGACCAGTACACCAAAGAAGCTGAAATATGTTGTCTATATTATTACCATTAATTTATCAGTTTATATTTCTGCAATGGGTTTTTAGATTCTGTGTTCTATGTTGCACTGTGATTAAAATGTTAATTTTTATTATAATGTATGGCAATAGCATAGTCAGCATTTCATTGATTTAGCAACACATAACTTCATCTCATAACTAACAGAACACAGCAAATTGAAACAGCAAGGCAAGTTCAGCTTGTGGAAAAGATGTCAGAACAACCCACCATGTTCTTTAGACTTCATTTCATCAATCCTGGCAACAGCTTTCTTCTCCAACATGACTTTATGAACCAGGTACTGAACCTCTGACTGTGCAAAATATAGTCATAACCAAAATGCAAACCCCATTGGGAATAGATGCTACCAAAAGCAGTAAACTGAACAGTTTTATGTAGTTTCATAATTATGCAGTTTCAGCATTAGATTAGTGAGTGATATATACTGATATTTCTTAGTTAACTGTAATGAAGTTCTCCTGATATCAGCTGATGATCAGGCTCTTAGTTGAAAAACCTACCATCAATCTCAATTTTTTTCTTAGGTTGTATAAATAGGATTCTGAATTCCTTCTGCGGGACACTAAAACTCAGGTCAACACCAACATCTCTTTTAAAGTCTGACTTTGGAGTCCCAACGAAGAAATGAAAGACAGCTTCACTTGGGATCCATGAATTCTCCTGAAAGAAAGAAAGGATAGTCACATTATTGTTTGGCACACCATTTAAAAACCATCTCTTACACTAAGACTTGTGTAAGATTGCTTGTGTGCTGTTTCATAGATAGAAAGAGTATGTAATTTGTGTTCAACATATCTTCCCAGTATATTGGGAATGGAATGAATAATGATGTAGAACTTGGAGGGTTGAATATGCAGTACTGAGATCCGCCACTCAGTCACCAGAATAGCAAACTGAAACTAAAGCCAGAGTCCAGCGTGCCAGTGGTACCTGAGCTATGTAGTTATAGGCAGCTTCCAGCACGTACTGCTGCAGGCCTCTGTCTTGCTTAGTTAATGTCACAGCCACTCTCAAAGGTCCAGTGAGGGGGAAAACCAAACCACTGGCTGGGTCAGGATAGGACATTTCAGAACACAGCTGCCATCCAATTATCTCAGACACTGGTGGAAGACAACAGTTGAACATTCAGTTAGAACAGCAAACAAAGAAAATATGTAAATTAAGATTGCATTGTAGACTTTCTAGAAATAATATATGAAAAAAGAAATTCTATTGAATAAAATGATCTATTATGGATATTTCGGAATGCCTTTCTAAGACAAACATAATAGCTGGACTCACCTTCTGCCCTAGTGCAAGATCTGGTTTCTGTGTGGTCTTGGAAGATATCTATATCTTCTGTCTCATCCACCATTCTGAAGTAGAGTTTAGAGCTACAACCAAGAAATTTGAACAATAACTTAAAACCAATTATGCTAAAGTTACAGCAATATTTAAACAAAATCTTCAGTTATATTCAAGAAAGTTAACAGCTACTGTTTTTGGAGATGCCCTTGCTTAATCTTACCTGAAATTTATTATCTCCATAGATTCTTCTGGAGTGTTCAAGAAAACCTTGAGCTCTTTCCCTTTCTTCACCTGGATTCCCCCATCAAGACTAGTGGATGTCCTCATTCCTGTTAACCACTTTAGGCCAGCTTGTCCCAGACTCCCCACAATTCCCATTTGGACAGAAAGCTGGACAAATGCACTGTTGAAAGATTCATGTACGTATCCTTCTATGAAATGCAATTTCTTTTTAAAGCACTTAATTTAAACCTCTTCAATAAATACACAGCATTTGATGCTACAACACAGTATATTCTATGATTAAAATAATGAACTATTTTGTTTCAGGAAATAACTGGAAAGATTTCATGAACACTGACACACACTTTCTAATATGAATTATAGTTTTATTATATCTCCTAAGAAGGAGATTTGAATGTAGATATCAGCATGAAATACTAAGAAAGGGAAAGCAATTAGAACTGAGTATCAGGGCAAGTTTCTCTCTGTACAGCATTTAGTGAAGTTTAGTAACATATTCAGTATGTACAAACTAAAATAACCAGGTAAGGAAACACAGGGTTAAATCCTCCACTGGTTTGTACATCCATAACCTGTAACAGCATGTTTGACCCTGAGAAAAATCCACTTGTCACAGGTAAAGCATTCAAAAAATCATTTGCATGCAATAATTCAGGAGTTTGATTTAGAGATAGAAAAGAATAGTCAGCTTACACCAGTACTGGAATAACACAGCAAGAGTTCAAAATCAGACAGGCAGGACAGGAAAGCACTGCTGCACTTACACCGTGGAAACCATTCAGCAACAGAAGGCTGATGGTGCTTCTGTTCTTCAGGAATCTCCTAATTAATAAATAGGCATTCACACTTTCAAAACTTTCACATCAGAAATTGCTACTTTACATCAGGGACATGTGATGCAGCAGTTAATACCTTGGCTTGATATATCCATTTAGAAAGACATTGTACTGTTCTTTGAAATTCGCATTCCCTTTGATTTTTATGTCGATTGCTGCTGAGGCACTGACTGCCAGTTGAACAGGAAAGCCTGAAATTGCTGGAAAATGCAGTTCTTCAGTGGCCAAGATCATCCTTTTATTAAACTGGATCTCCTGCCCCTGTGGTAAACAAAACCCAGAATTTTATTTTGCATAATAGAGTTAGCATTCAAGAATTTTTCCAGATATAACATTTGACTGTATCTGTCTATTGTAAAAGGTTTTACCTGAGCTGATCTGGGGCATAAAGAACAAAGCAGCCCAAAGCCTGCCTATGGCCATGGCACGAGTCAGACACCAGTCCTACTCCAGTTAAAAAAAGAATTTGCATTTAAGCATGGATGGATTTGAATGAAAGAAGCAAGAGACAAGAACCATTAGACAGCAGAAAAAGTCTTTGTCTAATATACTGAATGCTGTTTAAACCAAATATACACTGGTGTCTTTTAGAGTTCAATTTAGAGAAACAACAAGTAATATTTTGTATCTTTTACATATCTGTCAGAAAGCAGTTTCTCAAAATATTTCCTTTCAAACAGAAAAAAGGTTCATTTTACCTTCAGAAGTTTGACAGCCAACTCAGCCAGATTTAAGGAATAATGTTTCATTTGTTTTCTAAAATCTTCACAATCTAAGAAGCTAAGTTCGTTTCCAAAGATTTTCATGCTTAGCTCACATTTCAGCACCTCCTTTCTTACTGTTCGCTCAGTGAACTGATGTGATTAAAAAAAAAAAAAAGAAAAAAAATTAAAGGGAATGATGGTATTATTTCCTTTCAAACTTACAACAAACAATCCTCAATGCAGGCTATTAGTAAAGAAACATTAGTCTCCCTTTCACAAGTACTTTAGAGACTACTTAAGACCCTGGATTAGTAGCTATTCATTACAGCTGTGCTTCAGCTCCATAAAACACAAGCTGGCTGTCACTATGAACACTGGTCATGTCCAGTCCTAAGATGACAGGAAAAGGAGAGGTATTGCAATACATCCCCACTAACAGATGAAGATTTGAAAAATACAATACCGAAACAACACTAGGGATGCTTTGATTGCTAAATAAACTGCTAGGAAGTAAAAACTTTACATTTTCTGTCCTTATAATTCTGTGATACCACAGCAATGTGATCATAATGTACTCTCTAAGAAGAAACCCTAAGAAGATGAGTCCAAGAAGAGAGATGATCTAAGACAAACTAAATGAATCTCAGTCCCTGAGTTTTCCAGCTAATACAATTGAAGTCAATTCTCAAAGCTTTCCTGTTGTGTACATAAAACATAGCTTTCTCCAAAAATGAATAATTTTATAAGCATCAATGTAACATCTGACATCAAACTGGGAATTCAGATTGCAAAAAACAGAACTCAGGAACTCAACATCAAGCAGCTATTTACAGTGGCACAGCAGTCAAAAGGCAAAAGGATGTCAGCATAAAGTGACCAGAGCTCAAAATAATAAGAGGAAACCCAAAACACAGGCAACATAATCCCATGGCTGAGTGTCATTGTTTTGATACAATAAAACAATCTAAAAAAAACCCTAAAGATCTGGCTCTTGGCTGCTCTGCATGTTCTGCATCTGTTAAATTCTCTGCAAGTGAGCAAAGAAGTCACAGTAATCCAGAGCACTTATCCAATGTGAGATGGGGCCCTGTGTTCAACTGGGAAATGTCATTAATTTTTCCAAGATTTACATATTCAGTTACCTTTTTGACTAACTCATTCATCTTACTATATTTTCTTCCCAGACAATTTTGGTTTGTTTTTCTCAGCTTTGGCTTGCCAGACTTGCTCACAAGATGATCAGTGGGGCCATCTCGCTTCAAAGCTGGGTTCCTTTTCTTGACTTTCTCTGCTGTTTCCACTGGGGTTCCTGATTTGTGGTTTCCTTCATTAGTATTTCCAAAAAAATAGTCTCTGAAAGTAGAAGATTTCGGCCAGAAAACCTTCTCCATGAGAGTTTCAGCATTCTCCAATCGTACACCAACCTAATGAAAAGCATGTAGTAGTGAAAAGCCTAATAGTGACACGCACAGGTCACGCCAGTTCCAAAGCAGAAAAATCAAATAAATACACAGCCAGATGTAATAAACACAAAAGATTTGCCAAGCAAGATCACAGTAGTCACAAAGTTTAGCATTGTACCTCCTTCAGCATTCAATACTGGATATTTCAGTATTAAGTTTTCCCATAAAAATCAGCTATGTAAAGCTCAGCCCAAAATAAAAATCCTTTTTCCTTCAGGTACTGCAGTTCATTTACTCTGTGATGGGCCAGAAGGGGATACTGCTATTTTGGCAGGTTAAAAACTGTACTTCAGCTGAAAACACTAACACACCCTTCTCACACGCTGAAATAAGATTCTGTTTGAAAGTTTGCTTAAAACAGAATTACTAACATACATAAACCAAGGGCATGTGGCACTGAAAGAAAATTTGGTTCTCTTGCAAGCTTAAACTTGAGATCTGAAGTCTACACTGAATATTTTCTTTCATGAGCACATTGTTACCTGGCAGAGCAGGTAAAGATGATGGGCTGGCAGGCAGGTCATTGAAATGTTCTAAGCACTGGATACTCAATGACATTAGAACAGTGACTTCAGCTAAGTACAAGTGAGTTATCTCTGTATTAAAGGGTACCCAAGCCAATCCATTTTTCATTCTACATCAAGAAAAGGAACCTTACTATCCTAAACAGGAGCTAGAGCACTGATTTTAATGTTTCATTTAAATCAACAAAAGCTGAGTATATAAGTCACTTTCCTAGTGCATGGCACTAGCACATTGACAGTGCTTTTATATTTACTAAGCCCATTACACAGAGAACTCACCAGTCTGAGGCAACTGTGCTACAGCAGTGAAAAGCACATTTTGCCAAAGGAACTGCAACAGGAAAACAGAAAATGCTTTGTACTTCAATATACCAAGTGTCACTTGAAGAGGGGGATAAAAAGCCTCCAGAATTAAAAATCTGTAAACTTGCCTCCAGTAGATTTATAGCTTGTCCCATAAAGTGAACAGTCAAATTTGTCATGGCTGATCGTGGTAGAAAAGATGTAGGAGAAAAGACCACTGATGCTTCCATATTTGCACCTGCACCACCTGCAATGGAAAATAGACGTCTGCCCACTGGAGATCAGCAGTTCTCATATATTTCACAAAATTTATAATTCTTTGGAAAACCATTACTCTACTCAATAAGAGGATGGTGAATGAAATATTGCCTATAGGTGAAACTATTTAATTTTTAATACAGCAAAGACATTACTGTAAGTAACTTACATTCATGGGAATTCCATATTAACTGGACATTACTGGGTATTATCTCACGAACATCAAAAGGAAAGTATTTATAATACATAAGATACATAAATGCACTGGAGGAAATGGACAGAAAATCAAAATGTAACTATGAAAAACATCATCTAGCATTATCACTGAAAACAAATAAACAGATAGTAAAACAGGAAGGAACTAGTTTGAATCTTTTCTTATACCAAGGACACACACATGAATCAGGAGAAAAAAAGCCATTCCAGTCCCCGTTTGCTGCAAAGGAAGTTAACTAAGGAAGGAATTAAAAGTTGATGTTCACAAAAATAATCTTAAATGTTCATTGGTTCTTAGTCTCCTCTCTAACAAGAGGCAAAGGTGCATGGTATCTGGTCTGCTGAAAATACATTTCATATGTTCCAATTAAGGTCAAAGTAGAATCAAGCTTACATGTGCAATATTTGGGTAATATTAAATCATAAAATCCAAAGTTTTCTGAAGCAATATGTAAAAGGTCAGAAAAGCCATGCTGGATGTAATAATCCATATGCTACAAAGTATTAAGTTCTAAAACTTCACATACCTGAGTGAAAGGTGACATCAGAGTATGAGGAGTACTTCCATATCTCCCAGTCAAAATCTTTGCTAAGAATTTCATCAGGAATGGAATCTCGAAGGTGCGCCTTCAATGGATCATCTGTCTCCAGGAGCTGAGACAGATGACTCCAAACAAAGGAGCCCACTAAAATTCAACACAGAAAAACATGTGGAAATCTGAGAAAAATTACAAGAGTCTTAAAAACAGATACAGGAAATATTCTTATTTTTTATTCCACCATTAATTCTAAGCCATTCCCCTGACCACAACAGAATCCAATCTTTTCAGCATGATTAAAGTCAATCTAATGCGCCTACTGCAACAGCACTTTAAATATAAAAAAACCGACACAGTCAATTAAACAACTGTGATTCAGAATTAGTATTTCTGCATGACATTGTGGAGTACCAGTTTGGCCATGTATGTGCTGTCTGGTGGGGGACAAATATTTCCCATAAGTTTTGTCTCCTGAAGATAAAAGATATTAGGCTCCAGTTCTAGTTCAATGCACAGACACTGAATACGGATGTAACTGCATTTTCACAGCACAACTTCTTTTTTTCAAATTTCATTTTCTGAATGTGGAACTAAAAACTAACATGTGCCCCATACCTTCAAAAGCACTTGTTATTCAAAAGTTTATTATACTAATTATTTAGCTGTCACATTAACAAAAGACAAAGGAAAGAAATTAAGAATATTCATGAGCACTGCATTAAACTGTTTGAAACATACAACA
Organism: Oenanthe melanoleuca; assembly: GCF_029582105.1. NCBI lineage: Eukaryota > Metazoa > Chordata > Aves > Passeriformes > Muscicapidae > Oenanthe > Oenanthe melanoleuca. The sequence continues at coordinate 9,872,086 of NC_079348.1, read as the reverse complement.
TTTTGGATGGACTGGTAGAGCTCCTTCATAAATCAGACAAATTAAATTTCCTGCATGGAGTTACCGGGAAGAGTCACTGAGGGTATACCTTGAAGTGGATTTTGGAAGTGGATACAATTTCTCTCTGTCTGAATTCTGGACAAAGAGAAATGAGTTCCCTCCAAACAACAAGACCCATCATCAAGTGAGCACAATGCTGAGCCTGAATCACTGCAGTCTACACTGGTCTGGACATAACATCCTGGAAAAATGGATACTAGCTCCAAGGCAGAGTTGGCCAGGATCCAGACACAGTGCAGACAGAGCCTACTTTCATCTGCCTGCAAATAATCTTACAGATGTCCTTCTTATATTTGCTTCCTCTTGACAGATGTAAATGCAAGGGGTTAGTCTGGAGGTATCCCTCAGTGAACGTGGTGAAACTGTTTTAGAATATTGCAAGATTTTTTCTGCCACTTGCTTCCTTCTCAACAAAATGCAATTTGCAGTCATCCATTTATATTTCTAATATATTTCTAATGCACTGAGCATCAAAGCTCTTCCATACATCCTTCTCAGGAACCTCCAGTGAATGAAATGCTGCCAGTAGAAGGAACTAATTCTATGAAAAGTCAGTCCTTACTGACTACTGCCAAACTAAAAGTATCACAATTTCAATATAAAATGTCACAATCATACAAACAATCATTTGGAAACAATCTACAAAGCATTGAGATTAAACAAAAATTGACACAGATTGGTACCCTTACACCTGCAAAGTGAATGGCACATTGAAGTATCAGTTAGGAACATGTAAGGCTTCAGTAGGTGCTTGGCTAACCTTGACTGGATGTTTCTTTCAGCAAAGTCTTTTGCACTTGTTTAAATAACTCTTCATGTGGACATTTCATTGCTATATAATAAGCAGAAATTCTTATTTCCACATCTTCGTTGGTTGCTTGATACAACTGAAGTAATATAGCATTCTAAGATATAAAAAGATAAAGGCAATTGTGATTCACTTCCCTGGAATACCTCATGTGCACTTTCAGGTCCTGGTGTGTTTTCTGCTCTCAAATAACTACTGCTATATTTATAGCTATTGCCTTATTTCTGACAAAGTCACTTTGTGTAACATGGATACAAAGGTATGCACATACTGTCTATACTGCCTTATCCACAAATTTCCTGGACAAACTGTCATTATGACCTTGAATCCTATACAGACAAATCTATACAGGACTCTGCAACACAGAGACTCTCTTGCCAGCACAACTGTTAAGGATGGTTTTATTCCACCATGGGGGAGACCTGTCTATTGTATCTTTCATGTTCCACAGCCCATACACAGACAACAATTGCCATGGTTTTGTTCACAAGCTATTAAGATCATTACTTTTCGTCTCAATCAAAGAGCAGGACAGCAACAAATTTATTCTGTTCAAAATTTCCCCAGTATCAACCAAGATAACTTTTTTGTGAAGCACAAAATTAATTTGTGAATTAAGAAAAGTGGTAACTGATGCTGCTAATATTTTTATTAGCATTTAACAGCCCCAGTCCACCCAGTTTAGCAGTTCATTTGCTATTCAGCAATGGAGTGTATGACAACATGCAGACTTCATACTTTGAACATGTCTAATGAGTAACACCAAGCTTCGTAACTGCAGAACAAGTGAATTGCACCAATCCGTGCTGAAATTAAATTTTAAAATGCCATAGAAATGCCATAGAAAGTTCTTCTCCAAGAAGTCCACGTGAAGCTTCTTGTCCTTCTGGAGCAGGACTGTCAGGCCAGGCCAGCACTCCTGGCTTTGCCATTCTCCTAAGTATCAAGGTATTAGAGATAAACAAGTTTTGAACTTTCTTCCATTAAACCACTTAACAAATTGTTCTAACTATGGCAGTGTATTGCAAATCACAACAGGCTTCTAACATTAATACTTTATGTTTCAGAGAATGAAACAATGAAATAGACTATGGGAAAAATCTAGTCCTGTGGGTTCTCAGCCATTAACCCTGCAGACACAAGGCACCCAACTGAAGTGCCTAATTAAGAAGTTCCTAACACTGCCTCAGTCACTGAATGTTACCCCAACTGCAGCAAAACTCATTACAGCTTTGTTCGTCTGGGTGGTTCTACCCTCTCCTCCAACAGCAGAGGGGCTCTGCTGGAACATGTCTACACTTGTTCCTTATCTGTTTGTGTGCTTTGTAAGTATCCCAGCAAGTCCCAAAGCTGTGGCAGTGTCAGGAAGCCATCAGTCCCGAGGCAGTGAATCACTCACCCTGGCAGCGCAGGGAAGGCGCCGGAAGGCCTGCACAGCAGCCAGGCGGATTTCCATGGGATGGCTCTGCAGGGCAGCGCACGCACTCAGAGCAGGAGCCAGTGGAGCCGCCGCCAGGCCCGCATTTCCGATGGCTTTCAGCACCAGCCGCATCTGGAAATGCAAAGCAAGGCACAACAGGAAGCACTCCAAGTGCTGGCAGCTGTACATTGAATTTCATGGCACTAACATTTTCTGTGTAAAACTCTATTTTAAATGATTACTGGTGATTTGGGGAGTTTACTGCAGCCCCTATTGTACCAACCATACCCTGGCTTTACTGTGAGATATGGACCACTGTTCTATTCTAACGCCATGTGGCATCTGTAAGTAAAACCTGCCTTAAACCTGGGGGACTGTGAAAACATTTTGAAAAGCCTGCATTGCAACAGAAAAGCAAAAGTCACAAATTTTATGTACTGGAAATCTTTTTCAAGTACTTTGATATTTTGTCCCTTTTGATCAGGGATATTTTGACATCTTAGTGTTTCAACATAGAGTTCTGAACACAACGACAAAATTAAAATAATAATTTATCAACAGGTAGGTTGATATGAATGGTATGAAGTTTGCTTCATCAGGAAACCCAAGGCTTCTCCTTATTTCCACACACATACTGATAGGTTCTAGATTATAAAGGGAACAGGAAAGCAAAGCACTACATCATGTGCCTCTGTATAACCAATACCTTGCTGAGATGTTCTGAATCTTGCACAGTACAGTTTCCTCCCAAAAATTCCCCAAGAGTCCTCATCACACTCTGCACAGCAGGTACAACATCACAGGAGCTATGAGCTGAACAAAACCTATGTACAAGAGTAGTTACTCCCAAGAAGCAGCTCTGGCTTGCTCTAGGTGACTTCAGCAAAGGCTGTAAATAACAACATGCCACACATTATAAATGTATCAAAATATTTATATACTAAAATCCACTTTTAACAAAATAGCTTGCACAGAGTTTTGTATAAATCTATGAAAAGGACTGTTACTGTAAAACAGAAAAATTATGAGCCATCTAGATTCATTACAAATTAAAAAAGAAAAAACAACATCCACTCACAGCAAGAGATTCAATCATGCCCGAGGTGGGATTAGGAATGAATGTAAATGACCAGAAGAAAGATTCTATGTTGTCTTCCTCAACTTCTCCAGAAGCTATGAGGTCTTTCATTAGCACAACACATGCCTCTGTGACACAGGATGGGAGAGCATCTATTAATGGTTGCCTGTAACACAAGAAAAAAGTACAGGAAATCTAAAATTACCAAAATACTCAAGAATCACATAACAAGTACATTGAGACCAGGCTTCTTTCAAAGTAAATAAAAGTGCATTGGCTTAGCAAAAGTCAGATACCACAGGAATCATTATCTTTTGGTTTAGTAGCTTTATAGAAATATGTTTCAGCCAGGATACGATGGAAGTGCATTCGTGTTTCAAGAACAGCATCTAAGCAAACTTCCAAGAAAATACTCAGTTCCTTTCTCTGAGAATTAAGCCACATCTTATACCAGGTTTGACTACTAAAGACTGGTTTCTTTATTAAAGTGTTTTTTCCTTTCATTTCACCTGTAACACCAGTAACAAAATATTAAAAATGAATTGACTAGGTTTTACTTCCTGTGCTTTTTTTTAGACCTTATCTAAGGGGAAAGCTTACACCAGCTTGACAGATAATATGCATTTCAGCTCTTGAAAGTCTCTCTGTAAATATTCTGTACCTGCCTCCTATACTGATGGAAGGACGCTTTTGCATTAGCTAGAAAGCAATTGAATTACATGAGGTAAAGCATCAGAGAGTAGTCTGCATGGGATTCTTTTTCACTCCTAAATTTAATAACCATGTCCTGAGTAAAATTAGTCTAAAGGTAATATAAAAGAGGCAGAGTAGTTTAATTACTGTCTAATACTGAAGAATATTAGCATGACTATTTATCAAAGGATGAGAATAAACCTAACTCAAAACAAAATTTGCCCCTTTTGCATCAAGTAAAGATATTGTTGCAAACATAAACCCTGGCTGATGACATTTTCTACTGAAACTAAATTAAAAAATTGTTTCATTATTTTCGATTTTGTGAAGGGAGAAAATTTTAATGATTTTAATAATACTGGATTAGTATTTCTGATAGTCTCAAACCATTGGAACAGAACTATTCCTGACTGCAGAGAAGTAGGGCCTTGATCTTTAAAGCCACAGTTCGACAATTGGTATAAACCATCCTGAGATCCAGCTGCTACTGAAAGATGCAGCTCCATCACATCCATACTCCCAACCTAACATCTGTCTCCTCTGCCCCACGACTACTGAGAGCATTAAAGGTACAGATTCAGGTAAGCTTTTTCATAACAAATGGCAACATAAGCTTAAAACCAGCAGAATTGTTTTCCATCCAAGCCATGACTCAGGTTTCCCATTCGCATCGCTTCGGAAACAGGAAGTCTGGCTGTGGCAAAAGGTAAGTCTGTTTTGTACATAACATTCATCCAGTGAGGAAAGAAAATCATCCCACTACGGAACCAAGATCTGAAACACAAAATATTCTTTTAAAATGCTCCAAATTTAAATGTAACATTTGGACACAGATTTAAAACATTTAAATATTTTAAATATTTGCAAAACATTTCTTTCCTGTATATTTTTGAAAGCAATTACTAAAGGAGACTTACCAATTGTCTCTGCACTTAAATGATGATCTTTGCCATAGTGCTCTTAAGGCCTCAAGAGAAAGATGTTGAAGCTCAAATACGAGAGTCATGAAAAGGTCTGCAGTCTGAAAGTGCACAACAACAACTGTTATATTCCTGCTGTACAGAAACCAGCTTCAGAGAACAGAGAACAAGAGGTTATGCTGGCACTGCCATTGGTTTACAATGTAACCTGAGAGTGAACCCTCCTTTCTTCCCTGTGTCCTTATGTTCCTTCCTCATTTGCTTTTCTTTCCAGACTGCAAATACATACAGAGAGGGGCTTTTGTTTTGGATGTCAGTCAGTCCCTCAGACAACAGTTCTCAGTGACCACCATGCACATGACTGGCATGCAAATTAATAAACCAAAATGCAACAGTGTGGTTACAATCCTGAAGAGAAAGTCATAATCTTCTCTGAGTTTGTATAGTAAGATCCTGATTTATGACCAGAGCTGCTGACATAGCTTTGACACAAATGAAGCAATGGTCAAGCTAACTGCATATTAATCTTAGGTTTATGTGAAAGATCATTTAACTGAGGTTTGGGCAACACTTAGAAGTTTCACTTGAGAACCCTCAGGCTGTGAGAAATTATTCTATTTTACTAGGGAAAAGCCCAGGCAGAACTGCTGTTACCTCTGCAGGCAGCACAGGACTAGCTGGAAACATAGAGGCAGAAGAGTTGTTCTCTCTCACCAAGAGGAATTGCTACATCACACAGCAATTATTTTACCTGGCATTTTAAAGGCTAAATAGCAGGTGGAAAAGAAGAAAGAAGATAAGTCTCATTACTTTAAAAGTTAGCAGAATGTTCAATACAGTATCTTGTATGTTCATGTCAACTGAACTTTATAATGTGTAAGTTTTAAACATGGTCCATGTCAGATTCACTTCAGTGCTTTATTCACCTCAAATGTGACAGTCTTAGACACAGGACTAAATTTCTGGTTCCAAAGAAAACATTTTGCTTTATGTAAAAGTCATACAAAGTCTAATTCCACTAAGTCACATTTCCAAAGGTTGGGGGACAGACCTACTTTGACTTCCTGGCCTTACTTCCATGAGCTACTCCTAAAAACAATGGAAACATGGAATAACCCACTGCCAGCATTTGATTTTAATTTAAGACTGCCAAGCCATTTTCCATAACAAGAAGCTGTCTTTCAGTAAGAAGTCTGAGTAATTTCTTACTGCTTTGTTTGATAGGCTGAGGGAATAATTTGTCAGATCCAATATAGATATGGTTTATATTTTTATTCTTTTGGGACTTATATTCTTCTTAGAAATAATATATAATTTAATCAAATTAAAATTTGCTCTCATATGTAAAGCCCCACCTCTGTATTAATCCTGCTAACATTTATAATTCCATACTGTGTTGATTGATGTGGCCAGAAATCTGTATTCTATCACCATCTGTTAAAACTGGGTGGGGTAGTGATTCCTTATCTACGTGGCACATACCATCTGCTAATGGTCCATCTTTAAGATAAGATGGGGCAATCATCTTTATCTTTTTGACAGCCCATCCTCCCTCCAGGAAGATATCATCTGCTGCTGGGCCATTAAGTCCCACTGTATGACTGATAAAATTACATCATCCCACTGGGAGATGCTCCAGCCAGGGGGAGGAGCCAAGACTTTCCTACTTAGATAAAAACAGAGCTTTTGAACAGCAAGTTATCCTTCTTTCCACTGGATTCCATAGGAGAAGCCAGACCTTTCCACATCATCCCTGGACTTTTTGAGGAAGGCTGCACCCTTCTACAGAAGCACTGCTTCAGCTGAACCATATCTGCCACTGCAGGAGGATGCAGCCACCATTTGATGGGACTGCTACCAACACCCTGACTGACAGGGTGTCAGGTTGTATTCTGATTCTGTCAGGGTTGGGATTGTTTTTTTATAATACTGTATTTCTATTTTAATTTTCCCAGTAAATAACTGTTATTCCTAATTCCCATATCTTTGCCTGAGAGCCCCTTAATTTCAAATTTATAATAATTTGGAGGGAGGGGGTTTACCTTCTCCATTTCAAAGAGAACCTTCTGCCTTTATTGGCAGATAACTATCCTTCAAACTAGGACACATGCCTAAAATTCAGACAGATCCACATGCATTCCCTTCTATTGTGTTTCACCCCATCATTACCACTAAGGTCTACTTCAAAAAGAAACTACAAGCCTGGATACTATGGAGCTACTGAAACAGATTACATTTTATGGTCTATAAAGTATTCAGAGAATCACGTTTTATATAATATGTTGAAAGCATTTCTAAAGCAGGGGCCTTAGGTGCATTTTTCCACAGGCAAATCCACTGGGGGGCTGGAGACCTTCGCAGGTCTCATCACAAGGAGCTGGGTGTGTGCAGCTGCTGCTGAGCCCAGCTGGCCCATCTGGAGCTGCAGCTCAGCTCAAGATAAAACTGCCAGACTGATGGTACTTCCAGGTAATACAACTTTAGACTGTAAACTGATTTCATTCTGCTTCATACCTGCTGATTAGACAAGCTCTCATCTAATAACTCCATGCAAAATTTTGCAGAAAAGCAGCTATTTTTACTTTCTAATAATAAAGCTTTAGAATGAACTGTCTGACCGGGTGGGCTGTTTTTGTTTTTTAAGCTTGGCTCCACTGAAATTGAGCTGTCATTGCAAATTCCTCTTCTTGTAGTATCATAATAAGAAACTACTTTCAAATCTGACTCCCATTCCCACCTCTGAAAGAAACATGAGAAAGACTGGCTTTTATTCTACATAGAAACTTGCTTTTCCTTCTTCTTGCAGACCTGCCATATTTTAACAAAAGAAACTAGGTAAATGCAAATAATTAGTGCTGTATGAGGAAAAAAAAACAATAAAAGAACCAAAACGAACCAAAAATGAAAGATCATGTCCTGAAAGTAAACTTTTTTGGGTCAGACTGGGGTCCATGAGCAAGGCAAAGCAAATCTGACATACTCTTGCTTTCTCAGTGCATACACAGCCACATTCACCAGAGCGATTGACCAAGCACCAAAACGAAGCCAGCCATGGGACATGCAGCCCCAGCAGAAGTGGTGTGACAGGCTTCTCTCCTGCTTCTCTCAAGAGAGGGTCCCTTCTCCCCATCCTTTTTTCCATTCTTTGTCAGTAGGCAGCTTGTTCACTTAATGGTCCATTAGCTAATCTACATCCACATTGAAATTCAGTCTTGTCTCATAATAGCATTAAAAAATTGAACAACAACTTTGTTTCCTTGGAAATGACACAATCTCCACCTCCATTTTCTCATCCCTTCACTGTTCTCCCTGAAGTTGGAGATTTTCCCTTCAATTTATTCTTGGTTTTGTGTCCTGAAAGAAATGTATAATCTCACCTCATTCAGAGTCAAATAATAAAGGGACAAACAAGCTCTACATGCATAACAGTGCAGCTGTCTCCCAAGCAACGCTGTGGGCATTCCCATAACTTCTTTCTTGGCCCAAAGCACATTTTATTGGTTGAAATGAGGGATGATAAAGATTCTCTTTGAAATGTCTTGTCACACAGAAAGAACACCCTGAAACAGTGAAAATGGTTGACAACCAATCAAACCCTCTGCTGGGACGGGCACATGATGAATAATTCACCTCTCTTTTAGGCAGTGACACAGACAGCAGCCACTTGTGCTAATCTTAGTGATTTAAAAAACAAATTTCCCACACATGAAGCCAGTAGGCCTCTTTGGAGGCAGAAGTGACATCCCACTGTTACTGGGAAAAATCATCTACCATTCTTTCAAAGACACTGAATGAAGAGTGCTCCATAGAAGATAGGATTTAGAGAAAGTTTCTCAGGTCTGCTGCAGTAATTTCTTTCTTCAACATTTTCCAGGCAGTATATGACCCTTTAGTCTGTGCCTAAATGCCATTTCATACTGCTGTAACACTGACAACCACATGGAATTAAGCATTATCCTTCCCCAAGAGGCTGCTTTTATTCTATGTTAGTGCCAACCATTATTATATGGTTCTCTTAGCTCTCCATAGCTCCAATCTCCATAGCATGCAGCTAAAAGAGATGGCAGACCTGCTTGTTACTCAGAGGTAGAAGTCTATCCCAAATAATGCAGCACTCACAAGGCCACCTGCTGCTTTCTTCTCAGCCCAGTGCCCAGGCTTTTGTCAGGTTGTGGTACCAGGTCAGACTCTGATCACCATCTAACAGCTTGGGAGTAAGGTCTGGGGCTGGAATTTATCACAGCTGACTGAAGGTGCTGGCTCCAGCAGCTGTGACTTATCCTGCTCCACCCTGTGCCTTTCCCTGAAGTCTCACACACAGAACATGAACCTATGCTTATGAATCACAGCTGATACTACAAGAAAGTTGAACACACCCAGGATATCCCTGCAGAGCTGCAATCAGCACTGCACTTTTCTCCAGTCTCCATAAAGCCTGTCCTCCATCCTCTAGTAGTTGTGTCCAGCCCAGGGGAAAGAAACGCAGAGCTCCTGTTCTTTGACGTGGGACTTAATCTAACCAAAGAAATGTTAGTGCCTTCCATGCTGGGTCTGAAGCTTTCTGTTAACATCACTTGAACCTATTTACAGGAGAGATCTCAGCCCCTCTGCACAGGAAATAACCTTGCTCCAAAGTACAAACAATCTAACAAGACAAGAACCTCAAAGTACAGGGAATATATCAGGAATGAGCTGACTAAACTCATCAGTGGTAAATTCATGGAAGCACCGATGCCCTGTTTAGTGCTTTTCTTATCAGACCATACTTGTTTTCTAGTAACATCCTGACCAAAAATTACTTAAAGAGTATTTTCTTCTGTTTTCACATTTACATTTTTCCCTTATTTTTCTCTGTAAGAACTTCACTACTAGCAGGAACCACTCAATTTGAAGGATAATGGGACATGAACTGTCCTCTGTTTGCCCTCAGTTGAGCTCAGATGAACAGTGAATAAGCACCATCATCTATTGATCCTTCTGTATTGCACATAACAGGTGTTCTTTACGACCTAACAGGTGTTCTTAATAACCTCTGAATTTCAGAGATAGGGATCTTCATTTCAAACACAGTGACAATTACTTGACTGATTCAGCTGCTGCCAATATCAACAAAAAATACAAGACCCAAGTGATCTAAGGAGACAGACAGACTCTCATCTAGAATAATGGTCATAATAAAAAATATTTAAGACACTGCTTATTCCACGCGACCACCCTATCTTAGGAGCATTCACCAATGAAAATGGTCTAACCAGCAGAGATTCCCTCTGCATCTAAGCAGCATCCCCAGAAAACAATGATTATTAGCAGAGTTCATTAGAAGCACAAGGAACCTACTAGCCAAGACCCAGAGGCAAGAGCTTCATGTGAAGATTGTTTTGAGGGGATGAGCCAATATAAGGATGGTAGAACTCCAATAAACATGGAGACAACAGCACTTGCAGGAGTAGTATAAATAGTTTTACAATATCAAACAGATTTACAGTATCAAAACTGCCAGTGACAACCCAAACCAGATACTTTTTATGTTTTTGCTTCTACACAGCAAAACAAAAATTTGGGACATTTTCTTTCAGATTAATTTAGAATATAGTTCAAAATTGCTTTAGCCTAATATTAAGGGGAATCAGGATGTTTTAACTCCTCAGTATGATTTACTGTTTATATAAGAAAATGACATTTCAAAACATTTTCTCTTTCTTTAATTCCACATTTAAAACTGTCCAAAATAATGGAAGGCTTCAGCATTTCAAAACTGCTGCTCTCCTGGTCACTTCTTATCTGTGTAGGAGAATTCCCAGCCCATGAAGAGCCTCCCAAGGTAACAGAGGCTGTGTGTACAGCTTACCTCATAACTTGCACTGTGCGCTAAGCAAAGCTTCCACACCAGTTCAGTCACTTCTGCTCCAGTGACCTCCCTCTTAGTTACCTCCCTTTCATAGAGAATGTTGGTCACATACAGATCCTCAGAGTCCCCTGGAAAAAGGAACATAAAGGAAAAATCACATCTCTGGAGATTGCTAGACATTTGCTATCATTAACCCTATATGAAGGGGAAAGTTTCTCTTTGAGCCTTTATTTTTCCCTGTAAGAGTCCCTCTAGGCTCAGTACCGCCAAGACATGAATATAAATGCCTGCAGTTAGCTCGAATTTAAGAACACATCAGAATAAAGACAAGTGTGACTCAAAAGAAAGAATCCGAGAAACAAAATATAGATACACATGAAAAAGGACCTAATTTCCATCCATACATCTCTTAGTATGGCCCTGCTACTTGACATTCATTACCTTTTCCCATATCACCTAATCGCTAATCCTACACTACAACCAGCCAAAAAGTCAACAGGAGATCTAGGTGCCAAGAAAAACAAATGGCCTGGCTCAGAACCTCCTCCTGAGGAAGAATCCTATCATCTTGTGTTGGTATAATTATAAAGTGTCCTGAAAATATGGGGGTTCTTTAAAAAAATAGTAGCAAACTACTATTTAGAAACAGACAAAAAAACATGTTCCTCAACATTTAGAGTTCAACTTTGAAATCGTTCCTCAGGCAAGCTGACTGACTTTGGTAAAATCATTTTCCTAAGGAGAAACACAAAGAGCAAAGGAGTGAAAATCAGAAGAGTTCTCAGACATGCCATGTCCTTAGTTCCATTAGGATCTGCAATTATTTAGGCTCCATTTATATAAAAACTAGAAACTGATGTTATATAAATATTTATATAAAAACTAGGAACTTGTATGCAGAGCGTCAGCCTTCCCACTTCCCTAGGTACTAGGTATGTGAAGTAGATATAGAGGAGCTGGCCATTTCAGACCGTCACTTTTGGAAACCTACCCAGTTTTGGAGATCCACACAGTTTTGTTAGTGCAGACCCAAGCCCTCAAAGAAGGGACAGCTCAGCCTGGTCTGTAAAAACAACCGCTTTAAAGCAGTTTAATACATTAAAGGTGGAAATCATGGGTGCAAAGAGTTCTCACAGGCAAGATAAAGTCACAGTATTTTTCTAGGAAATGAATTTACTTTACTTTAGCAGAAACATAGTTACTTTTGCTGTAGAGAGTCTCTGTCTCCACTTGCAGGAGTTTGAGTGCAGACTGTGTCTGTGTCTCTGCCCCACTGCCCTGCTGAGGGAACAGCGTCGCGCGGTCGGACTCGGTGCATTTGGCCTCCTCCAGGACCCCGTCCCTAATGCTCTGGAAACATTCCAGCTGGGAGGACAGGATCTGCTGCTCAGACTGAGAAGAACAGATACTTCAGGAAGATTCTTGATGACCTGTGTCAGCCTACCCAATCCTTCCTCTCCCAATTTCACAGAGGATTTAAGTTCTGGGATAGTGGGAAGTCTCTTGTTTACACTTCTAACACTGTAGAGCCTGAAGCAGTCCTAGTTAAAGCACTAATTTTAGCTTGGTTTTTCATCACTGAAAAACAACTGCTATTAACTCTCAGCATCAAATGGTGTCAATTCAGTTCACAAAGCTTCAAAGTTAATCAGATATTTTTGGTCAGCAAAGTAGAAAAAAAGCAAAAAGCTGGCAAATCATAAACAGCTACTACAATATCAGAAACAGGTAATATTCACTTAATAAAATAATACATCTAATAAAAATAGCACAAAATACAAACATTGACTGTATTTTCTGTCAACAAGGGAAAGCTGCAAGTCTGGTATTTAGAAAAGCTTCTATTTTTCTGAAGTTTTTTACAAATAGTAACTTTCTTTCTTTTTCTAATGTACTTTCTCTTACTGACATCTCTCTACTCCTCCCTTCCACAGTCTATTTTCAATTTACCTTTATAACATATTTTAATATGAGTTTAATCCAGGTGTCCAACAATCTCTTGCATTTATACTGTAACATTCATCAACTACAATGCAATCTTGCATTAAAACAAATCCTATGAATAACAGACACTATAGGGAGAATAATTCTTTGCAAAGAACTCAAGTCTGGGCAAACACTCTCTTTAATTAAGTCAAAAGCAAGAGTCGGTGTCATTTTGTCCCCAGAACTTACTGACACATGAGGAAGAACAACAGACTGCACAGAAGTCAAACCAGAAAAGCGATGGGAGCAGAGGTTTAAGTCCCTTGTCTTTACAAGAATGGGACCCTTTCGCTGATACTTGGTTGGGCATATTCCCAAGACATCCACCTAGTAATAAACATACTCTGTTGAATCACACATGCACACATAAAATACAAGGAGATAGTGTAGGTTATTGAAATTAGATTTAAAAATTACTTTTTCTGTAATAACAGCAGAGATTTAAATTCTCCCTTGCAGAATACTATTTTTGCCACAAAAGTCATGAAAAGGCAAATAATTTTAAAGACCTTGGTCAAGTTTATAGTAGCAAGGTTGCGCTGGTTGGTTTAATTTCCCTGTATTATTCTGAATCAGATCGTTTACAGACATGTGCTTTTTCATTTAAGATTTTGTGGGCATGCAGGGAAGCATTAATTCAGAAGAGCATTACTAGGCAGAGTTAACTTCTATTACATATTGATGTGCCAAGCCCTGCTGCAGAACATCTCTTTAAGCACTGACACGCAGCAGCAGCTGCAGAGAATGAGGCAGTACTCATCATGCTGAAGTCAGTCTAGAGACAGCTTTTCACAAGAGAACTGCAGCCCCTGAGGTGTGTCAGCTGCACCCATGCAAACACTCAGGTGACAGAGGATATGCTGGACTACTGTTTCAGTGTTATGCAGCAGAAATTGAGCTTAATCATTAAAATAATTGCAAAGAGCTCTGAGAACTTAGATCTTAAAACCTCCTGAAATTACTGAAAATAGTTTAAAAAAAACCCAAAAAACAAAAATAAAAACCAACCAAAAAAACCAGCACACATTAATTTTGAGTATTGTATTTTCTCCATAGAACAGGTAAAGCCCTGGCACTAGAACTCAGGTAACCAAGTAGTGTATTCCAAGCCTCAACAAGAATGCGAATTCTAGATAATTTTTGAACATTCGCTACAAGAAGGTTCAGCCACTGTTTGCTGAACCAGGTGACAAAACCCTTTATTTATTTGCAAGTGGGGTATATTTAATGTGTACAAGATCATCTCAGAGCATTACTGGCAGTCTCACCTCCTCAACAACTGCACCAGCAGGGAATTCTTGTGATGTCTGCAGGACACTGAGAATGCCTCGCTTGATATTCAGTGCCCAGGTCTGTTCACTCCTCACAGGACAGAGCTTCAGTACTTTCCCATCACGGAAAGAAAAATGAAGAGGATGCTGTTCCAGTATTTCCCTGCAATAAAATAATTTCTTGCTTCAAAGAGTGAAAGTCAATTTATGACATTAGAACCAGATTTTCCTCAACAGAGCTGTTATTCCACAATAGGTTTGTCTCACTTTGTATCTCCATTCTTTACAAGCAAGCATCTATTCTTCATAAATTCAGCCTAAACCAAGGAGTCCTTAAAAAACCCTGTGAAACCCTAAAAACAAATCATCTCAAGGTAATCACAGCATCCTCAACATATCTGTAATACTTAATAAAAGCAGTCCTGGCAAATTATTTATAAGTAAATGTACTTAATGGCAACAATGATTTTCATTTAATTGAGAGAGAAATTCCATTTTATCATTCTGGGTGCCTTTAGCTTTCGTAGGCATGTCTGAATTGCAAAGTAACTGCACCATGCTTCTTCAGCTGTGGTGCACACAAGAAGAATTGCTTCCCAATTAACCCATATCTTCCTGCTCTGCTAGGCGTGCATACTTGGGCCCTATCCCAAACTTATTCCCCAATCTCTGCTGTTAGTACACTTTCTAATGCTTTTGTTACCCAGATTGAGAGCACAGTGTTTTCTACCTTTCCAAGGCATCACATTTAAACATTTATTTTCACTCCTTATGTAACATACTTTAACCATGTATTTTCCCTCGAAATGGGGAAAACCAAACCATCCAAAGGAAGAGTTCTATATTAGCCCAGTGGTCAGCTCCCATAGAGGGAGCTAAACAGTTCATCTGCGCATTAACTGGAGCACTAACTATTGCCCTAATCAATCAGGTCACAAAGTAAGAGATAAAACTTTAATACACCAACATCTGGATAAAGTCCTTCCAGAAGAGACTGGGCATACAGCATAAGGGTTTCTGAACTCTTAGGCAACTGAGCCTGGTTTTGCTACTATGTGTGGATATTACATGCATGTTTAGAGGACAAGCTAGTCTACTGTATATTCACAATAGGCTGAGACAAATGCTAATAAGGCACACTTGTCTGAATAATTATTTTGAATAGCCAAGCTTCACTGAATACTTTCTTTGCTACCTCTCTTTTTTGGCTTCTCTGCAAAGAACAATACACAACTCCCCTTATTGCTATGAAAATCTTGCAAATAACTTCACAGAAGATGTGCCTGTACACTCATTTGAACTCTGATACCACTGCCCATAGAGAGAACACAAAGTTCTTCATGATGAATATAAAAAGGAATGCATTTACTCCAAACATGCTCTTTTTGACT
Organism: Oenanthe melanoleuca; assembly: GCF_029582105.1. Taxonomy (NCBI): domain Eukaryota; kingdom Metazoa; phylum Chordata; class Aves; order Passeriformes; family Muscicapidae; genus Oenanthe; species Oenanthe melanoleuca. The sequence continues at coordinate 9,856,611 of NC_079348.1, read as the reverse complement.
CTTTGAATTGAGTCAATTACCCCAGTTCTCAGTGTTGTTTAAAGGCTGAGAATCCAAGTGGCAGGACAAAGAGGAAGATTACAAGGCTGAGCTTAATCAGACAAGAGAATTGCTCTTTTTTTGATGGCACAAGAAGCATCAACTCTCTGGGAAAATGCCACAGTTTGAAGAGATCTTTTTTGTATAGCCATCTACACTGGGCAAGTCAGTGAGAAGCACACTGACATATGTTATGAATGAGCTACTAAATCCAAAAACAGAAAAGGAAGAAAATCTCTTTGGACAAATATATAAAATATAAATACCCTGGAAGAAAAAAACACTAGGTTTTGCCTTATGAGAATCTTCTAAACCAAGAACTTCTGAAATGTACTGCAAAACTCAAGATTCTGTAAAAGTAACATCTGCAGCTATGAGAGCTGTGATCCACACATACTGCTAGAGGCCTGGGGGATTTGTACTCAGAATAATTTGAACTGCCTACTGTCCAAATGGTTTTACATACAAAGGGATGAAAGTTATGTTGAAGAAAAACCTGTTTGGACCAAATGCTTATGGTGTTTATATCTAAAACTAAACAGAGTATGAAGCAGAGTTCAGTCAAACTGCTGCTAGCTATAAAGTTTCAAAAAAACCCAAAAAACAGACCAGATTAGAAGGTTTTCTACCTTAGACTGTCCATTTCCTTCAGAGACTCCTCTCTGGATGCAAAAGTTTTCTTAATGTGTACATCTTGCACCTAGGAGCAAAGATTATAACTAATATATTTCATTGTCAAGAGGATTTATCACATCAGGATTTCCACACTGAACATCACAGACTACAAACAAAGGCTCAGTGTTGTAACAGAACTGAATTAGCCCCACCTTCAGGTGGCATATCTGAGGCAGTTTCCAGAAAGTTCTTCTATGAGGAAGTTTCACTCACTATTAAACACATTCTATACAGCACTATTATATTCCTTTCACTGTCAAACCACCAGCCAGTTAATTTTCACCCATGTGCTAGGACAGGGATAACTATCCTCTCCTTTGTTGGCCTCATGGATGTGCATTTAGCAGATACATGTCAAGCCCCAGCAAAATCAAAGAATTATCCCCTCTGCTAACCTGAAGGAAAACCCAGGCAGCTGAGAAGTTTATTTTCCCTGCTACCCCTGTAGTTCTAAAGCAGTGCAGTTCTCCACTTGGCCTACCACAGGGCTCACCCCAGGAGAAGCTCTGCAATCTGAAACTGCCCTGCTGCTCTTGCACTGAGACAGATCTCCTGCAGTGATTAATAGAGTGTTACAAGACTGAATTTGACACTGGGCAAGGAATGACACCAATCCAGCACACCATACAAGTTTCTCAAGTTCTCTTTAAAATGCTTGCTATTTTAAAATTACTGCTACAGATATGAAAGTGCTTTAAAGTAAACCAAGTTCTTTACAATGACTGGCTTTATATCCAGTTCTGCACTTCATGTAACAAAACAGTGAAACTGTTGTGCCACTTAGAAAAGAAAATAATTATTTACTTAATTTACTTTTTAAAAGTGGTAAAAAAAACACAAACAACTTTTAATTTCAAGTTATGGCAATACTGCAACTCTAATTATGAGATCCAGAATTGAACTGGATTTCAATTATAAGAAAAACAAATCTTTGAAATGTAGCAATAACCCCAAAGCAAAATAAGATTCTACACCAGCTCATCCCAATCAGTCAAACAATTATGATATACTTACTTTCAAAGCCATCTGGCAATTTCCCAATACTTCAATGATCACTGTGCTCTCCAGAGAGATGCCACTGCTTTTGTAAATATTTGCCTGGGGGAATGTGTTGGTGACTGCAGAATACCTGTAGCTGTATCTAGCTCTTTTGGGGAAGTATGATGCACTGTATCCTAAGAAATAAATAAACAAACAAAAAAAGGGGGTGTTTTTTTAGCCTATTAAACTTACCCTTCTCTCTATTTGTTTTCTATTTTTTAATCTTTCAGCCACCAAAATCAGCTAAACAAAGGGATGAATATTCAGATTGTTCCCTTCCCACTTGGACTTTCAATCGAAAGAATTGAGTTTCTGAAAGCACCCTGCCTGCTGGCCATAGCTCCTTTAGGGAGGGTGAAAAGACTTTCCCTCTCCCAAGCACATAACCTTCAATTTCCTTCAAGGCAAGATGCTAATTTCCAAGGGCAGAAAAGGAATGTAGTGCATTTACAGCACGATGCTCTTTCAACACCTTTCAGAGAGCAACAAAGCAGGACCTTCACCACTGCAAGATGAAATAGATCTGCCCTTCATGCCCATGGCTGGGCTTAATCCCACACTGGTTTAGTCCTTTGCTCAGCTCTAATGCTTAGGAGTTTTTCAGAGTTCACAGAAGGCAAACTTCGGGCAGGTGTGGGCCTGGTAAACCCTAGTGGAACTTCTCTGCTACTTACATGAATGCTGATCACTCAGACATAAGTGCCATTCTTCTCAGAACACAACATCTCTGTGGAAGTTTTCAAATTCCTCTTTCCTTACCATATAAAAAGCCGGAATACAATCTTGTTTTACTCACCTGCACATTCTGCAAAACAGGAAGCTCCATAACTTAACCTCTCTGAGGATCCTGCAATGACAGGTAACAGAACAGAAAAGCCAAGCAAATTTGTGTGCAGCTCAGCATGGACCTGCTGCTTCAGAATTTCAGTGAAATTACTGAAATCAAAGCATGGTCCTCAAAATAAATAAATTCATAAGGGTTTTTCTATAAAGTATACAGACTGACACAATCTCACTATTTCTGTTGCTTTCCCCAGAATGCTGAAGGAAGATCCACTATTTAATGCATCATCTCCAGGAAGGGTGCTCTCCCACCTGCCCAGTACCACCCAAAGAGCTCAGTAAAGCAAACTGCTACACTACACTAAAAATCCAGACAAAGCTGCTACAGAATTACTACAAACCTATAAGCTGTAAAGTGATGCTCTGAAGGTTTGCCAGTGAGAATATTTCTTAGCAGAAGTATTCTGCATTGACAGAGATCAATCTTAGCAGAGGAAAAATTCCTTCTACTTACTCCCTGAAGCTCCAGCCACAACAGCACAGAGTAAAATGATGGCAAGCAACCCTGTGGCCATCGACATCACCTCCTCAGACCAGAAGTTAACGAAAACACATCAAACACATCTGCTCTCAAAGGCACCTCTGAGCAAGGCACTGAAAGAAAATTTCCTTCACAAAGCAGGAGCTCACTATTTCAACTCCCCTCTTCCAGACAGAGGAGGGGCTCTGGCAGGGTAGTCTGCAGAGGGGAGGGGGAGGTTGTAGTAAGGGGGAGAGACAGACTCACACATAATGACTGATCCCATCCCCAACAGCATTTCAGCCTTTTTGTAAGAGAAGAGAAAGATAAGTTAATGTATTAGAAATCCCACAAAACTGCAAGGAAATTAGGTATATGGCATCATAACAGAGCACATGCTCAGAACAATCCCATGCAGTGAGTTTAAACTAAATAAACAAATGTAAAAGTTACCCTAGCAATCATGATGATTAATCAGCCAAAAAAATCGTATAGGATGAAAGCCAGAGCTTTGGGACTAAATGGAAGGTGTTTCCATTGGGAGCAAGCAAATTCACAGGAGGCAGCTCATCCCACCAAACAAAGTCCCAAACCTTAAATGGGTGAAATGATGTGTGAATAATCAGAGATTTCTTTGTAGAAAATTACTTGCTGAGTTTGCCATTTTTACTCAGCTAAGCTACTCAGCCTGGTACTCAATCTCATTTTTCATTTAAGAGAATAGCTCATTTGGGCATGGTATATACTCCATGTAAGCAGTCATTTAGCTCTTGGTCTACTATCAGCAATATGGACAGAAGAAGGAAAGTTAATAGCTGAGCAGGAACATAAAAACATGATGACGTTACCAGAAAATTGCTATATTGTGACAATTCTTTTCTTGAATCACTACTATTGCCCAGTTTCTACACCAGTCTATCTTTTAACTGTTTATATAATAAGATTTTTCAACATATTTCACATAGCTATTGGAAAAAACCTTTAAAGCATAAAATTTGCATCTAAGTGAGTAGGAACATCAACACTGAAATTAGAGAGAATTTTTGCTTTATCATGACACTGGTTCAAGTGCAGAGTATAACTTAGGTTTTCTAAAATAATCTAATTTGCATTTTAGTCTCAAGTTTTAGCTTTGTAGCTTCCCATTTCTCAGGGAAGAAACTAATAAAAAAAGAAGAAAAATATCTTATGGTAGGACTATGAGCACGCTCAAGAATTTATAAATCTAAGCTTGCTTGAATCTTGACAATTTCATAGGCCCAAGAACAAAGAAATTCATTATCAAAACTCTAGGGCTTTTTTCAATAAAAATATTTCAAACAGCTGTTTTCAGCAGAGCACAAATTTGGGGCAGTTTTTATTAAAATATCTAAATTAAGAATTAAATTCCTGAATAGCAGCTAGGTCCTAAATGCACACTGAAGTCAAACCTTTAAGATAAAATATCACAGAGTTGAAGTGTCCTGTGCACATGGCTCATGTGACATCCCTCATGTAGTGATTGGCAAATGCAGGATGGAGCCCAAGACTCAACATCTTGTAAACATTTTTTCCTACCTCACACTAGGTGAGCTTTGTCTAAAAAATCAAAACATTATCCCCAAAATAATAAGAACTTCCTGAAGAGAAATTTCCAGCATATTGCTGTCCTAGATAATCTTTAAAAATGGAAGAAAATCTGGCACACGTGCTGCAAACACACTGGTTTAATGACACACAAGAGACCCACGCTGGCTGTAAGTCTCAGAAAAGAATTCATCCATTCTAATGGACACTGTATACTCAAGTTTGGAAAATGAATTTAATAAAAAGTACCATCTGTCACACAACAGGGTAAGCCTGTCTTTGGACACTGGGAACTGTTCACCATGGTTGACAAGAAAGCCTGAGCTTTTACAAACTGGCAAACTCTGCTTTATATAGGCTCCACAAATAATATTAAATTAATATTATCGTAACACTGACGTTCAGCCCCAACAGCTGAAGGCAGAAGGGAAGTGCCCTTGGCCAGGATCCCACTCCCAGCTGTGTGCTCGCCCTCACAGCACCGAGCGTGTCCCGGAGCAGGGCCCCTCACAGCACCGAGCGTGTCCCGGAGCGGCGCCCCTCACAGCACCGAGCGTGTCCCGGAGCAGCGCCCCTCACAGCGTCCCTCACAGCACCGAGCGTGTCCCGGAGCGGCGCCTCTCACAGCACCGAGCGTGTCCCGGAGCAGCGCCTCTCACAGCGCCTCTCACAGCACCGAGCGTGTCCCGGAGCGGCGCCCCTCACAGCACCGAGCGTGTCCCGGAGCAGCGCCTCTCACAGCACCGAGCGTGTCCCGGAGCAGCGCCTCTCACAGCACCGAGCGTATCCCGGAGCAGGGCCCCTCACAGCACCGAGCGTATCCCGAAGCGGCGCCCCTCACAGCGCCGAGCGTGTCCCGGAGCGGCGCCCCTCACAGCGCCCCTCACAGCACCGAGCGTGTCCCGGAGCAGGGCCCCTCACAGCGCCCCTCACAGCGCCGAGCGTATCCCGAAGCGGCGCCCCTCACAGCGCCGAGCGTGTCCCGGAGCGGCGCCCCTCACAGCGAAAGGGTCAGCGATGGCTGCGGAGAAACAGCGTGACGGGGCCGCACCTCCCGTCCGACGTCCAGTCCTGGGCCTCCCGCAACGAGGACACTGAGCTGCTGCAGCATAACCAGAGACGTGCAGAGGAGCTTCTCATCAACACTGATGAGCAACAGATGAGGGAGCTGGGGGCCTCAGCCCGAAGAAAAGGAGTCTCAGGAGGGACCTTCCCTTTCAGCTGGGTGAAAGAGTGGTCAGGCATTGGAACCGGCTGTGCAGGGAAGTGCTGGAATCACCATCCCTGGAAAATATCTCCATGTGATGCTTAGGGGCACGGCTGAAAGGTGGAGCTGGCAGGTTGATGGTTGGACTCAGTGATCTGAGGTCGTTTCCAACCTTAGCAATACCATTATTCTGTTATCATAGGGTAAAAAAAAAATTCTTCAGCGCTACTTCATGAACAACAAAAGCATTTTACGAGGCAACTTCTGTACTAGTTACTTAGACTTAGAGCACTCAGATTAGCATCACGAGAAGGTACTTCAGAGGCTGTGGGGAGCAAGAGATAAAAATTGCTTTGGGTTTGTCTCTTTTCGCCCCTAATGCTTTTGTGAACCCCTTACTGTCACATTCAGATGCACTGTGGCTTTAAGTCCTAGAGCAGTGTCTGTCGTACACCCTGTTAATGCAATGGTCCTCTGGAAGCTACTTTTTGGGGTAATATTTTGTTACAAGGACAAAGCTGTAGCATGAAGCAAAACAGCCAAACACAAAAGGACTTTCAAAAAGCCACCTACTTACTCTTGGTTTATTCTCAACTTGGGCACAACTACTTTCAACACCTCCAGACCACAGAATTACCTATTCAGACATTAAATTTTCAAGTTCTTAAACCTCCCCCCACCCCAAAAGGAAAATCAATTTTAAGTGGTTATAAATCAGTAGGTTTCACATTCACCTTTTAGTGTCCTAGGTGTTTAGGTGTGAAAAAGTACTAAGATGCTCACTGGCAAATTTATTTTTATACTGGATTAATACCCAGCCTATCATACATGTGAGTATTAATCTCACAAAAAATACACAGTCATCCTAAAGAAAAATTCATTTCACATTGCAGGATCTTATGAAGTAAATAGGAACACAAAGTTAATTTCCTATAAAATGCAACCACCTGAACTACAAAAACTTTATACCTTCGCCACAGGATTTGCACTTAAGTTTTTACTCTGAGGATGATATTATTGTATACTCCATTATTGACCTCCTGCCACTCAGTTATTAACTAGGTTTGTGTAGACAAATATTTTTTTTTTTAAATCCCTTGTGGTTAGACTGCCAGAAGTACTTTCACAAACACTGCAATAAATAGCAGCTTCTTGAAACCCCTCTGAACTTGCTTAACAACTCCCTGTTGTAGGGCTATCAGCCCTAAACTGTTTTAACAATTTTTATTTTTGATCCTCTTTGCGTGACAAAACAAGTTTATTTCCTTCTGGCTCAAGCCTCATCAGAATTTGAACACTGCGCAAGTTCTGTCTATTAAAAATAGAAACCTAATGAAAATAACACTGTCAAAGTGTAAGAGAAAGCAAAGCAATCCTAGAAAGCTCATGAAGGTGTGTGTAGGGAATCTGTAATGAATCTGTAATGTGAGGCTGGAGGATTTCAGATGGTCTGTGCTTCTTCCTTGTGTGAAAACAGCTAAAGTCCATAAAGTCAGCATAGCTCCTTCTGTATCTTACCTTATCAAGGAAAAACTATTCATACAACACTCACTACCAAAATAACACCTAAGTTGCTTAATAAAAATAATAAATATCAGTGCAATAAAACAAACTTGTTTGAGCTACTAACCTTGCCTTCCTGTGCTTTCTGCACCTCAGAAAAACCAACCAAACAAAAATTTAGATGCTGAAAGAAAGGAGGGTATTCTCACGATTAATAGGGATTCTTTCCTACTGAATATAGTGATATTTTATATATATTCCTGATATGTGAATGTGAAGCCATATTTATATGTGTTTGTTTAATCCCATCGCAAGTGAAAGTTTTACCAACAGTTTTAATTGAAAAAATATTTCAAATACACAGGTAGCAGGAAAACAACACATTTTCAGTGTGGGTCTGTGGGGGAGTTGGTCTGCAAGGCATACAATGCCATTTATCAGAGACTTGGCCCAGATGATACTCTGAAAAATTTCTCACTTCACTTAACATTTAAGTCATCCATGTATTTGGAAATATTCCAAATATTTTAATTTTCCAATTACAAGCAGTAGATAGGAAAGACAAAGTTTTTATTTTAAATGGAGTCAGTCTTAAAAACAAAGAGTAATTTCAACATAATCAAACACAAAGAGCTTTCATACAAAGCAAGTTATATCCTGCATTTGTTTGTCCAAGGTAGGTTTAACAAAGCAGGTTACTTTGGCACAGTTTGTATATCATTCCATACACAAGAGAACAAACACAGGCTTTGCATTTAAGGAAACACAGCTATAGAAGGGGCAGCAGAAAGCCTTGCAGAATGCTGAATTAGAAGGAAGAGCTGCCAACATTGTGTGTCCATACAAGGAACTTAAAGAGAATCAATGGACTGTCCACATACATCAAAACAAACATTTTTTTGGTGTTTTGCATTCTGATTCCAACACCTCAGATTTTCCAACCACCACTTTGGAAAGAAAAGGGGAGCTAAGGGAATAACAACTGGAAGACTTACCAAATGAATATATGGCAGGATTATGCAGACCAGACTGACAGGGTACTAAAAGAATCAAAAATCATCCCCACCATGCAAGCATATCCCAAGTCTGGAAACACTATGAGCTTCATTGCTTCCTTCTGTCTTGCTCTGACAATAAATTGACAAGAAGCACATTTTCTGTGACACCCAGTGGGGGAATTCTCCTTCCCAGTAAGACTTGCTCCTGTCACCAGAACAGAAAATTCAATGCAGCATCACCCAAGCCCTTCAAGAACACGGGGAGCAGTATGGTGGTGCACCAGCAGACAAAAGCACTTGTTGGTACTATGTCATCAAGATGGACAGCTACAAAACTACCAGCTTTTTATCTCCTTCATCCTATTGCCAGTTAGTAGCTGCTGATATACATTCTTACAACATGAGGAGACCAGAAAGCTTTTCCACATACACAAGGAAGCTCTTAAATCACTTGCAGACTTACAAGCAAGAGCAGTTTACAAAACCTAAATTAAGACAAGGCCTAGAGATTGTACATCATCTACAAAATTACTGTATTTCAAACATAAAGTATTGAAAGACTTTAAAAACTAACTTACACCAAATACTTACAGAAAGCACATTTGGTAAGAACAGTAAATGCAGTAAATTTTATTCGTATTTATTTTAGCTTTTTACTTTTACAGATATTAATACAGTGTTACTAGCATAGCCTTTTTTAAACACCTGTCTGCCTTTTCTGGACAGGTATTATTTAGGTTGGACATTAGGAAGAAGATTTTTACAGAAAGGGTGATCAGACATTGGAATGGGCTAGGGAGATGGTGAAGTATTTAAAAAAAGTTTGGGTGCAGTATTCAGCACCATGGTCTGGTTGATAAGGTGGCATTAGGACACAGGCTGGACATGATGATCTCAAAGGCCTTTTCCAACCCAGCCGATTTTGTGATTCGGATTCTGTGATATGCATCAAAATGTTCGATCAAATTGCTTATGACACAGAAATTACTTTAACCTGCAGAGACTCAATCCCTAATTTTTTGTGATTACCATTTTAAGCATAACCAGCTTAAGTTTCTAAAAGCAGAACTCATCTTTAATTTTATTTAGAAAAATCAGAGAAACTCCTTAACAAACATTTTACCTTCTTAATAAAGAAACAATAATTAATGAGCAGGCCAACAACTAAAAGCCCTGGTGTTTTATTTATATATTTCAGGTGGAATTCAAGCCTTAAGATAAGGCTAAGGTTTGTTTATGATCAGCTGATTTATGTAAACATACAAGGAAGTCTTCCAATGTTCTAACCAAGCTCTCCAGGCATTTCCACTGGGGTGAAGAAAACACTTCACAGACTTTCAATCAGCAGTAAGAAAGCCTCCAGCCTAACAAAAACAACTGAACAAGTATCTTCTATATGAACATCTTTACTTCAGATTAGAGACATGACTAGACCTGAAACTGGCAAGAAAATTCACTATTTTTGCACAACTACCAGAATTGTCCATTTGGAAAAGCTACCTCCAAGAAGGAAGAAGCCTTTAGGTTTGGTTATCATCTTCCACCTACAGAAGTTTTAAAATTAATTCTAGTGCTCATGAAAAGATGACAACAAAACATTTATTTTTTCAAAGAGGAGCACCTGTCTCTGAGGCAACTCCCTTCAAGTTCATAAACCGTGCTGCTGCCAAAGCATGAGCCTAAATAGTTCTCCATACACATCCTCCTCTTGTTCTGTGCTGAGACTTTACAGTCTCAATATTGCAAGCATAGTGTGCAACATGCTTGAGACAAGATTAACTGAAGAATATCACCAACCTGTTCTGCATAAAGCAAAAAGGGAAACACTCCTTTGCTCTCCACTGGTGCTGGACTGAGTGGCCCATACAGATTAGGTATGGTTTTTACAGACCTAAGTGAGACTCCTCTCAAGCAAATGCGTATTCAAACCATCCAGCAACAAACATCACTTTTTATTGGTTTCCAGTGAAAGGATGCACAGAAAAAACATGAAGTCTCCATGAAGCTTCAGAGAGGGCTTGTAGAGGTGCTGAAGAACTTCATCAATCAATGTTTAAACACTGCCTATAAACGTTTGTAAGAACCAAGAAGAGCACCACATTTTGGACAGGTGTGATCCACATCCTTCAGGGCATCAATGCAGAAGGGAATTAAGCAGCAGCCTCCTATACACCTGCAAAGGCAAAAAAAAAAAAAAAAAAAAAAAAAAAAAAAAGAGAAAAACACTGCTTTACCACTTTTTATACACACAAGAAGGTAAAATGTATTTTGTTCAAAAGCCATCAGTAAAAGTGGTGCCGTAAGCTTTAGAAAGAACACACATGGCTATGGATTCCATTACCGTAATGTTCCAGAACTGCTTTAAGGTCCTGTAGGACAGATGCACATGTAGGCTAATTGAACCACAAAGGCTCAGGTCCCACATAGAGAAAGTAAAGCTGAGGGCTCCCTTACATGTTACAGCTAAAAAAAGTAAAGGTAAAAGTACAAATTGGAGTTGACCTACCCCAGCAGGCAGAGGCCACCACATGACAGCCAGGTCAAAGCTCCTGAGTCATACGAGAGACGTGTCACTATCACCTGGTTACAGGAAGGGCAGCACATCTGAACTGGGCGGTCATAAAACAGTACTGGCTGCTGGACATACACCGTCTGAACAGTAACTGAGCAGAGAAATGGCTGTTTACTCCATGAGGAACAGGAAAAAAGAGTAGCAATCAACTTCCTCTAAACCAGGCATAACCGAAATAGTCAGGGCTCAGAGCAATGAATGTGTAATACACAATACACAGACACAGAGAGAAATAACCATGGCATTTCCTAATGCAGAAATACACTGCCTTAAAAATAAAGCTGCACTAAAAACTGCAGAAAGCCAAATTATGTTATTGATATCAGGGCACACTGAGGGATTCACAAGAATTGATTCACCTTATTCTCTTCAAAAGTATTTTTTGGCAAGTGAACCACGATTTTTCATCTTCTGACAGCACCTATTACACAGCCACTTGACACCACCTTAACATGAGGTACAGAAGAGTTTCAGAGGCTTACTGGGGTTATTTGCTGGTGGAGGCTGTCCCATGTGTGGGGGAGGGTTCATTCCCTTCCCATCTGGCTTCTGGGCAGGGCCAGGGACGGGATAGGGGTGAGGATAGTTCATATTGATGCCTACAGCTTCCTCATAAGAAGGTGGTGCAGATGGGACAGGGTTGCCACCTGGAGCAGACATTATATCTGAAACATAAAAGAGAAAAAATCATAACAGAAGGCATTATTTATTAAGGGCAATTGACAAATAATTAGGCTCAACTCAACACCAAGAAGATAACTAGATTAAAAGGGACTTTAACCAGCATAAAATTAATTGGCTGGTATTTGTTTCTGATAGTATTAAATGTTAATCTTGATTTCACTGTTGTTGTTGCCTACTTCCCATTTCCTTTTCACTATGAATTTTTTGCACTTTGTCCCAACACCAATTCTTCCTCATACTAAAGCATCTTTATTAGTACACTAAACTATCTGGCAGTCTCCTAATTCTCCAAGAACACTATTTCTAATCCCTCTTGTTCACCTGAAAAACTGAACAGTATGATAGGCTTGTGGTGAAGCTTAAATAATTAAAAAATACTATTTATCTCTGCTGTAATTTGAAATAAGAAGTACTCATATTGAGCGAAAAAGAAACCCAAACAATTAAGCATGTCCAACTGAACTCAAAGCTTTTACAATTATCAAATGTGTCTAAGCTTGCCATTTTTGCATCTTAGCAATGTTTTAATGAGTTTGTAGTGCAACTTTTCTACTACCAATTGTTATTTTGTTGCAGAGGATAGGAATACTCATCACCGCCAAGAAAGGACAGTGGTTTCAGTGCAGACTTCCTCTCCTCCTCCCCGGCTACCCACTTCCTATAATCTGCCCACCATTTTTTTTGTGGAACAAGGTCTTATGGCATCAATGCTGACCAAGCACCTTCCTCTTCCCCTGCCTCCTAAGGACCAGACAGCTCTCCAAGAGCCGCAAGCCGCACTCCATTCTGTTGTCGCACATATGATCCCTCTGTACCCATGCAAGTCTTTGCACTCAGTACTATCCGGGAAAGGGAACCTGTATTTGGAATATTAATTCTATGGTGCTATGAAAGTTATATAGGAGCTCCAATTGACCATAATACTACCATGAATAAAAGAAGGGAAATTGCAGTGATGCAATTTTCCGGTACAAAAGACAACATGCAAAGAGAAAGAATTTAATGTGAAAGTATCTGTTTAGGGTGTCACTCCACCCACACTAAACTCAGGTGAGACCCAGCACACGTTTCCAACAATGACACAAGCCTTTCCATTCACCCAGAGCATGGAAAAGCTCCTGGAACACTGCTGATTATCTTCCTCACACAACACAGCTTGCATCAGGATTTCAGTGAAGTCTATAAACACTTCCATAAAGAAATTGTCACAAGTTTGTTCACTGTTCCAGGACACAGGACTAATCAGCTGCACTGGAGGCATGGGGTTACACCAGCAGACAGCAATGGTTATATATTTCAGGAGTCCCACATTCTTTCCAGCAGATTTAGAAGAGACGTGGAAAGATGTATTACAAAGGGAACTGTGTACTCCATCAAGTGTGGGCTTTACAGCAGTCCCATGGCCGGGACAAACACAGGAGTTGGTACAGAAGAACAGATGTGGCTACAGGGGCTGGAGCAGTAATTGCGGTAAGCCTGGGACAAACGCTCCTTCCCACCTTTCTCATACTCACACTGCACCTTTGGCAGAATGAAGAGGGAACAAGACAGCACTCAAAGATGTTGAAACTCGGTAAGTTTTTGTCATAACAAGTATTTCACAGCTATACTTTTAAAAAACACTGATCTTCTGTTTTGTTTAGAAAAGGGAAGTTTTCTCCTTGTGACTAAACTACAGAGCTGAATCATGATCAACTGGCCCCACTCAGTGCACTGATTTTGGCTGAGGGTGCCCAAGAGGCCAGGAGAGGACACTGCCAGAACAGCTGACCAAAGGGATATTCCAGACCATAAAGCATCAGCTCAGCAATAAAACGTGGAAGAAGGTTGTTGAGAGGGAAATACTGCTCAGGGACTAGCTGGGCATCGGTTGATCAGTGGCAAGCAACTGTTCTCATTTCCTTCACTTGCTGGATTGTACTTCCCTCTGTTACTTTCCCTTTCATTACAACTATTAAATTATTATTTTTATTTTATTTAGATTATGAAACAGTTCTTATCTCAACCCATGAGGTTTCTCAAACCCTTCCAGTTTCTTCAGGGGTACAGTGAGTGAGCAGCTGTGTGGTGCTCAGTTGCCAGGTGGGGTTAAACACACAGCTACTTCTGCTGCTCAGCTCTACTTCACTGACAAGCAAGTTCTAAGAAACCGAACACCGTTTCCCAGATTTCAAAATGATCATAACTTCCAGCATGAGCACTCCTAGTCTTAATGTTTACTTATTTTCAAATTACATTGCATGTTCATTTCTTACCACCAAGTGGTTTTGAGCAACCATTTCAATATAAACGTGATCACTTCACTTTTTATGCACTTTCACTTTTTTTTTCTTTTCCTGTAGACAAAAGTGAACAGGTCTCAGATCCTCACAGCACTTTGCGGCATCCCTTTTCTTTTTTTAAAGTCTCAAAATTGTAGCATAAAAAACACGTACAAAGTACTACAGTGAATGGTAAAAAACTAAAACCATGTATGAATTCCTTCAAGTTACCCATCAAAACAAAAATTCCTAATAAACATCAAGATGACATCGGGACTACAAAAAAGCCTTTTCAAAATGCTGAGTTGCAGATGTAACCAAAACTTCAGCTCTTCAGTTTCCATTTTCTAATGTCCCTTCTGCTTTAAATGTCAGCTTTGAACAGATATTTGAACCATCACTTCATACAGCCAGTGCAAATGTGTAAGTGTGTTTCACACTTCAAGTCTTGAAAGTTAGGCTGGGGACAATGGAAAAAGAAAGTCATAGTCCACCTCTCTGCTTGATATGTAAAAAACAAACCAACCAAAACCCCATCCAACTGCTTATAATTACAGCTATCCTAACTTAGTCTGGCCAAACAAATCTGTTGTTGCCCTTCCCTTAATCTCTTGCTTAAATTTGACACAACTTAATCCTTAAATTCAACAATTGCTACGCAGTCTTCTTCACTAGGAATCCTAAGTTGCCCTCCAACACCAACACAGATCAGTCTAAGACAGTTAGTGGTCAGCAAAACTGAGAATGAAATACATCTTGAAGGCTTATTTTTTTTAACAACCCAGCAGGATATATAGGTTTATCAAAGCACTTGGATTTTTGCAGAGCCCTAACACAGCACCTCCTTAGACCACCAACTTCATCTGAACTCTGGACAGCAACTTCCTAGTTTACCAACCTGCTGAGAATTATTATCTCAAAGTTGTTTAAATTTCTCAAGCATTTGTGAGAGAATAAAATCCAGTAATCACAACAGAAAAGACTTTGACATATTATTTCAGGGAGAACCTATGGCTTTGAGGTCACACTGAATTCTATACTGGCAAAGTAGATGGAGCACCGCATGATGTGTTCTGCCGGGAGGAGAGATTTCAGAAGTTAGCGTGTTAGTTTTACCAACTAATCAGTAGTTTCGGAATAATCCTGTGAGTGGCTTCCTGTGAGTAACCCCCTCCTCGAGGCAGGGCAGGGCCGGTCCGAGAGAAGCTGCTGCCGCGCGGCCCCCGAGAGCATTCCCTAAGGAAAGGGCCACCTTCCGCCTGCTACACTTGGGGAAGCGAAACTCCGGCCTCGCTCGGCCCCCGCCCGCACCGCCCAGGGCAGGAGCCGTCACCACGGCATCTCCCGGACCGTCCCGGGAGCGGGCCCGGGACTGCGCCGCTCGGGACACCGCTGGCCCGTGAAGCCCCAGCCTGCCCCCGGTACCCCGGGGGCTCCTGCGGGGCGAGACCAGCCCCCGAGCCGCGGCTTCTCCCCCGTCCCGCAGCCGGGCCGGAGCACTGGGAGCGGCCTGGGGAGGGCAGCGCTCGGGTCCGGGAGCGGCCCCGGCGGACGAGCAAAATGCCCCCCGCCGGCCCGCTCTGCCCTGCTCGCGGCACCGCCTGGCTCCAGGCACAGCCCTTACCGTGCCGAGCCGTGCCCGCCTCGCTCTCCGCTGCTCTCCGCTCGCCCGCTGCAGCCACCGTCAGCAGGGCTTGTCCCGTCCCGTCCCCACCCGCGCTTCCTCCTCCCCTTCCCCCTGAGCCGCGAGCAGGCGCCGCGGGGGTTGCTCGGGAGGGCGCTGCGCTCGCCCCAGCCCCAGCCGGGCCCTGCCCTGGGAGCTGCCGCGGTCGCTCCCCGGTACCACGGACGGGACGGGAAGGGACGGGAGCTGTGGAAGTACAGGCACTCCTGACGCATTTCGCAGTAACGACGATCGGGAACTCCGCGGCTTTGGCCAAAACCTCACTCATATTAAACCAGTACCGTCAGCCGCGCAGCCAAGCACCACGGTCTGTAACACCGCAGGGAGCTCACTTCTCTAGTTCTACAATACCCCTTAACGTTACCAGATCAGGTATTTCAGACAACATACAAGAAAGCATAAAATGATCAACAAATCTTTTCAAGTTCAAGATTCAGTGATCTTAGGTAGTGTCTTTACAAGCAATTGAATTGGATTCAGTCTTTGGAAAACACAAGAGGATGTCACTCCTTCTTCTACGCAGCTCTAAGATAACATAAAAGTAAATTATGGCCAGATCCCTAAACGGGCTTCAAAGGGGATTGCTTCACACCCTGGTTTGTGTGAATCTACCTTAGATTGCAGGGACTTGATAACCCCTGCGGATTATCAGCAGGCACAGTTCATAAATATTTTTGGCTGAAAGCATCTAAAATGTGTCAAAGTCCTCTTTTTGTATTTAAATCTTTTCTTGAATCTTGCCCTGAAAACATGCATAAAGCTTCAATTCAAAACCATCCTGGAGCATGGAGTCAGTTTATAGAAATAAAGGAGCTCTTACCCAAAGTGATGATAAACCCAAAATGAAGCTCTGCAGTCACAGTAATCTACTGAATCACCTGCAATTATGGGTGCTTGGGGATGTCATCAGGTGTTGAGAGTATTGAGATCATGAATACGCCAGTCCCCCAATTTGGGGGGGAACAGGGAGAGGAGTGTGGACCGTGATTCATCAGCACTGAGATTAGAACTAGACTTAAAGGTGAATAAATTTACACCATTATCAAGAAATCACATTATATATTCTTTTTCTCAGGAGCAGAATATGAGCAATTTGGGCTTTGGTGGCTTGAATTAACTAAAATTGGAATAATTGCTCTCTTACTAATTAAATCCCCTTTCCCAGGTGGCTATGAGCAACTCGGGAGCCACAGAACAGAGAAACCATGACAGAACATCTCCCAGGGTGAAATAAGGCATGACCTTCAACTGAAAGCCTTCTTACACCAGCTGCCATGCTTTCTCATGTGTTGTTTTTTGCATCTAGTGTAGGCTGGCTTGTGCCCCTCCTGAGGGACACCAGTAGCATTTCTCCTTTTTTACCCTGCTACTATTTCCACCAAATCTCCAAATAGGCGGTTGACATGCATTTACTGGTATGTGAGTGTATTTCCTCTCGCTGTCCATCCTCCTTCTCATCCTGCTCACCATTTGCTAATTCTGCCTTTCCAGTCCTTTTGCTGGATGGCACTGGTTGAAAGAAAAATCAGCTTTAACCAGTCTGTGGCTGGCCAGGTCACCACAGCACCTGGGAGTGTGTGGAAAATTACACAGAAGTCACAATTAATGGAATGCTGTGTAGTGGTCAGTGGAACAAATCAGCCCGATCCAGTTGATGGGCTCTGTAGCCACCTAAAGTAACAACAAATTGTAACACTTTTCTGAGGAATATGTATATCCTTTCTTATAAATACTGTACCACCTTGAGCCAAGCCTGCACTTTAGGCAGAGTTATCCTGCCCATCAGACACCATAAAAAGTAATGCCTTGCTTCTTAATACTACATTGGTATTAAGGAGTTGTATTCATGATTCTCACTGACAAGCTTGTGGGAAATTGTCGTGTTTGCTACGGAGAATTGATGAGGCTGGTTGAGCAAGGACATGGGTTGAGGCACTTGCTTATATTACACCCAACCTGAGTGAGACAAGCACTGCATGGTGTCTGGGGTAATGTGTAGGGCTTCGGTACTTGAAGGGGGGGCAATAAGAAAACTGGAGACAAACTTTAGGAGGGCCTGTTGCAACAGGAGAAAATATGATGGTTTTAATCTGAAGGAGGGGGTCAATTTAGATTAGATTAGATCAGATATAAAAAGGGAAGCTTTTACTATATGGATGGTAAACCATTGTCACAGTTTGCCCAGAGAGGTGGTGGACGTCCCTGGATGCATTGAAAGCTGGGTTGAACAGGGCTCTGAGCAACGTGGTCTAATGAAAGGTGTGTCTGCTCATTGCAGGGCCTTGGATTTAAATGATATTGAAAGGTCCCTTCCAGCTCACACTGTTCTATGATTCTGTGTTCTATGATGTGCAGTTGTAAAATGTTAATGGGAGTAAAGATGATCAAAGATTGGATGGCCTTACTGCTGCCTCAGCCGAGTGCAGGAGGAAGCAATACTGAAGTATCATGGTTCTGCTCTGCCTTTGATTCAACCATTAATACTAACTCAGCGTGACCAAAGGTAACTGAAACCCTCATTATCTCTCATTTACATACGAAACATACACCAACATGCAACTGAGAAAGTGCCTTCCTCCCCACTAGTATGGAAGCAGCAGGTAATCAATTATATTTGACTATAGTCTCACCTCCATTTATCTGAAAATATAAAATTTATTTTTTGAATCCTCCATGTAGAGGATGAGAATATGACCCCATTTCACACACAAGTGGATGGTTTTGCTCCTCTCTCCTTCCCAAAGGAGAGATGCCTCTTTAGTAAGTTTTGTGTCTCTGTGTCAGGCCATACCTGGGTGAAACTAAGCTTAATTAACTGTGAAGTTAAGTGTAATGAAAAACTGAATTTTTAATTTAGCTTGAAGTTAACTTAGGTTGATTAATCATTGGCTGGTGCTAATGCAGTAACAGCATTTATCAACAGCAATTCCATATCTATATTCCTGTTGCTTCAATAAGTAGCACTATCTGTGAATCTGTGATTGTGGATGTTCTTATTAAACACAACCAGACTACAGTGTCAAATTGATAATAATCAGAAATTAAGGCCAGCTGCATTCAGTCTCTCTGATCTCCAAGACAAGTGGGGTTATTTAGTGCTGAATTTCATAGTCTAATGGAACAGAGCTAAAGACCAAAGCCTACCTGGGTTAGGCCCCAGGAAACCCACAGAGTTTCCCCGAAGCTGCTGCCTGCATGTTGGCACCCACAGAAATTCTCTTCCTCCAGCAGACCAGGTGACTGGGTGGGGACACAGCCAGTGCCAGCTCAAGGCATGCATGAGGAAATGTGGCTAGAAACTGATACAGCTTTTTATCTCCCTCCCTTCCCAATGAGCTGTGTACCTGGAGATTATAAACATAACTCATTTAAAAAAAAAAATCATAAGAAGAAAGGGCCCCGTGGCAGTTTCAGAGGCCTGACATACAAACAAAGCAGGATGTAAGCACGAGAGCTCTGCTCCAGTCCTGTGGCACAGTGTGATCAGCAGCCCTACCTGCTCTATTCACTGTTCAGCCGCTCTCTGCTTTACTGAGTCATCACCAGGGGTGCTAACAGCACCGTGGAAATGTACTCAGAGTATAGTGAATGTTTTGTCATCACACTGATTGCACACACACTATTGCAGAACACCAGCAGATGTCAGTTTAGCCCCAAAAATAATCACATGCTGTATTTACTAGCCTTTGCTTTTAGAGCAGTAGGCTTCTGCATAAGAAGCTAAATGAAGTTCAAAAGTTGATGTACATTTAAAAGCCAGTTAGCCATATTTTACATAATGTAATATGTTCTCAATAATGTGTAAAATAAGTAAATCCGTAATCTTATCTTAAATTTCTCCTGCCTGGAAATCACAGGACTTGCACACATACAAATAAATCTTTTTTTACATCTATATGTCATTTTGCATATACTGATTTGTTGAAGTTAGATAAGAATTTGTATGACTTTTGATCATTTTGATCATTTCAGCAATACTAAATATTTAGTTTCAGACCAATGATCAGTGTACAATGACAGATTTAAAGAGAGGTAAGGTAGACACATTAAGCCAAATAATCTGAAAGAATGTTTTTTTTTCCTTTGCTACTGCAATGGCTGATTCAAGTTGCTAAGGAAACAGAACAAAAACTCCAACACAATTTCAACAGTTAGTATAATGATACAAGAGTTGAAGTTTACATGAGAAACCTCCAAGATGACAACACTTCAGTGTACAATGCATGTTCATGTTGCTGAGGTGTCCTCAAAGCACTGGTGATACTGGTGCAGGATAAATTAATTTCAACTTCCACATGGTCATCTCCAGCCCTGTTGGGCAGAGGAGCAATAGCTAAAGGAACCACTTGAGCTTAGGGGTTTTGTTGAGCTCAGAGTTTAAGGGTTTCATCAGCTTCCAGACCCACTCTGGTAACTTCAGCACTCTCTGATTGTACTATGCAGACAATACAGTTTTATCCTCTAAGCTGCTTCTGAATATAAATCCTTCTGCAATATTTAAAACTAAGTACAACCATAATATATTTCCTCTCCTGTATTATTACTGCAAAACTCCTGATCAAAAAATACTTCAGAGGTAACAACTCAATCATTAACAGCTTGCAGAGGTAGGCCTGGGTAACACTGATGCATTGTTTCTGCTTGGGTGAGCTCTGTCCAATATAACCAACTCTACCCACATGTGCTGTTGTCAAACAGCCTGGCATTAGAGGTGCCAAACTCATGGGAAAGTGTGGTGCAGTTTGCTTGTGTGAATGAGAGCAGCCTCTGAGGTCAAAGCTTAGGAGATGGGTTACCTTGAATGCTGGTTTCCACACTTGGCTTAAAAAAAAAAACCAAACAGCTGTGATAGAGGCTTCACAGTGTTCATTTGGGAGTTAATAACTTCAACTTAGACTATCCCCAAATAAATTCTGTGATAGAGCAGGGGAAAAAGAAAAAACAAAAAAGAGAGAGAGAGAGAGAGAATAGATAAACCATATATACACCCTCCCTTTCAGAAACTACTTAGTGAAGATAAATGCCCTTCACAACAGCCACTCAGACACATCTGCCCGTGCTCTCTGGTGAGCTGGGCTTGACGGTGAGCTTTCCTGACTCATTTATTTCATCTGCAAAAGTTGGTAGTATGTGGGGTAATATGCTTGTGAAGGACTGGAGTATTAATGGATTTATCATGTTAAACAGAAGAAATATATTAAGTCTAAAACTGCAAATGATCCCCCAGGAATGCAACTGACTGACAGAACTGTGAAATTAATCCAAATCTAAATATTAGTACTTTGTTGTCCTTCTAGTATTGCTTCCTTCTTAATTACTGACTCCCATAGTGTTATTTGATCATCATAGCAACTAATAACAGCTGCCAGCCTGCAAAACAAAGTACAGCAAAATATTTAAGTATGTAAATCATATTATCTCCCCTAGAGAGTGAGACAGAAGTGTGGTGTCAAAAGGGATAATGATAGATTTTTTTTTCTCAAAACACTTGGCACTTCATGTAAAGAATTACAAAGAGAATAACCACTTACTGCCAATAATAGTTCTCCTAGTATGAACAACCAAAAAGAAATGGTAATGATAGAAAAGCTTCACCTTTAAAAACAGAAGGTCTGTCCTGATTAAGGCATCCATTATTTGATGGATTATCTATTAATGCCATGACAAAACAGAGAGGAAGAATTATGATTCTCCAACCATTTACCCTTCCCATTCACCTTCCTACTCCCTTGGCAGAGTACAGGAAGGATGTGATTTTTAAAATAAAGCCTGATTATTTTTCCTGTAGACAGAACTGAAGCGTGATTTCCTCTGCTCTGATGTCATTGCTGAATGAAGTGGTGCAAAAATCCCTTCTTCTTACCCTTCCTCCAGAATAATTCCTGACCTGCTGTTTGGCCAAGCTCTGGTATAATCTTGGCATAAATCAGCCTTGCCAACTCTTGTATCTGACCACTGAAATCACTGATCTAAATCATACAGTGAAGTTCCTGCTATTTTGCTTGAGGCAGTAGCCAGACATGTTTTCTGAAGTGCTTTGATCCAGCTGTGTGGATCTAAAGTGAGTAAGGAATGATACAGTATTCTCTTGTGAATAATTCTGATAGAATATTCACACAGCTGTCATCTGGACACCAGAATTATTGTGATCTAGTTGGGATATAGGCAAGAAATCCAGAAATATGTATAAAGAAATTGTAGCTGTTCAATAAGGCTTTCCTTCATTCCTCAAATATCCACTTGTCTTAAAGTCTGTTTCTAGCATTACTCATACATTATGTGCAAAGCTAGATTCCAATAAGCATTTATTTTCTTATGCTCCTCTCACTTTATGAGTTATTGATATTGAATTATATATTGGTTTATAATTTCTAGGGGTTTTTACTTAGGCTACATGATTTCAGGATAGCTTTGACATCATATTTAGCATTTCAGTTCCCCACCTCTGGCAGGACTGCCTTCATTGAAGCTGCTTCAGAGAATCTCAAGTCTCAGCTCAGAATGGGTCAGTTCCTGTTTCAGAAACTCAGACATTATATGTCTTATCTTGTCACTTGATACTGATTGTCTGTAGGGAGCAGCAAGCCAGGAAGCTTATCATGTGGGCACAAGTGTCATAGCTACTGAGCTAAAACAGCAACAGCAAATGCCAGCATTAACAGCCATTTACCAAAGAGATGACTAATCCTGCTGAAATGCAATCTATCAGCCATTGCTACACAGTAAGAAAACACTTCAAATTTGCGTGCAGCCTTGAGTGGCTTGTTACACTGGATGCCAAATGTTTAGGACAGCCCTCGTTTGAAATGAAACCTTTGTCTTTTCAGACTGATCCTTTATGATAAACAAAGCAATCAGTAAACAACAAAGACTAGCAATAAATATAAATGAACTAGAAAGCCTCACACAGGCTGGTGAGAGCTGCTGGGGCATAGATTCTGCAATCTTGATTGTATGCACAGCTCCTCCTGAATTTGCCCTGCAGTAAAATCATGTGTTCTGTGACACAATCACAACAGAATCTACAGAACTAAAAATAAACTGCTTCTCTGAAAATTTATGGTTTATTTAGTCCAGCTCATAAATAACTGTCCAGCACTGGTCAGCAAACACAGTACCTTATGATTATGACATTGTGCATGACCTCATTAATGACATTAATGTAATGTCATTACAGCCAGCTATTTTAGAACCTTCAAACACTTGCAACACTTGGGTTTAGTCCCAGATGATTGTTTAGTAAGTCATCAGTTCTCTGAGCAGTTTATGTTACCCTCATTTGTATATCTGACCCAGCTGCTTTGCCACTTCCTTGATACCTTTCAGCACTCCAGAGCTGCCTCACAAATCTATCATAAGGAGCTGCCATCCGTGTGGCACTAATTCTGTTCCACCTGGGGAGTGGGAGAGCTTGGTAATTGGCCACCTTTCCAATATCTCTGCAGGAACAATAGAGAATATCTGCCCTAAAGCCAGGAATGGCTTTGCATACCTATAGGGCAGACACATTACCAGCACAATGAACCTTAGTGTTTCTTTAGTCAGATGGGAGTGACAATTCATCCATTAACTTTCATTAATTAAATCAAATTTAAATTACAATATTTTTTTTTTATTTTAAACAAAAAATTGAGTCCAAATTAGATTTTAAGTCAGACTAACAGGTCAGGCTCTTTCTTATTAAACTGTAATTTCAACGTAACATCAAAAACATCACCTTTGTAACCATTTTGTTTTAAATTTTACATACTTGCTTTTGGGAACATTTACCATATATTTTAGAAAAATAGGCAGTGGGCTGTCTCCAAAGGACTTTTACAAAAGATAAATAATCTCAGCAAGCATAATATTTAAGGATTAGAGCCTTCCGCAAAAATGAATCCTTATTGCAATTGGAAAGGATTTTTCACACACTAAAGAATGATGTAAGAGTTGTCACTTGCATTCTAGCAAGAAAGAATCATGCTATTATAGGTCAATAAAGAATGCTGATATCTTAATTAAAAATAAATATATTTGCACAATTTGGTTATGTCTGTAATAAGAAGAGTATTTTTGCTTTCAGATTTGAAGCAAAGGAATTTCTAAAATTATTTTCTCCTTATTGTTTGCATGTAGCAGTTATGCTTCTTTGACACATTTCTAAGAATTACTTCTGATTGATTCCCAGATGAACATTTTAGGTCATTGATTTAAACTTAATTAAATAGAAAACTGCAGAGAATTTTAAATTTGGCAGTTTTACAGCTGGTAACAAATGAAACAGAGGAAATCAAACATCCTCAATAGTATGCAAACCAAGAAAACTCAAGTAACTTCAATTGAAAAGTAAGACCCCAAGAAGAAAGACTCTTTGCACTGAGCAACAAATAACTAAGCAATTTTATCAGACACACAAAATACTTTGGTCTTTAAGTATTTGTCGCAAGGATTCAGACATAGTATGACTTGTCCACAAGATGGCAGGCACTGTATCCAGAAGGGACTGACACAGAAATGTGCTTTATTAACATTTGTGGGGCAAAAAATCTTCATGGTAATTATTCTTCTTAATTTCTATATCCTTGTAGGCAAGCACAGACCAAAACCTGTCTGTAATTATTTTCTTAGTTTGCTTATATGAGCCAAAAATCTGCTTGCCTCAGAGATAAGCAGACTTCAGTTCAAATGGAAAACAGAAAATGTCTGTTATCCAGGGGAATTAGTTTTTCTCTTTGAGATTTCAGGTGGCTGGAACCAAGTTAAGTCATACACAAGAGGTAAAGGCATTGCAGGAAGAAATATTGCAACATTACTGAACATCTGTTTTTAACCAGCCTACTGCCTAGGAGAAGCAGGCAAGAGTGGAAAGGGCTGAGAGTTTAAAGGACTGACCAAACCTGAAAATCTCAGAGTGAAGGCAATCCTCCAAAGTGGTTGAAGCTCATCAGATGCTTCTGAGTAATTCAGAATGCTGCCTGACCACATCTAATCACAGTGCTAATTTATAACTATGCTTTTCTCTTGATTAGCATATAACTGAACTTTAATTCAGTGATTAACCTCCAGTAGGTAAAAAATAGTTTGAAGAGGAATGTAACAGTCACAAATGGGTTTAAGCATGGTCATGTGCAGTTGTTTACTAAGGGCATTCAATCTCAGTTTATTAATCTTTTATTTATATTCTCCTGAAACCACATACAAATATCTTCCTTCTTCTTTCCTTTTAGAAATCTGTAGGGTAATCTGGACACCACACGCATAGACACAGCAACTTACTAAAAATACACATTCTCATAAACTAAACTTTTTGTTCAATAGAAAAAAAAATTGCCAGTGTTTTGAACCTTAAAATTATTATGGATGTACCAAGTAACAATCACAGATGAAAGAGAAATAACCAGTTAAAATGAAGATCATAAAAGATGTTAATGAAAAAAAAAAAGTAAGTTTTACCCAAAGAGATACAAGAAAGGGTTAAGAAACACAGGAGTCAAAAATACTTAAGTTTGCTTCTGCAGATTTTGCAGTTTAGGAAAGAATTTGTGCATCACTCACAGATGGATGTTTACCAAAACCATGCCACAGTAAACAAAGTGGATGAAGCCCATGTATCAAAAGTAATGGAAGCAACACTTCATCACAGGTCTTAATATAAGCAAGCTTTACACTCCAGTGGTGAGTGCTCAAACAAATGATTGCAGGAGACATATTCTGAGTTATGAGAACACAGTATTCTATGAAACTTTGGTTGTACTGCCACAAAGAACAGCTGCATAAAACCACCTTGGATTCTTAAAGGATGTAATATAAATGCTTTTTTTCATAGCCACCTTGCCAGCATGACTAACAACTCTGCTTCTCACCTCCAGCTCCAGTGTGAATATGCCACTCGCTCAGCATCCCAAGCTATAGCCAAATACTGGAGTCTGTCCAGCCAGCTCCAGAACAAGCAATCTGAGCTCTCAGAGAGCTGCAGGCCTGGGCAGCTCTTCAGAGGGGATGACATAATGACTTGGAGCTGAAAGGATCCCTTTGAAACAAGCTGCTTTTTCAGAGCTGTATACAGCCTATTTACTCTGCTCCAGCTCATCTGGAAAAGACAAGATAATACAAATACTCCCACTCTTCCATGAATTGCTTGAATTATTGAAGTCCTGGACACAAAAAAAAAAAAAAAAAATGGACTGTGTAATTTTTAGTGTTAGGATTGCATATATTAAAATATGTGCTTTTTAATCACAGAAAGAACTAGGTAGGAAATTTAGGAGTTGAAAGCAGATATCTTTATTAATTTTCTTTATAGGGCATGCAATTCCCCATCAAACACGCCTAGATAATGTCTTGCAGCCAGCAGCACCTCAACAGACTGAGCTCTGCTGCGCTCGCATATAAGGAGGGAACTGGATAGTTTGTATCTGGGACATAATTGCTTTTTAATGTTTTAAATAACATTTAAACCCTTCCATAAACTGAAAACTAGGCTTAATGTATTAAAAGCCTCTTTAAACTTGAAAATTCCAGAGAGCCACAATCTCTTTTAAATTTAACAAAACATTGACAAATTATTTCCTCTGAATACCTTATAATATGTATGTTAAATTTCAGACCCTGCCTTGCTTTCCTCCCACAGGAGACAACACTGGATTGAATGAGCTGTGATAGCAAATCCCAGGGCAGAATCTCCAGGATCTCAAGGAATGTGGATGAGTCAACCCTACAGCAGAGCTATTGGATCCTATCCTTTGTCTCTACCTCACTGAAAGCAACACACCATGAGGAATCTCTGCTGCCATTAGTAGTGACAAAAATGTATACTAGATACATATTAGACTAGAAAAGCAACATCTGCTACTAGGTTTGCTTGGTACCCAGGAAACTTGACAAAATTTTTAAAAATAACTTCAAAGCCCTTTAGAGTTGTCTCTTTTCATACCCATAGCATTCAGCTGACACTTTCAAATATGAAAACCAGAACACTACAGAGACATCTTGTATACCTCTCTGCTATGTTTCATACAGCTGTTTGTATACAGGTTAATACCTCACCCTTTCCAGATATTTAGTCACAAAATTAATGTTTTCATACGCATTTTCTGAACAGAGGAGTTAGAGAACACTAATACTCCATGAAATAGCCCAACAAAAATTTGAAAGCAGAAGGAAGAGCTACACTTCCAAACCCAGACTCAAGCCTAAAGAGTTAAAATAACCTAACAACCTATCCACTCTACTAAATTATTAGCACGGCTTTTTTAGCGATGCCCTAACAAAAACAAATTATAGCACTACAGCCCTGGACTGTAGATGAACGAAATCAATTTAGGTCTTACAGATTTTTTTTTTTTTATTAATGATCAGGTTATATGTATAAACCCACATCTTAGTTATGGCCTGCAAACATTTTTGATTCTGCCCAAAATAGCTGAGGAGCATGGCATATGATGAAATCACAAGGCTGCATTGCTGGCTGGGTGTACTTTTCAGATTAGAGAAATTTCTTAAGCTTTTCATTAAAAGGTTGAAGCTTCTCTGTGTCAGTCTCCATTCACACAACCACTACCACTGTATAGATAGAGTTCTGCATGCACTTATATAAAGCACTTACTTATCTACTAACAGAACTCAGTGTAATGGCAGGGCTCTGCTTCTCCTGTCAGTTCAAGTTCCTGTTCAGTCAGAACTCACTGTTCGTTCCCCTCCCACAGCAATTAATGCTGACAGTACAGAGCTTGCTGCAGTGCCCACACTGCACCAATACTTGGACCTCAGGCAATGATCCAGTATGCAGGGAAAATGGAAGCGACTCTTTATTTGACGCAAACCTTAAACATCGGCTTATTTGTCGGAGCCTCTATCTTTGCTACAGTTATTTTATGCACTGTTAGCTGCAGAAGCCATAGCAGATCAGGTAATTGGCTGAAACTGGTTTAGACCCCTATTCATTCCACCTAACTTCAGGCATCTAAGACATCTGAGCTGTTAATACAGTCACCCAAACTCACAAAACAAGTGCCCAGAGACAGCATGTTTTAGCAAGTGCTCGGCTTTGTAATTTATGATTCCCTTTAACAAACTCTGTACTTCTGTGTTTTGTTAAATAAAGGAGGGAAGCCACACTTTTCTACAGCAGTTCCATTATTTGCAGTCACAGCTTTCTGCATCAATGACTGGCAGGTTTGGAAAGCACTTGAAGTCTGTGCTCCAATAAAACACTGGTGCAAAGTGCCCTGAAAAAAGTACATCCAGCCTTAAACTCAGAGCACAGTCTACTTCAGGGAAAAACCAGAGGTTCCTGCAAAGAAACAAAGGAAGACAGATGACACTGCCAGTTTCATTCCTGCCAGACTCTAGAGATGACTTAACCACGGGTCTTGTGTTGTGACTTGGCACTTCTTTAGCACCTCCTCCTCCTATAAGAAGAAAGATGCAATTTAAAAACAATTGATGTTGAATGTGCTGGGCAGGGTGAGATTGCATTCTGCTGTACTTTCAGTTCTGAGGCCTCGATCAGACAGGAAAGCTACAGTGTCTAAACTGCAGTTTAAATTAAAACAAAATTAATCATATCCAATCTAGTTAAATCAGTGGAAATCACTTCAAGAATACTAATTTAATTTCTACAGATTGAAGCTCAGCTACTGCAGATACTCATGGTTAAACATTAAAACCTGCTTCAGACTTAAAAAATGAATTTCAGTATGATTTGAGTAATTTCAAAATTCTATTTATTCTAAGCTATAGATGTCAATACATCTTCTGGTACTCTAAATGCTCAAAAATTACAAGCTGAAAAAGTGTAAACAGTTTACTCCTTGTAATAAAATCATAACTGGTGGTTTTTCATTAAAAGATCTTCAGTTTTTCTGACAACACTAGCTTAAACACGTCTAGTGAAGCTGTGTCACTTGACTCATTCAGTACTTGAATTTACTGTGAAAGTGGAACTTTGTACCTGTAAGTATGGATGACATCAGTACAGGGACTCATGTACAGCATAATTGCAGAAGAATATCTGCTAAAATAGAACATATCACAGAAATGGACAGAGTTATAAGGAAATTAAAATCTATATATAGATTATGTAGCTGTATCTGCAACTTGAACAGTGGGGATAAACCTCCTCTCCTTTTCTCTCAATAACATAACCTCAACTTGCTAGTTTTTACCATGTCATTGATTGTTTTTACTCGACTGTGATTTTGTTTCTTCGTATTAATTTCAAACTCAGTGAACTGGCTGCAACAGAGGTTAAAAGGGGTAGTGAGTACCTTCTTCCTTGTACCAGTGCCTTTGCAATGGTCATAGCAAATTGTGTCAGGATTCTTTTCTCTCCTAGTTCCTTCACTTTGGGAATGAAGAGAAAGATTGTGCCTGATTACATCGATGTAAATGACACAGTCCTAGTGCTGATGGTATTGCTGCAGATTTCCATCAACAAGGCTTTCAAGACTAAAGGAATGCCAAAAAGACCTGCCTCTGTTTCCCTCCCTTGTGTTGTTATCCTTGCAGAACTCATGCAAGGCAGGAGCTGCCTGCCTCCCACCACAGGCAGGAATTGTTGGGGAATGAGGGCCAGACTGTCCTGGAGATCTGTGTGGATTGAGGGAGGGAATGAATGTTTGTACCATAAGAATCTTCTGACACTACCAATAACTTACCTAACTGCAGTCTTCTTAGCTTTCATCAGGAAAAAATACTATACAGAAGCCACCAAAGTATTTTCCCCAACTGTAACTGCAGTGTATATATATAGTTATATATACAGAGAATTTGTGCTTGTAGAAACGATGGCAAAAAAGCAGCAGGTCTGACTAAAGGAGTGGGAGTACGTGGGTAGGAATGACATCACACAGAGGTGTAAAACAGGCCTAAAACTGTAACATGGAATAATTCAAAATCAAAGTAATTCAACAGTAATGTACTAGACAGAATTATAAATTGGGAAATGAGCAAATTGTGCCTTTTTCCAGAATGTGTGCAGCATTTTGACAGGTCACATTCCTTAAGGCTCAGAGAATTTCGCCCCAGAATTGGTAGGAAGTGTGGCATCCTTTATGTGATGTCCTGGAGACACTCTAGGAATTGAAGGAAAATGTATAAATATAACTCATTCCCCCTATTAAGGGAGTTGCCATTCAGCAACTTTTGCACTATATCCGTAGCATTTAATTTCCTTAAGCACCTTTGGATTCTCTGGCAGAAAGAGGGCAGCACAGTAATATTGGAGATCTAGAAGAAATGAGATCACTTTCAAAAACACTTCAGTGAGAGGTTTAAACTCTTCTACCTCGTTTCCATAAAGCATATTAAAATGTTGGGGTGGGGGGGGAGAGACTACTAAATCCATAATGTACTGGTTTTGCTCCCTGACAATTTATATCCTCTGTTGAGCCCTAATGAGATATCTGATGTTAAATGACAAGCTTCATTCATGCTGCCAAGATTCTAATGAGCTGCCTTCCCAGCTTTCTGAATGAGGAACAAGATTCCTTTCCCACAGAAAATGCTGGGGAATCGGGAGGCAGCAGACACATGGCAGCAGTGGCAGGACTGCATGGACTGCAGCACTGGCCAGGATTTTGGGAAAGCTGTGGAAGAGGAGCATTGTTCCCCTCACAAAAGAGGCTGTTATAATGCCAGAAGTCTCAAAAGTGAGGATTGGACATCCCTGCACCACACTCACAATGCTCCATTCATTTCTCTGGAAGGAATGAACCACTCTCACCCAAACACAAAACAAAAATTGTATTCCCTACAAGACAAGCTCAGTGTATGTCAAAGTCTACATTACTGCACTGTGATAACAAGCTTTGAAGTATCAAAAGGCACACATATTTTATTTTGCTGATGGATTGAAGAAACATTTCACTTCCTACATGAAATGCTAAACAGGACTTTGCTTCCACCCACACTCATACATTCATACAGACTGGTATGTTGTGCTACCTAAACTCCACAGAAAACTGGCCAAATGCTATAGGAAAAGTGAGGATGGGTCAACTTATGGTAAAATCTTTTCTTTGTAGAGCTCTTCTTCAATTGTATAGAATATGGCTATATGAAGAAGACTTGAGAAATAACATCCCCAGAAATTACAAATGAAGGAGGTCTTGTCTTACTGGTTTTTATACATAGGCTGTGGTGTTCCCCTATCTGTGAGCTGTGCCTTCATGCCCTGCTTCCATAAAACTGACCGTGGTGGGTTTAGGTCTGTGGGGATTCTTAGATAAGAGCTTGGTTCCAGGTGTGTCATGAGTTCTCTGGAGAAGCCTGATATGCAAACTGAACAAATAAAAGCAATGATTGCACTAGACACTGGCTAAGACATTCTGTCTCCCTCGGTTTGTCACACCTTGGCTGAGTAGTTCTGAGTGCAAAAACAGCTTAAAAACAAACAGGCAAGGAATTTATGACTTGCACGTGACCTCAGAATTTCTTACAGCTTTCAAACAGGGACTGCTCCCTAATCTGCTGGGCAATGTGGAAGGAAAGATACTGGAAATAAACTGTGAACATTTTTGTAATATGGCTACAGAGAGTGGAAGGGAGGCAGCAATACCTATTGCTATATCTACCCCAGAAAACAAGAGATGTCCATCAATGGAAATAAGTTGACATCTTCCTTTTTTTCCCCCTAATGTTCTGGTAAGTAATTTCCAACACAGCCCACTGACTAACAACAATAGATCCACTAGGAATTATTTTAAGGATGGACATTTCTTGTTAAAAAAAATTTCTTTACCACAGCATTTATGCAAAGAAACAAACTAACTTAAATCAGCATTAAATTGTAGGCTGTGGTAGTATTGTAACCCCTGCTGGAAAATCTGCATTGTGCAATTCAGTTGCTAATCAGATCTTTAGTTTAATAAAATTGTTTCCATTTAAGGTTAATCACATTTGCAATTTGCTGCTGCCAGAGTTTCTAATTGCTGTTAGTAAGGGCTTTTAGGACACTGGGGAACTGCACATTCAGTTCTTGATCTGATCCTATTTTGTCCTCTATCATACAATGGATTGCTCAAATAATTATTTTTAAATAATTCTGTGACTATTCAGCTGGAGTTCTATGTCACAGGCTAGAGGGAGATCAGATGCCCTTTGAATATAGATGCAAGACCAAGAACTCTATTTAGCTGCAAAAACATTTATGGGAAGTGAATTTCAAAGCAATTGCAGCATGCTGACATTCTGTGTGCAATCATTTAAATCACTGAAGTACCACCACAAGATGCTCAATTAAGCATTAGTGCCTAAATGTAGAGATTGTGATTGAAAAACTGGAGAGATAGTTTTGAGATATTTCAAAACTGCAGAAATTTTGAATATATAAAAAATCATAAAAGTAAATAAACAAACATAAGTTCTGTGCAAGAAACTCACTATGCTGGGAATTGCTTTCTCAAATCATTGCATTTGGAGCTCCACAGAACTGCAGCATGAGTTTTCCCCTAACATAAGAACTGTGTGATGAATAGAACAAACACAGCTCTCTTTGCATAAGAGTACTTTTGAATTCAGAAGTATTTCTTACATCTTGTGCTTGAAAATGTATGACAAAAGCAGCAATCAGCCATGGAATGCTGCTAAAGGTTTGCTCACAATACCAAACTTCTATATACCTTTCTTACTAAAGCAGTGGTACTTGATGCACTTACAGAAAGTAGATGTTCAAGTTTGGATATACAACTAGTCCTGTGTCAGCAGTGAAATAATCTTCTACTTTATTTTTTCAATTCAGCCTTCAATAGTGGTTTATTACAAACACATAATTGTAGATGACCAATGCTTTAAAACCAGCGAGACTGCAAATATTTCTACAGGATTGCTGGCTCAGCCTATTTACTGCAGTCTTGCATACAAGTTTCTGAACAAGCAGAGCTTATTTATGTTAGAGTCATAAATTGTGCTATTAAGACATTGAATGTTCTGTGACTAATTCAAAATATTTTTGGCTCCTCATAATTGCAAATGTACAACTTTCTCTCTCTCTCCAAATACTGGAATTAATTTTGTCCTCAGCTGTATATACTCAGTTTCCATATATTATTATTGCCGTTAGAACTGTGAGGGCCTTGTTTTGCTCCACTGAAATCAATACTAAAAGAGCAGTTTAGTTCAATGACAGAGTGCACTAAATTAGGCCTCAATCTTTGCTACCTATTGGAGAGAGAAGCTAGAAAATGGGGTCTTGCAGCTCCCAGGTCCTCTCCCTGAGGAGTTCCTGCACAACTGCTCAGATCTTCAGCTTAATGCTGTAATGAGAAGAGTATTCTCAAAGAGATGGTATTAGAGACAGACTGCCTCAGAATTCCCTCAAAATGCTTTGAAAAACCTGATGGATTTGCACTTAGCTGTTTGGTGCACTTAGATATCATCCTATCCTTATGTTTGTGGAGAATTTTTTTAATTTCTTGCCAAGCAAGAAACTTTAGAAGCTTCACACTAAGTACAGGTAAAGTTGACAGAGCTTCCCCTCTTTCCCCTTTAATTTGGTTTTACTCTGACAAAGTATTTTCAGTACCTGTCAGGTGAAAGTTCTCACACACTGAAAATCACCAAAATATATAGAACAGAATGCTAATATAATCTTAGAGATTAACAAAATCTTGTGAGCACAGACTTTGTTGCACTACACCAGCTGCTAGTTTCTCTTTCATGGAAATTATTTCATTGTCACAAAATTACTCTTGTCCTTCTTTTGAGGACAAGAGCCAAATCTACAGCTACAGCCAACATCAGACTTACCAGCACAAGATAAACTTCATCCTGCCTAAAGGAAACAGCTGCCTATAGGCTTCATGCTCTGTGCAGTGACAAATTCAGGAGGCAGAAGATTTTAAAAGTGCTGAGAACTAACATCAATACTTGAGTTTGAGACATTGTGATGATATACTGCTCCAGCCATTGGGGCTAGTGCCAGACAGCAAAAATAGGCAGGATAGAGCATGAAAAAATAATCAGTCTTTGGGTCAAAGAGACAATCCTGCTCCTGCCTCAGGCAGTCTGTGAGTGCAGCACAAACACACCAGCCTGGGCTCACAGGGCACTGCAAGCTGCAGCTACATACACTGCCATTTACTGCTTATCTTCAACAATCTGATTTTGACAATAGTTTTTTTAAGGCTTGTTGAGTAGAGAAAATCTCCCTCTAGGAGTGGAACAAGGACATTAAAAAAGATGAAGAAAAGCAACTACACTTTAAATTAAAAACTGTTGCAATCAGTTCAAGATAATTAGGAAGAAACTAAGACAATTGTTTTACCCAGCCTGAAATGCAGTTTTTGATAAACAAAGGAAGCGTAAGAATTTAATTCAAAGGCAAATGCTATTTTTTTTTCTGGCTTTACATTTTTCTCCACAGAGTAGTGGATTAAACCAAACTAGTGAAATATACTCTCCAAAGTATAAGATGGTCAAAATGGCATTGGCTGTATACAGATGCTGCATAACATGCTTGTACCACAGGTAAACTTAGTTTTCGGTGGAGATGGAGGAGAAACAGACCCAGAAAATGGAAGACTATCCCACGAGCAGCTGCACATTTACAATGTTATATGTAATTATCCCATGACAATGTGTGCACATGCACTTTATCTGAGAAAGATTCAAACAGCAGCAGAGCTATTATTTGTAATTACATGTTCAGTGTAGTAGTACAAAGTGTCTAATTTAGAGTCGTTCATTGTGATTCGATCTGTTGCATTCCTACAAAGGCTTATTCACTGAAGCAAAGCAATGCCAAAAGTTACTAATTTCCAGCTGTGAGTATGAGGGTTATCCTCTTCAAAAGGGGGAGCATACTTTCACATCCTTTGCCCATCTGTGAGATATCCACTATCTGCTTTCATCAGCTGAAATTAGCTGCCACTTGGGAGCCATAAAGAACTACCAATTACTTTTTCTCTCTTGCATTAAATGAGCTGTGGTTCTTCATATTATCTGAGGAGTAAATTTATATCAATACATCTATTTCAAGATGGTTCATATTTATACTTTATACACAATAACCTGGCTATGATGGTTTGGATGAAAAAGTATTTCAAACGTCAATCATGTTGATACCATAATGTACCAGCACTTCTGATATATACTCATAATTTATAAAATTCTTGTCTGATATCTGAAGTTCAAGGTGGCTCCACCCTGATCTTGGACAGTCAGACTAGAGATGAGGCTCTCCAAATTCAATGTGTATTTGTCTGTACTCCAGGCATACTGATTACAGCCTCCAAACACCTCACAGTTTGAATGCCACAGGGTCTCAAGCAGAGGCCCATCCTGGATAAACCTTGGCAGGTTCCAAAGTCCATTGGGGCAGCGTTTGCACCAGAAGCACCGCCACAGGTGGAACATCCTGAGAAATTAACTTTTTAAAAGCAATGCATATGATGATGGATCCATGTACATAATTTAAAAATTAAGGCCTCATTTAAATGAAAATATACTTTTGAAATGTTTTTAATGGAAAAAAACACTGAAAATCTACCCAGAAAAGTTCTTTTGCTGAAGATATAATACAGCGGACTCCCAATTTTTAATTTTCTTTCCACATCTCAAAAAATTAGAAACTCATAAATGAAACTTCAACAAGCTGAGCAGGTCTTTTGTGACCTTTAGAAACAATTTGCCAATTGGTTTAAAGGGCTGCCCTTAGCCATGACATAAATAGAAAGGAGCAGATGAAGATATTGTCCCTTTAGGCACTGACTGAAAGCAAAGTGCACGGCTGATGTTACTTTCCACGGGAAGCAAACTACACAGTGATAGTACCAAAAATATATAGCGAAGTATCTCCTTGATTTCAAAGACTCTAGACTCCTTTGTAGCATGGCAAAAATAGAACAAATATATTGATTCTACTGCCTAATCCTCTGGTCTTAAACTTCTGATTGCTGTAAAGCAGGGCTAGGCAAGTTCTTGGCACCTTCTGCAGACCGAATGCTTTCTTATCAAGTTCTATGGAGCAGAGAATGCTAATCCATTCTGCTGGCTGGGATATTTCAGGCAGTGGATGAGGAAAGGGAAGAGAATAAAAATAGCTTTATTATCCTAGTCCTTGAAAGGCGAAAGTGACATACAGCAGGCTTAAAAATGTTCTGTAGATAAATTTTAAAAATTAAATCTTTTTTCTTCCACACCTATATTTTTTTGTAATTTCTTTTGGGTTTGCTACATATTTTAAGGTTAGTCTGGCAAAAAAAGGAAAGCTAAGGAAAGCTAAGGAAAGCTAATTCTTTTACACTGGCCAAGTCCAAATTTTCCTAAGATCTTATGGAAAAATCAGACTATTTCATGTGTCACATGGACAATGTCAGCAGTAGACTCCATGTTGTTCCTTCCTCCTCCTTTCTGCCACCTTTCCCTCCTCTCCATCTAGTTTAAGGGTAGTGATGACTGTCTTCAGTCACAGACTCATTAATAACATTTCAGATCTGCTTATTTGCCATATTAATGCAGATTGTATTTACAGTTCTGATGTGACCTGAGCTGTACTCTGCAAATAAATTGTCAGATCCAGCGCAGCATTTTAGAAACTTATCATCACAAGACAGTCTTCCTTCCCAATTTACAAACTTAGATATTAAACCTAGAGAGAGATGGTCTCTAAAAATACAAATGAATCATTTTTATTTGAAAATATCAGCATCTGTTGAGACTGCAGCATTAAGGTTTAGTTTGGAACTGGTCCAGGCAAAATAAATCTTTACAACTGAAGGACAATATGACAGCAGAGATAGATCTAAGCATTAGGAACCAAGTAGTTATTTTTCTGTAAATTACAGAATTTTAGATCTCATACAAGTTACTTTTGATCTGGACTTCTTAGTACATTTGAAATTAAACATTATATAGCCAAGAGAGGAAAGGGGAAAAGAGTTAATCTTTAAGATATGTTGTTCAAAGTCATAACCCTGTAAAAGATGGAATTAAAATACATTCTTGAAAAAAGAACTAACAGAACTACAGAACTGTGTAAATTTGCATTTTATTTTTACTATTGAGAT
Source organism: Oenanthe melanoleuca (assembly GCF_029582105.1). Lineage (NCBI taxonomy): Eukaryota > Metazoa > Chordata > Aves > Passeriformes > Muscicapidae > Oenanthe > Oenanthe melanoleuca. Next base: position 9,820,088 of record NC_079348.1, on the reverse strand, counting down.
ATTATATGTTTTAATTAAAAACATCTCCATTGCCTGAGTGCATGAAGGTCTATTGAACACAGTATCTATATTGGTAGAGCCAATATAGCTTGACCTACCATCTTTGTGTAGGGCAGATGGAATACAACCAGAAAGCACATTAGAACAACACAGCTCAATATTTATTTGATTCCAAGTCCAATCCAGTTCCTTTCTTGAACCGAATAGTCCGAAAAACAGAAATGAAATTTCAGATTGCAAAGCAGCGGCTTTTGATTGGATAAATTTGCTCCTCCTATAGACTTTCCTATTTTTTAAAATACATTTGCTGTTATTTTAATAAGGACAGAAAAATCCATCATTGTAAAAAGTCTACACAGAGGAGTGAGAAAAAACTATAAACATTTTTGAAGGATACATTAAATAAATTAGATACATAGATCAGATTTCTGGAAAGAAAAAGTGTTTGTTTGCTTCTCTTCATTTTTCATTCTCTTTTTACCTAGAGAGCTAGATGATCATGACAAACTGAATCCAGTTGTCTCAGCAGAAAGAAATAAGTCATTAATAAATTTAAATCCTGAGGAAATTCTTGTGGCTTCAAAAATAATATTATAGTTGTTGGCAGTGAATGCTTTTGTATTGGCCATTATTTGTTTATAATTCAAAATTGCTAATTTTGATACATGTTAATCAGATTGCTTTGGATACATGATAATATATCACCAGATACTGTTCAGTAGGAAATTATGAAGGCACTCCAACTCCTGTGGTGGACTGGCTGTAACCAGCCACTGAGAAGAAAGGTCAAACTTACACTAATTTACCTCCTGGGGAAAAAAAGGTAATGGAAAGGGAGATGAAATGCTGGTAAACAAGTTTTCCTCAACACTCCCTTATACACCAACACAAGTGCTTGGACATTCAAGCCCAGATGCTGCCTTTATTCCCTTCAGCAAGTACTGCTACAGCCCCAGAGAAAACTGCATAATATTTTATGTGTATAACTAAAAGAAGGAAATTGATTAATGAGGTCTAGAGGAATGTGTAGGTTTTTCCCCCCTCACAACTCAGTCCTTCTTCTGGACTGACTTCTGTGCATTGAGTTTTGTTTTTTTCTGTGCAATCAATTTCATTTTAAATTGCTTCTAGCAGTTATTTTGTTGCTACAGGAGCTTCCACAGTTTCTCTAAGCTATACTGATGTGCAATTATCTCACTATTAGAGCTCCTACTGATAAACCCATGACACTGAAATCACCTTGCTCTAAATGTTTTCATTTCTCCCACTTTCTTTTCCTGGTCCCTTGTAGTAGTGCTATAAAAACCTCCCATGCACAGTGGTCTTACTACATTCTGGACTTTATTGAATTTTTCTTTACCTTTGTTTTTCACCATATATATTCAGGGTATAATTAAAACTGTCATTTCAGTCTCCTTATGCTACTGACTTGCTTCAATAACACTTTTTACTCTGGTGGTTTTTAAATTATTCCGTCAAAAACTGCTTGAAAGATCCTCTTTTGATTCTCCTACTTTCATTCTCCAAAACCTTTCCTAACCTACCCCTACCTTATTTTCAGGTCCTACTCTCAATTTATGTGCTCCTAGAGCTGATTTGCTGTTTGTTCATATCAAGCTGTTCAGCAAGCTCCACTGTTCAACTCTGCAGCCTGCTGTTTCCTTCCCTATGCTTATCTTAAAGACAATGGATTCTTAAAAAATATTTAATGGAATATTGTCAAATATTTACTTAAAATTCTACCATTTGGTTTTAAAAAACAGCCAGTCTATATAGTTGCTGCTGTTGCACCCAAATCACTGCCTATTGTGCTGATCTTTCTTTTCTCATCATTCTCTGTTGCCTCCTGCCTTCAAGAAGAAGGTGGGGGCAGCTGTGAGTTTACAGCATTTAAGATTCAGATGTGTACCTTCTGAAGCCATCAGAAACACAGCAAATAACACAGGACAGAATAGCCCTGCTATTCCTTCTTGGTACAGAAGAAGTTAATGTTAGATTAAACAAGACATGCTTTTGAACAGAATCTCAAACCAAGCTTCTCCTTCTGCCTTTCCACCTGAGTTCAGAGACAGCCAATAGTTTGAACTCTTGCTCAAACCTGCAAATTATGCACATAAACATGTCTTTCACTTCCAAAGAAGGTACCAAATCAGTTAATAGCTTACTAATAACTGTAGGGTTATTGAGAACATTAGTGTTTGTATACTTGCTGGGGCCTTTTACAGAGGCATGCAAAGGAGAAGCAGTAATAAGCAGCAGTATTTAGCCAGAGCATGTGCTATATTGAACTGTCAGTATGCCAACCTTGACTGATTTCCTGTCAAAGAAAGAGAAAGCACAATTCTCACTTCCTCCCTTGAGGTTGTCAGCACACTATTAACTTGAGAAACTTTAAAAATCAGCAATCAAATGGTTAGTCTGGGACAAAACAAGGAAACATCTGTCAAAATAATAACTACAATACTCAGCCTTTGAAATGGATCAGCACACTTCTGGAAACCTATTGAGTCCATTATTCCCTGCTGTTTTGCATTCTTCTAAAGGATCATGGTAAGTAAGATTAATAAAAATTAAGGGTTTGCAGTGGATATATTAATTGGAGATAGGCTGCTTGCTTGCACAGAGCTACTTATGGAGCTGTGAGATGCTACCAAAGTAAAACGCTTCATGCAGCTGTGAGAGTGGCAGAAAAAACAGACAAGAATTAACAGTCACAAGTTGCAGCAACTTTTTCTTCACAATGAGGGGAAACACTGGAACATATTGAAAGTGAGGCTGTGCAATCTCCAGCCTGGAAGATACTCAAAACTTGACTGGACAAGGCCTTGAGCAATCTGCTCTAATCTTGAAATTTGCCCTGCTCTCAGAGGTGGGTTGGACTAGAGACCTTCTGAGCTACCTCACAGCATGAATGATTGCCACTGTATGCCTGTTATTGAGCGAAGGAACCACCTCCTCTGTTTGATTTATGATACTCTTTTATATTTTCTAGACTGAAATTTGTCTTTACAATCACTTATTCTCTATTCCCTCAGCTTATGCCAAACTACAGCCCCATCTTCCTTCTCTGCAGTTCTACTGTCTCAGAAATTTCCCATTTGCACATGTTTAGAAGCATAGTTTTTAACCTGCTGTGCCAGATACCTTCATTTCTACTATTTACACAATAGAACAAAAGCAGAATTAATTGTGCTAGAATACCAGAGGTAAGGTATTTTATTATTGTTCAAGACTAAACAGTTGACATTACTAGGATCTGGGTGACCATTTACACCTGGACAGGAGAAGATGGTAGCTAAAGTAGGGTCATACCACAGTAAGGATATAAATGTCTTTATCATACAGATCAGCCAGCGATTTTCAAGAAAATCTTTCTTGTCTTTCATACATGGAATACCTGAGTACCAGAGAATTTTTACAAGGTGGCAACTGCAGATGTTTTATGTGGCAGGGAAATGAAAGTATAAAGAATTTTTCTCATGAATAGGTTACTAGAGGGATATTAGAGATTAAAGCAGGAAGATATGGAAGGCTGGCCCATCAGAAGGGTTTGGGCAAAGGGAAAGCAGGAGTTAGAAGAATGAGAAAAGCACAAAATAGTGAACACTACACAGCTTTATCTCAACTATGTCATTTTGGACACGCATTCAATTTTTCAACTGCAACCTTGCAGAAGAAGCAGCAGTTGAAATTCCCCATTCTTGCCCATCTGTATAAAGTGCTGTCACATTATTCAGAATTCCATCACAAAACACAAACCCACAAAGATTTCACCTCCTAAAGCTCTCCTTAGGGTTCCCATAGTGGAGTGCACTAAAAAACAGCTCCATGTGTGATAGGATGTTTAACCCTCACTAGAAATAATGGTGAGGTTCCAAAGCTCACATTGGCCAAAAAGGAAGAATGTATGTCATTGTCCTGGCTAATAAGCAGAGTCACTTCTGCTGAATTTAATCAAAAAGAGCTTTGGTTTTGTCTCTTAAAAATGGTTAGCTTTACATCCTGTGCTAGCAAGTACACATTTTCTTTAGCATCTAGCACTTTTTTTTAAGAAAAGGAAAAAGGTTTCAGCCTTGACAATTTCTTATACATATAAAGGATGGAAATGCCTCTCATTGAACAATCCTTCCATTGATTGTCAGCCTAGATACAGCCTAGATTACCATACTGAGTTTTGGAATAGTTAATTTTTCTGTGAATGAGATCTGACAGTCATCAAAACCACCAGGGTATCTGCATTACCAGTAAAGGACTGAAAAAAAAAGCTCTGTTTATTGTGGAGATGATTCTAGGGTACCATACAGTGCTGCCACAATGCATCTGCATTCCCCCTTGGCTGGTTGAGTTGCACAGCCATTCACTGAATTATCATCCTTCAACTGCCATATCCCACTTCAGAGCCTTGGGAAGAATTTAATCACTGTCTCTTCCCACTGAGGGCTCAACATCAAAGAAAATGCAAAAGCACATACTAAGGAATGAAAGGTCAAGTCAGCTAAAGCTGACTCACAGACACAGGAAAGGGAATTCTAATCCTTGCTTAGAAATTGTTAGTGCATTTCCCTTTCTGCCAGCAGCAATATTTTAGGCAATTCTTCAAAAAGGGTGCCCAGAGTATGAAAATCCTCCTGCTACTCTGAATGTCTGACATGAACTGAATGCCTGTTGAAGCACTTGCTCATATGCACAGAATCAGACACTGCACTACAACCACAGGCACATGAGACTGTCTGTCCGGCTCACTGCACACTGTTGATCCAACACAGAACAGACACCCTAAAGGTTTCTGCAAACATCATGACACAACACTATTTTTAACCTAGTTACATCCACTACTCTATGTAGCTACCAGTACAGCCAGGAAGAGTAAAAGATGAGGATTTTAGTATTTCCTCAAAATGAACAGCCTATTGAAATGTAATTATAATTTGGAATTATGAAGCTATGCAATCAGCTTCTGTCCAACTTTGGGATAAAAAGTGGTATCCATCTGATTAGCGCCAAAATGCAGAGATGAATGGTTAGGGCTGCCATGCCAACCTCAAAGAGCACTAGCTGCAGAAATATGCAAGAGTAAGTTGGTGGATGCTCTTAGAGAATCTGGCAGATTGCAATTTTTCTGTTCTTGCATGATTTTCTTCATTTCATAGATAATAGAACTGCTTATTTTAATTTAACAAGCAGCAGTTTGTGCGCTGAATTGAATGCTATGTAGTTTTTTCCTAGTGCCATTTAGGTAAGCAGCTATCCAGGGCAGCTATGGGTCATTGCAGGCAGTCTAGGGTTAGAGACTGAGTAGAACTGAGTGCAGAACAAGTGAGAGAAAAATCAAGTAAACCTCCTCTTTTAGACGTCTTATAACTCGCCTACCTATAAAAATATACTTTAGACTCACAAAAAACAGTCTCCTTTTCTTAGTATTACTTATGAATACAAATTTTATTTTAAACCAATTCCACATTAGTTCACAGGTGAGTAAGAATAATAATTACAGCTCTTTCCTTTTTTTTTGTAGGCACTTCTCTATGTATTGGAAGTGAGAGGTGAAGCAAAAACTAGGAGGAAGGGCAAATGCAGTATCTACTAAGAGTGAAAATGCCTTTAGTGCATTGGCACGACAAAGTCCCTTTAGAATTTGGAAATTGAAGAGTGAAAAAAAACTCATTTAGAACACAAATATGTTTAGTCTGCCTTGAAAAGAGTATAACATAGTAGCAGCAAGCTTCCTCCTATAAAAGAGTTGATAAATGTTTATGAAGTTTCTGTGTACACCAGGCTAGGATGGCTGGCTGCATAGTAACTGCAGCTAAGTGTTTCAAGTTGACTCTTCCATGCTGCTAAGGAATCTCTTTGTTGTACCTTTACTTAAACACAGCTCCAAGGTTTCAGTTGGCAGCTGAGATTTAGAGCACACTGCAAACGCCACCTGAAGAAGCATCGTGTTCAGCATCTCTAGCTGAACAAACCTGGGCCACAAGCAGTGACCTAGACAGTGCAAAGCTGTGAGTAAAAAACCCACCACTGCTCAGTCAAACAAGCTTTGAATTCTTTCTACTGTTTGCATGGACATCATTACTTAGCCTCACGACGTCAGAGTAAAGTTTTTGGTTAAGGAAAGGGAAAAAAAGAGGGGGAAAAAAGACAGAAAGGAAAAACAGGTTTATACTAGCCCATTTTAAATGTGGTTTTCACTGGAATACCCTCTCATGATTTCCACTCATGGATTTTCCTTTTCTGTACAGTAAATTAGCTAACATATGAGTGTGGGCCACAGTTTCTGTCAGCAGCTGCTGCTGTGTAGACAGTGACAGGTGGTGGTGTTTATTTTTATTAGGCTATGTATTATGTAATCAGAATACAAATGTAGATTTGGTTTTGCTTCAGTGGAAGGATAGCTCTGGAGGAAAGGAGAAGAAAAAATTCAAATCTCTAAAACTGCATACATGGCCAAAAGTAATGTAATGCAATAGGAAAGGGGATTCTACCAGAATACATGAAAAGCTTTCACAATCTTGCTGTTAATCTTCTGAAAACATGAAAATCCCTCTTTTATTTTAAAACAGTGCAGACAAAGACTCTACATTTATCACCCTTCTGCCACACACAAAATTGTATGCAAGGAAAGAAGTCAGCTTATTTGAGGGAACACCACCATCCTACACTGGAACAAAAGTATTTCTGCCAGGAACACACAGATCTGCAGAGATGGAAACTAAAGTAAAGAAAAGAAACTCTGGCTATGCACTGACACTCCAGCAAACAGAAGTAACTATTACTAAATAAAATAGAAATATGAGATCCATATAATCACACTAGTCACATCCCTATCCAGATATCTGATAACAAGCTCCAAGAGAAGCCACACACTATATAAAGCTAAACTGCTCACAAGTTATAACTGTAAGCAGACCTAAATTGCACCCTAGTAATACCTTTTATGTTTGAATACCTGCATGTTTTCTTGATTTTTCTGTCAAAAAAAAAGTGCACCTAAATCCGTAAGACTGTTCCCAGAATCCCTTCATGTCTGATATCCTATACCCCACCTGAAGCTACAACAACAAGTAAAATGGAGAGGAGCAATGTTTGTGATAATTCCCTCAAGTTTATGGGGTGATACTGACACTGCCTCCTAGTGCTCTGTATTCTCCTGACTTGTAAAGCATTTTTCTTGTCCTTCAGATTGCCTGTTCTCTGTTTTTTTTTTGCTAATATTCTTACCATAGGGTCTTTGACTCTTCAGAAGACTAAAGGAATTAAGGGAATTGCCCTGTGATCATAAGCAACTGCTCTCCAGCAGCAGCATTCACTGTAAATTCTGTTACTCAATTTGCAATATCCCACAAGCCCCAATATAGCATGCTGTCCTTGCCAGCACTCAGCCAGTGCCATGGCCAGCTGCCAAAATGGGAACAGCTACAGTGTCTAACACTGGACATCTAGGCTGCCCAGAATATCCACCATTAGTATAGCTGCAGTAATGAGTAATGGCAGAGAAGCTTCACAGGGAAGTCCAGTAGACATGAGACTCTTCATAAAACAAAGAGGTCTCTAAAATCGGGAGCAGGTATTCAGAGGGGGTATAACAGCATCTAGAGAATAGGGAGGGGGAAAAAAAGTGTCATTCTATTTAAAGGATTATATCTTTTTCCATGTAGCACAGTGAATCTGATTTCTTACAATTAATATAAGCTTCAAAGAATATGGACTTCCACTTTTGGATTTCTGAAATGCAGTGGAAGAAAAAAATTCAAATATTTCCTACAAAAGTTGCCTCGCAGGGAATAAGTGCTGACTGGAGACCACACCATACGGAATACCATATAGGTTTTCATTTACAGAAAAATGCAGTGCTGTTTTGAAGCCCTGTGCATTCAGCCTGGGGAATCTCCAGAGTACTTGTACTGTGAGAAAGACATCTTGTCATTAATGACTAATGACTGGTGGGTAATCCTGCAGCAGTCTCTTTATCTGACAGGGCTGCACACATGGAATAACTTGTAGCACAATTACCATACTGTGGTTGCTAGGTGGCAAATGTAGTGCCTAGAAAACATCTGATGCTGACAGCTACTGTAAACTGTTTTGTAGGAACAGCTTTACCCTGCATAAATTGTGCAATAAAGGATTTTCTAAACTAGAGCTATTCCAAACAAAAGCACCACAAAAATCACATTTATACTGAACTTTTGATATACAACTTAACCCACATTTCTCAGGATAAAAATTTATTAAAACGGAATTTTCTAAAAGCTGAGTCAACAAAACAGCTAGGTTGCTAGAGAAAAAGCTGCTCTGATCCTTCCAACAGTTTACAGGCACTCATAACTCTGCCCTCCCAGGAGGGACTTGGCACTGCTCAAATAAGCATCATAGCTGATGAAAGAAGGATGTAAAATTTTACTTGCAAAATAGTCAAGCACAATGCTGACTTCTTGTGCACTGCTCACCATGCAGAGTTAACACCTTGAATTCCTCAGTATTCAAACTCCCCCTTCACTAAGGATTTGCATATGTTGGTAGCTGTAGTACTTTCTCTAGATTCACACCCTGAATTCTGTGATCCTTGCAGCTTTGTGGCCTTCTTCAGGAGATGTGACCCTCACCTAGTGACCAGCATTCTCTACCACTGCAAACTTCCATTTCATATGTTCTTCATCTCTGCTACCTCTGTCTAAACTGGTCACAGAATGCTACCAACAATTAAAACATAGCAAAAAGCACATACTCTGACATTTAGGATTTGACACAGCTTAACGCAGCTACAGCAGCAGATCAGCCCAAATTATATCTAGCTGCACATATTCAGAGGGAGAGTACACCTAATCCTAACAAAGAGAAAAAAAAATCTTTACTTGACACTTGAAACAATGGAAGTAAATGGAAGAAGGGAAAGTTACAGATAGATTAAGTTGCAGGAATCCAAAGGAGAGTGAAGGCCTTTGAACAAACACCATCAGAACAGCTTATGGCTCAGCTTGTAGTATAGCAAGTAATTGCTGGCATTCAGGAAATTAATCTGGAGATCTTAATTGCAATTCAAACAATTACTCATAATCAGATTGCTGCAATACTCTTCCCTACTAGTAGATAAAACAGCTCCTTCATATACTAAATATATATAAATGTTCTGATTGCTCTGGTGCAATATTCCTGTCCTGGGTTTCATAGGTTGTGTTACTCCCAGGAAAACAGGAGGAGTAAACAACAACATCCAGGCAAAATTTATGAGGAAACATGCAGAAAAAAAAAAAAAATATGACCAGAGTTATGAAGACACTAAATGAAGCTGTCTGAATTGATTTGTCAATTTGGGCTTAGGTTTTCAGATTATTTCCATCTTCCCTTTTTACATCACTCAAACCCCACCTTATCTCCAAACCACCCCTAGCTTCTCTCTAGCACCAGGCAGTTAGTGTTCATTAGATTTCTATTCTGGGTAGGTATCAGTCGTGTAGTGTTTTCTGGTTTCCCCAAGAGCTGACACTTCCAGTTTGAACTGTTTACTGTGATTTGTTTTCAGAAGTGCTCCTAAAATTCAAAGCGAAGTCAAGCAAATTGGCACAAATATTGAGATAACAAGGGATTTCTTTTTCTCTTTGCTACCATAGGGAAGGTTCAAATTAGGCTTTATCTGGAGAGATGTTTCACTGCAATGCAATCTGTCACAGTAAATGCAATGCACTGGAGGACACTGTGATTTGTGCCACTGCTCTTATACTGTTTCAGGAAGCAAATACTGTACAAAGCAGGGCTACGGTAATAAAGTCTAATACGACTATCAAGAAGTTCCTAAACGTTTGACTACTCAGTCTCATAATACTCCTACTCCAATCTGAATGTCTGCTTCTATGTGAAGGTAGCTCAAGCACACTGTGAAGCATATGGATCAAATTCTACTCTGTATGCTGAAAAGGTAAAAAAAGGCATTGTAAACACACAAATTTGCAATCTAAACAGATTTTCTTTGGGTTTCCCCAGCTAACGTGCCCAGTACCATGTCTTGAAGACAGGAAATATGGCTCAAGTAGGGGAATCAGTAAACTAGGAGAGGGCTAAAAATCTGGTAGATGTTCAAAGCCACTTTTTATTTTATCAAATTAATTTAAAATTATAAACTTGAAAAAGAAAGCTTCAGTTTCAGTGTACAGGATGGAGTACTTACTTATCCATATCTCCAAATTGGCCAAGGTCTATACGTACTTATATATATACTTCTTCGTAAAATAAAGAAAACAAAAAACCTAACCACACACATAATGGTTAGCAATGCCATTTTTTAAGACAATTTTTATATTTTGGTCCCTGCTCCTCTGGACTATCCCCAGGCTATGAAGGTTACTAAGCTTGTGCTTATCTAATTTTCCATTTTTGCAGTCCTTAAGCTTCCTACTAAGAAACCAGTCAGAAGCTGATTGCAGACTGTCCTAAAAGAAAGAGACTGCTTTGCCAAATGAAAAGCATATTCTGGGCCACACTACTAATGACAGAAGGAAATAAGAGCATGTTAAGTTCATCCAGAGCAGGAAAAGGCTGCTACACATAGGAACATAAAATATGTTGGGTTTTATCCATGTATGAGAGAAGGAATGAAAATAAAAACTTTTTTGCCTCTTCTTCCAGACTTGCAACAGGGAACAGCTTTGTTGTAAAGCTCTGTGGCAAAGTAAAATTGAAGGAAATGCTGAACCACTCTACCAAATGTGCTTTCCAAATGTATATCAAGGAATCTATTTTTCAGCATAATAGAGTTACCTATAGTGCCAAGCAAACACTGCTCCTGTAAACTGAAGTGTCACACTGCCAGATCTTTCAACTAGGAAACCATCACCCCTTCTGTCTCTTACAGACTGGGCCTGCAGCCTAATTACAGAGCAACATTTGATTTTACTAAAACCTGTCTTGTGTCAAGTTTAAAATACAATCTTTTAAAATGACTGTTGGATGCTAAGTAATAACCTGGAATAATGGGTAACTGACTGCACCCAGATCCATGGAGTGAGCCTGAGATGCTGGCACTCTCATCAGATGTCTTTTCTCAGTAGGCTTCACAACTCTGGCAGAGAGCTGTAGAAATAACTGCTGCACAAAGGAAATGCTTTGTACCTTGTTCATCAGTTTTCAGGTACAAAAACAGCCTCCAAAGCATAAGACAAAGACGTACAACACAGCAAATTCATCTTTTTGCATATTTTGGAAGTGAATAAGGGATAGCTGCAGCTATCTCCTAGTGTTGCAACAAAATAAAGATTATATCTTTCATTGTGAATATGATGTATAGCACTGTTTTCACCTTTTATCATCTCTGGAGTTACATATAAAAGCTGTATTTTCAGGGCAGAATGTAAAGCATCCAAGCAAAAACACCTCTTGTCCCAACTCTGGTTCTATGCCAAAAAAGGGCTACAGCCTTCAGAATTCTAAATTGAAGCTTATGCTCAAATGAGTTTTAAACAATCCATTTTTCCTGGCCTGGATTCACAGTCTCTCATCATGAAGTACCACTTACAGCACTAATCAGAATTAGAGGATGCATCATTCAATCATGCTGTCATATAAAAACTATTTTTGAGGGTTTTCTTTTAAATAGGTGTGGTGGGTATTCCTAGCACTAATGCAGAAGTGGATTGATTCTGCTATTCAGACATACAGTGATTCTATTCTCACACTAATCTTAAAAGTGCTTATGAGTCATACCCATAATTACAAATAGCTGAGTACAAAACCCAGCAGATGCTTTCTTAAGCAGAAGGCTAAGGAAAGCTGGTAGGGTTCCACAGCAGAAGAATGCAAGAAAAACTTTGGGGGCATATACAGCATGCTCTGGTAGGAAGCAAATCCTGCTTTAGTATTACCTGAGGTTTTGCAAAACTTAAAAAAAATTAAATTTTGACCTGTACAAACTCTTCATATACTTCCATTTCTCTGAGCTGGATTAGTAATTTCTCATACACTTTTTTCCCAGAAGAAATAAGAAGCTCAAGCTGCTGGAGAGGGTCAGCTTGGTCCCATTTTCTCTGTGTATGTGCTCTCCAGTGACCTGTAAGTAAAAGCGCAAGATGTCATTTAGATCTCCTCAAATAGAGACAGCAGCGCTTTGTCCTCCTTAACAACCCCCCTACAAACCTGCAAAACTGTTCCACGTGGTCTCTTTCCCTGATAAACTTTCCAGAGTGCATAATGATTACTGAACACATTTTATAACAAGGAGTGCTAGAGAACAACAGGAAATGGAACAGATATTAGAGGTGTAATATGCATCTGCTGCATATTCATTGTCTTTCCACATGGAAATGGAGGGAGCACATGGTTTATTTTACTGGTCAACACTTCAGAAGTAACACAACATATGCCCCTAACTAAAAGAACAAATATTGAAGGTAATTGTTCAAAATTAAAGTATAATGACTATATAAAAAATATACTTAGAGGGCACAGGATATAACTGATGGAAGGAAACTCCAAAAATAAGTACTTTTTAAATACCCAAATTATTAGACAAGGAGTGAGTGATGTGAATTTGCAGCAACGGAAACAATTTATTTCTAACAAAAAAACCAAAACAGGCATATCATAATCTGGTCATTTATTTCTCTGACAGTGGTATAGTCCCTGAAGAGAAACAAAATAATCTCTGTAATTAGTAACACTTAAAATCAACACTGCTGGAAACTATGCTTGGGTCAGAGTAGCTCCAGCAGAGAGCCAGATGACTGTGACAATGGCTACTACAACTGACCCCAGAATTCTCTGTGAAAGAATAAATATATATAGTGAAATATATAAGCACATTGTAATGGTTTAAACTCTTGAGTGCTTGTGATGTGAAAACATCAAAGCAGAAGTGTGTGCTTTACATGATAGTATAAATTCAGAAAATTGTCAAATCTGTTTATGTAAGTTATGAATATTCAAGAAGAAATATTACTGATAAGCTTGTAATTCCTTTCCAAGGAAGAGAAAAATATCTCCTGCAGTAGCGTGTTGCATGTTCACAGTTGTACATTACTCGTGCACAACTAAGGAGCAACAGTAAATAAATGAGAGAAAACTCATTTTTTCATCCTTACACAGCTGAAAACCATATTACTCAATGGCTTTAACTGAGTGTGCTTCAGCAGCTCCTAGTGAAGAATACAGTAGGTTCTCTGCTCCCCATGTGTGGATCTGAGATCATCAGACCCTTGCCCCTGCTAAAAGCCTTAAGTGTTAACTGGGGATGGGTGAAGGTGGGAAAGTAAGAGGAGTTTTAAAGTGATTTTGAAGGATTAACAGCCCTGTGCTTTCTCCACAGCAGGCAGGAAATTTGCCATCCAAGCCTGGGTAGAGCAAGCAGTCCATTTACAAAGATAAGAAACTGACGTGAATGAACCTGCTTTGTTCTCCCTGCCATTTATTAAATATGAGATACAAAATGACAATTAAAACTTTATCAAAGGCAAAAAGTTTTCAAATTATACCAAAAGAGGCTGCCGGTCTTTTTCTCTTAAGGCTGTACTATTATTGGATGGGTTTTACCAGTCAGCTTTGTCATAATTGCATTCATGATTTTTGTACAAAAGGACATGACCCTTCTCACTGAAATGGATTGGGACATTTACATACAGCGCAGACTCCATCCATGGTTACGTAACTAAAACAGGCCTCTCTGGAGATATCCAAGTATCAAAATGAGATTTAGACATCTTATTAAAGTACTGGCCCAAAGGCTACCTCTGCATCTGCTCACCTGACAGAAGCTTAGTGCCATGGCCAATACTGCTTTCTCAGAAAATCCAGACCATTAGTTACCAACAGTGAAAGTAACTCAGTGCCTGTGCTTACTCTTCTACTCCTTCCAAAAAAGATTATGAGCTTTTAAGGTTTAGTAGCGTTTTATAATCTCTTCTATGTAGCAGTTGATGCATAAAGACAGTAGAAATTGATGCTGCACTGCACTTAGATCCAAAGCTTAAACTGTTAATCTTACAATAAACAATGACTTCTATAAAAATGTTCTTAACTGGCTGGGGTATCTCAGATATTCAGTGTCACCATACATTTTTGATTAAACAAGCTACACAAGGATGGTGTGCTTGGGGCAGTGTGTACCATGGAAAAACTGCTCTGCCAATGCTGCAAAATGCCTAGATAGGATTCGGGAGCAGTCCAGAGTTGCCTGTCATCTTGGGAAGGTCTCCTGACACACCAACATATGTGAAGGGGGCTGTACAGCTCCCAGGCAAAAGGTGACTTGTGTCTGGATGGCTTAGAGACCAAGTAGAGGAGCTGAGGTATCCATGTGGGTACTGGGCCATATTTAGCTTCCCACTGAATGAGAATGGAAAGAGACCACACACCTTGCCTCATGCTTATGGTGGACACTGCATTTATGGAAGGAAAAACTAGTTTTACTCCATAGAAAATTTTGCAGTTGTGCTGGTTTTAGTTAGAATAGAGCGAGTTTTCTTCATAGCAGCTAGTGTAGCGCTACATTTTGGATCTTCCTTGAAAGCAGGGTTGATAATTAAAAGTGAATAATAAAATCAAATAATTTTATTCTCTCCCCTATCCTGCTAATGGGGAGATTGTTTGCTGACTGGGGTTAAATCACGAGATAAACTGTGTTCTAAAACAAGTTTTTCTGTAAATTATGGTGACTTCCAAACTTGATCTTCTGTCACAGTCTATTCCTTCAAAATTAATTTTGCCAGACTTCAGAGGAGGTGGGATCTGTGTTACCAGAACTATACCACATCAGAGGAGTCGCAAAATTCTTTTTTACTCCAGTAACGACCAACTTCAGCCAGGGTGACAGGGTGAACAAACCCATGTATTGGGCAATTTCCTAACTGCAGCATCATAGCATGAATTACCAAATATAATGGGTATACTGGGAATGATACCTTACTGCAGGCAAGGGAGGCCCTCAGGGAGGCCGGCGCTGGCCGCTCGGGAAGGAGGACTGGCCGGGCCCCGTCAGTGCCACCAGAACCGCGGGGCTCGGGCGGGGCTCCGCTAGTCGCTCCTTTGTCCTGTGGCCGCCCGGTGAACCGAGAAGGCCCCTCTTGCGGGGTCACGGAGGTGTCTTACGGAGTTTTTACCCCGGCGAGGCTGGCGAGGAGAGCGCTGGGGCCGGGTCAGCGACGTCGCACAGCCTCAGTCCCTGGCGGGGCGGCGGTGCCCTCACGGCCTCGCTGGACGCTGCGCGGGGCACAGGCCTGAGGGCTGAGGGGAAAAAGCGCGGCCCTTCGAGGGAGCCCTTCAGCACAGCCTCGTCTTCCGCGGCCGAGACCCGCCAAGCAACGTCTGGAAAGCACGTGCTATGCAAAGGGGCTGAGGGAGCTGCTCTTGTTTAGTCCCGACGCGATCCGCGTGGACCTCATCGCTCTCTGCAACTACCTAAAGGAGGCTGCAGTGGGCTGGGGGCCGGTCTCTCCTGCCGCGCCCACAGTGCGGGGACCAGAAGAGATGGCTTTAAGCTGAGACGGGGCATGTTCTAGTAGTCAGGCAATGGAATAGGTTGCCCAGGGAAGTGGTTGCGGCACTATCCCTGGTTGTGTTTAAGAGGAAGAGGCCTCTGGATGTGGCGCTGGCTGATATGATTTAGAGGTTTAGGGGTGATTGTGGTGGTGCTGGGTTGACGGTTCGACTGGACGGTATTGAAGATCTCTTCCAACATCCATGACTCCACGATTCTATACCCCAATGATTCTCTAGCTCCGCGATTCCACTCCCGCTCCTCGTGGCGCGGGGCGGGACCCGCGGCGGCTGTCGCGGGAAGGGAGGGAAGGGCCACGGGGCCCCGCCCGTCAGCTGTTGCTGCCCGGGCCCCGATTGGCGCCGCGCGGCGCCGCCCGGCCCCCGGTATAAGGCGGTGGCGCGGGCGGGGAAGGAGCTCCTGCGGCCGCGGCGAGGCTGGTGGGTGCTTTGGGGCTATGTGGGATGGTGACCGCGGGCGAGCGATCTGGAGGCGGGGGGAGGCTCGGCTCCATGCGGGGCGAGTGTCGGTGGGGCGGGCAGGGACCCGCGCTAGGGTCGGGCCGCCTGAGTTCCCCCCGAATTCCCCCGCCCTGGGCCGGGGCCGCCCGTTCTCGCTCTTTGTGTAAGCAGCGGCCCACGGGAGGGCCTGCGCTCAGCCCTGCCGGGCTCCGAGCGGTGCTGGGCGCCCCGCAGGCCTCGCGTGGGCCCCGTGGGTGACGCGGGGCTCCCCGGCCCGGGCGGCCCGTGCCGCCTCGCTGCCTGGCCCCGGGGCTCGGCCCCGTCTCCTGGCGGTTTGCAGCCGCCCTGCCGTGATGCAGTCACAAGGCGATGTCTCACGGATCGTCGGCGGCTGCTCGGGGTGGGCGCCGGGCTCCTCTCGGCTGGAGAGGCTCGTTCCTGCTCGCCCAGTGTGAGGAGTTCGGTACTTGCTGCAGCATATGTCCAAACCGACCTTTATGACAATCCGGGAGTTTTCGGTAACGCAAGTTGTTCAGACTGAATGTTGTTCTTTCTTTCTCTGAGTATCTGCAGTATACGGCGCCGTCTCATGCTCTTCCTTTTCTTGACACAAATGTAGGTATAGACATTACACTTGTCAGTAGATGTTGCCTTTGAATAAACGTAAAGAACTTGAAACCACTTCTGAGACTCTTGCTTGATTAGCAGGCAGGTGAAACAGTAAGGGTTCTTTCCCTGACAGCTTGTGCCAGAAGCCAGTAGTTAAACACGATTATGTCATTGGATAGCCAAAAGTGAAAGGCACTCAGGATGTGTAGCAGCTAGAAACCAATGTGATGCCTCTCCACAGGGTAAGAGCGAGAAGGAAGACTTGCCAGACAAGATCCAAAACCAGTGTGACCTTCACCTTTCTAATACGGTGACTCAGAAACACTGCGTAGAGGACTCCTAGCCAGAGCTGTTTGGTCAAGGTATGTGACTGACTCCTGGCATGCTTGCTGTCTAAAGATTTGAGCTGTATATACTCTGTTTGACTGTTAGAAATCTCGGGTGCTGTGTAGCTGCTGTTAGACAAAGCCAATTAAAAAAAACAAACAAAAACCCAAAACAAAACAACACATTTGGAGAGCTACCTTGAATCTAAATAAAAGAAACTTGTTTTTATCAGCAAACTTAATGATGGTATCTCAGTAATTTTTCTAATATATCAAAAATTAAGCTATGCCAGGGAATATATACAACATACTTCTTCTGGTAATGGAATATCAGAAGTGACTCTTATGATGTCAGGACAGACTTTTCATTAGAGCTCTGTGTGGATATGACACTGACAGATAAAAATCTGGTGTCCGGCAGATGTTTTCCCAGCCATGCAATTGCCTAGGAAGTTAACATGGTCTTAACACTGTAAGCCTGTTTCCAGTTCTGCATTAATGGGCTGACTTGCCTGATAGGCAGTTGCAGCATAAACCTCTTCCACTTGCTGTGCTGCTGAGAAAGTGTCTGCTCTTGCAACTGTTGTCGTGTCTGGAAAACGTCTTAGACTGCTATTTTCTCATCTCTCTATCTTGCTGTCTTTTGTAAACTACCAACTTCTGTGTGGTTTAGCTTGATGCAAAGCTTTAAAAGTGATTCTTGATTAAGTCTAAGGTACCACTACACCTCACGTGGGAGCTAATTGCTGTTTCAGCCAATGCTGTTGGTATCAGCTTTTGTTCTAGAGTATCTAACAGTTGCCTGAGTGCTAAGTTCTTGGAATACTGTCCACAGCTAATTAGCCACAGAAAAGCTGTGTTCTTTTATTCCTCATCAAAACTATAATAAGGGTTTGGAAAAGATGATTTGCATTGAAGGTTTCTACTGAACAGCTCTCTGTTTCTAAAATAGCCTCTGGCAAAGCCCTGGCTTGTGCAAGGTAACTTGGCACTATCAGGAGGTGGTATTAACTGGAGTTAATGAAGAATAACAGTGATGCCATTTTTAATGTGCAAGTGGTGAAGCCTGCACCCTTGTATTGTAAAGGCCTTGCTTTGGGTGGGTGCTGTATACACTTGTGTGCCAATGGTAAATGTACAGCACTGATCTTCCCAGTGGATTCTCCCCTTGTATTCCACTGGCAAGAAGGATGTTACTGTGATGAGTATGCAGCATTCCTCTAAAGGGATTTTACTAACAGAAACAGGAAAAAGCATTTATCACAATTAGAAGCATGTTGATTACAAGCTGCTATTGGAGGCTTTTTAACTAAACAGTTTTTACTGATTAAAAAAAAAAAACAAGCTGAAGGTCACTGATAATTTTATTCTCATTTCTTTACTGTGCTTCATTTAACTTACTTTAGGGTGGAATACTATAATACAGCACAGTAGGTGCCACCCCCATCCACCCCCAAAAAAAGCCCAAATACTTGAACCTTGAGCATAACTGCTTGATGAGGACTTCAGTATGTCTGGGTGAACTATATTAAATTTGCTTTTGAAGCCTCTTCCTATAGCTTTGGCTCAAATGGTAGCAGTGAAACATGCCTGCAGACATTGACAATACTGAACTTAGCAGCATAATGCCTGTAATAATGAAAAACTTGGTTTAGAAACTAATTCCAGTCTTGCACCACATTTGTCCTCTAGCAGCCTTCTGCAATTAAAATTGCCTGTTTGTCCTTTAGTTATAGCTTCTGAATTGGATAATAAAACTTCATAAATGAATTTCTGAGTAGAAGCTGGTATTAGGCAAAAAAAAAAGAAAAGTAAGTTACTTATGGAAAAATGGTTTCTAGCTGATTTTTTCACTGCTTGATTGCTGTAAAAACTGAAATAGGCTATTTGCAGCTCATACCAGTGATCTGACTAATCTTGCTAATGAATAAATATGCTCAGATGCTTGATTTGGTAACAAGTGTGGTGGGAAGGGACATATCTCTACAAGTGCCACCAAATATATATGGATGGTGCTGACAATCCCTTTGAAGATCAGGAGTTTACAGCCTCCAGCCTAATATCTTCCAGTATAAGTGATTAATGAAGGCAGTGCTGCTCCTGGTATAATCATAGGGGCTTTTTAGCTCAGATATGCTTTAAGGGGAAAGTGAATCTGAACTATTTGTGGCCTTTAAAT
This sequence comes from Oenanthe melanoleuca, assembly GCF_029582105.1. Lineage (NCBI taxonomy): Eukaryota > Metazoa > Chordata > Aves > Passeriformes > Muscicapidae > Oenanthe > Oenanthe melanoleuca. The sequence continues at coordinate 9,801,053 of NC_079348.1, read as the reverse complement.
CAGTTTAAGGGGATCTACAAAATGCAGTATTTCCCCTCTCAAGATGAGGAATATGGAGTCAGCTTAATCTGGATTCCAATCAGTTGCTGGTGGAAAGAATAGCAAGGTTGGAGTTGTGTGTCCAGAAAATAACACAATCCCAAGGCTTTTGCTAGAAGTTCCTACAGTTACAACATGCAAATGTACTCTGCTAAGGGTAGAACTAAGACTGCAGGAGAACTTATCTGTAGCTGTGCAGTGATCTAAAGCCACAAAAATTGCAGTGTGAGCTAGCAATAACTATAGCTTCCAAACTACCTAAAGCTACTGTCACACACTATTAACTAGTTATTTGTGCCATCTGTACAGATGCTTAATACCTGACTTTATGTAGGGTGCTGGCTCTCAAGTCCCTGAGTAGGAAGAGGGTATGCCTGAAGGAATGATGCTTACACTTTGTCATTGAGAAGTGAAGTTCTTTGGATTCTAAATCAAATAGAGAACATTTGGAATTTTAAAAGTAAAAACGTATGGATTTGGCCAAGAAAGATCTCTAAGAGGAATCTGTAAGTTGCTGTGTTGCACTTGAATTTGGACTTAAAATTGTCTAGTCAGCTTAAGTCAGTCTTGTGCATCCTGAAACAAGATTGCTGGTGATCCTGAAACAAGATCCTGGTGATGTGCAAAGTTTCACACTTTATATAGTGGATGCTGTCTACCCAAAGACTGGCAGAGGGGGTATCATCTGCAATAATTCCAACTACAAAAAACTGTTTTCTAGTAACTGCTTAATATAAGGCTATGTACTAACCCAAACTGCTGGAGAGGAACAGTAGGCTGTCACTGCTGCTTGCAATAGTGCAAGATGCAGAAGAGGCCTCAATGTGGTCATGGAGTGTCTGCAGGAGAAGCAAGGTAACCTATCTTTTAAGCTGATGCTGTACTGTTTTGGCTGGATCAAACTGTACTGCTCTTTAGACAAGCCCTGAGGAGAATGAACTACATGAAAGTCACTCTTAATCACCCTCAGCTGATCACCCTTGTGTTGAATAAGCATTGCAGAACCAAGGTGATTATGGCAAATCATATACTTCTCTGGCTGCAGTGAGCACACAGCCCTGCTGAGGGTGTGTAGTGTGGTCAGGTTTGCTTTTATTACTTAGGAAAAATTGGGTCTGCAGAACTTGTCTGGTTGTATCAGACAAGCTATTGATTGCTGTAGTTTACGGGGCTGGAAATGTAACCAGAGCGTCTGCAAGTTATGTGATACAGGGCTCTAGTAACACGTGCTGAACTCTGTAGTGGAGGTGTCCTTGCTGAAATGGTGATACACATGGGTCTGTCATTCCATGAGACAGACATCAGGGAACAAACTTAAGTCTCTGGCTTGAGCTGTGTTGGTAAGGATACTGCACTGTGATTGCCTTGACTTGTGTCGAAATGTGGATGAGGCTTTTGGCACGGTGAGTGACACTCACTGTAACCCAGTGGTCCTGGCTCAGGGTGGGTTAAGACTGATTTCTCCTGAGGGGTTTTTGTACAAAGATGCTGTACTTGCAGCTGAGACTGCAGCAGTGATAGTGAGGAAGAGCCTTTCCTGGACAGGTGTATGTGACCTTCAACAGACTGGCAGCCAGAAGATACTCCTGTTACCCCACTGCTGGTCAGTGGGTACAGGTGAGGAGAAAAGCACATGTGCCTTAGAGATGGCCTTAGAGCCTCTAGGGACTGCATCTTTTGTACCTTAAATGGCAGTACTGAAACCTAGTCTGCTTTTTGCAGTAGTACACAGGTAAGAGATGTTCCTGGGTAGGACTGGCTCTAGTCCTTACTATAAAGTTTGTGTTTTGTTGAAGAGTTGGGGTAATAGGAAAGAAGCAAATCATTAATTACCTTTTATGTCCTAGTTTAAGGAAGAAAAGTGAAGCTATCAGCTTTGTAAACAGTAACTTTGAAACTTAAGACTCACGTGACTTTTTTAAATAGGGTTGTGAATTTGAAAGTAGCAAAAGACATTACCTATATATTTTTGTCCTGTTCAAACTACAGGAAACTAAGGAAGTCTTGGAGCTCTTCAGGTTTCCTGCTGCAGCCTCTCTTCCAATTCCAGCTGCAGTCCCAACAGACTACCTTTCTCTTATAAGTTTTAAAGCCACCAAGAGGAGCAGAAGCTTAAAATGTTATTTCCATTGTGCTTCATTAGTCTTAAATACAGCTTTACCTGCTTTTTATGAAAAAAAGCAACAGATGTTTTATGTGCTCAATGAACAAACAATTACCATCTACCCAGCCCTTGTAAGCAGACCAGTGTTCTGGACAGACTTAGAGTAATGCATTAGCACTACAATTACCTTCACAATTAGCTTACCAATCCTGGAATTGTTAGTATATAATAAGGATGTTTGTAAATTAAATTTTAAAAAGGGCTAGACACTCAAATATACTGTTCCTATAGGATTCCTTAAGGAAAAGTAAAGGTAGCTGAATTGCTACCTTGTCATGGATTTGAGATTTTACTTGTGATACAGCATTTGTACCAACAATCTTAAATCCCCCTCTACTAAACTCTATGAATTCCATGGATCTTTCAGTCTTGTCTTGCATATCCTAGAGCAAATTGTTACCCCTTAGTAGGTTGTGTGCTATCTCAAGCATGTCAGGAGCCAAAATATGGTTCTGTGATTCTGTGACTGAGCAGCATACAGCACTGCAGTGCAAGAAGATCCACATGCCCTTGTGGAAGAGTGCAGTAAAACTGCACAAGTTCATTATTTATTTTTAACCCTGTAGGAGTTTGAAGATGCATCGAGACTGATAGTGAGGACAGAGCAATCTCCTAAAGAAGAGCACAGCCTGAACTATTGGCCATGTCTATCACAGATCACAGCCCCACCACCGGAGTTGTGACTGTCATCGTTATCCTGATCGCCATCGCGGCTCTGGGAGCCCTGATCCAGGGCTGCTGGTGCTACCTGCGGCTGCAGAAGCTCAGCCAGTCTGAGGATGAGGAAAGCATTGTGGGTGAGGGAGAAACCAAAGAGCCCTTTCTGCTGGTGCAGTACTCTGCTAAAGGACCCTGTGTGGAGAGGAAAGCAAAGCTAACTCCAAACAGCCCTGAAGTACACAGCTAACTTGGAGCAACATGTGCAGATGGACTATATGCTCGTGACATGTGTAACTAGCAGAAGCATTTCAATACTGTGAAGAACTTGGTCATGTGCACATTACTCATCAGAAAACACCCTGATGAGAATTAAATAAGCTTTGTTTGCAACTGCATGCACTGAGAGGTTGCACTTTGCATCGACTGCGTATCCTAATTCCTCTATGGCAGGAGCTGACTCGCCTGGTGTAATGTCCATTGCTGGCAATGGGCACAGGAATATACTGTGTGAAGAGACTACTACTGTTTTTTGTTACTTGAATGTTTAGCTGAGCCTATTTTGATAGAGCTACTACTGTAATGTGAACTACTTCAGAACTGTAAACTGTATATAGCTGCCAGAAACTTCTTGCTTTGTGTTCTGTAGCATATGGGAATATGATGCAACTACATATAATACACAGGGGACTCCAGACCATCAAAACTGAATCTGCAGTTAAAACTTTCTTCTGCTACTAGATTGAGTATGCAAATACTAAGTCAGAACTCATCCTTTAAGCAGTTTATTGGGCTGATGCAGAGTACTTAATTTGAAAAGAAGGGATAAGCCTTCAGTAATATGCTGAATGAAGAAACATAGGAGCTACAAGAAAGGAAGAGTTCCTTTAGCTGCAGCTATGTTGGTTAAGCTTTTGGCTGCTAGAACTGAGTTCTGTGTGTAGCTACTGCAAGGAAACTGCCATTTTGATGGGTTCCAACCTGGGAACTTATGATGGATACTGAACCCTCAGGGAATGTCCAGAAGGTTTCCAGGTGTTTGAAATGGCAGTAGAGCAGGCTTGTCTTCCATAGGCCAGTCTGTGTGCTAAAACTGCAGAAGTGTTTACTTAGCAAAACTGGCTTAAGTGCAAGTAGAATGAATTCTTCCTAGAACCCTGGTTTGTGTACTTAGGGTGTATGTTAACAGCCTGTTACAAAAAGGCATTTTAGTCTACAGCCAGACAACTCTAGAATTCAGTTAATGTACCTTGTATATAACTTTTGGTTTAACTGTTCTACAACAGGAGAAGTTTCAGTCTTTTCTACTGTTGATAGGGACAAGGTTATTGCTGGTCAGTTTGTAAAAGCTTTTAGCTAGCAATGGCCAAGTCCTTCCAGATAACATGCATTTCCTGCTCTGTGCTGAAGTTCAGCTATGGGAACTGTAAAAAGGTGACGAATGGGAAGTTCTGGACTGCAATGGTTTGGGGGGGAGGAGAAGGAACAACACTGAGCAGCCAATGGCAGCTTACATATTCCAAAACTGTGTAGGCACACCTGCTTAGAGGTCACTGGCCTGTTTTCTATTACTTGATACATGGCCTCCTTTGCATACTGAAATTTTTAAACACTTAATTGCCTAGCCTTAATTCCAGAGGAAGCATTAGACTTGCTTCTTGTACCTGTACATATGGAATTACTTAAGGCCTAGCAAGCTTGCTTGACTATATGCAAGACAAGAACTGTCTAGACAAAAAGTCGTCCCCTTCTTCTACACTAAGATGTTGAATTGCTTTGTTAGTGGTACATTTGCTTTTTTAAAATTGAAAGCTGTCATTTGAAGCAAAAGAAATGCTGTCAGAAGCAAAAAAGTAGCAAAAAGCTCCTGCTGTTGCCTTTTGAGTACAACATATCGGGTACAGCTGGTAATGTTCTTACCCTGACACATGCTTTTTAAGATACTGCTCTCAAGCGATTTGCATGTATAGTCAGACCTGTACACTTAAATTGCTGTATTTGACATGTCTTAAAAGCAAAGAAAAAAAGATTAATTCAGTGAGACTTCCTCTAGTTTTCAGTAGAGAACGTTCACACACAGCTCTTGTGGTTTCCAGACAGTCAGAATACCAGTATACAAAAGTGATACAAAGTGCTGAAGTTCTAGGACAGAACAGTAGTTGCAAGATGACTTTGTCCATTCAAGTTTACTGATTACACAGATGAAATACCTATTTTAATTCAGCAAAGAGAATGCAGTGTAAAGGGCAAACTTCAGAAATTATGGAAAAGTATAAATCAAAGGTCTGATTTTCCTTCTAGCAGCTGTAAGAGAAAACTAGTGAAAACTAACTGGTCCTTAGTCAGGGGCAGCAGTGTACAGCGCCTCTACAAACCAGTATCTTTAATTTAAATGGATAGGTGTTTGCAAGTTAGTGCAATAGTAAAGTGCAGAAAGTGTTTTCCATTCTTTTCTTAAGATGGGGCTATCTAATAAGTTGTTCAAGTATACAAAAATATTCCATTTGATTTTTCTTTTTCCAGATCATGTGGGGGAAGAAGTCTTTATTTACAATGAATGTCAATAAAATTTGCATAAATACCTACCCAATACTGCATCATTTGACTTTGTGTAAGAATTAGTCTGTCCTATTTCCACTACTGTGCTCTGTCTCTATGGTATCAATATTATCAATCCTTTTTTCCTCTAAAGCAGCAGTAGCTGTTGAAAGTGATATATCATTATCTTCAGAAAGTGTTTGCTCAGATTGAAGGGATTCTTTAATTTCGTCTTTGCTTTGTAGCTTTCCTCCTCTTGATGCCACCAGAATTCTCAGTAAAGCATTTTCTTTAAGGAGGTTTTCTGATGCATCAGCTAATTCTTGAAGCTTTTCAGCCATTTCTAACAATTCTTGATTCTTCTGGTCATATGTGGCCTGTAACTGCTCACTGTGGAGCTGCAGAGTCTTGTGCTGCTTTTCCAGTGTGTGTTTTTGCTGCTGTAGTCTCTGCTCCTCTCTCCTGGCTTCAGAAAGCTGTGCTTCAAGCTGGTCATGGGCCTGATGAAGGGCACTGATTTCTGATCTTAACTTCTGAATTTCTCTTTCTAAGTGTGAGATGTGTCCTTGCTGTAGAACTGACTCTTTATGTAGGCATTCTTTGGTACAAGGCTCTGATGAAGAAAGACTTGAGTGATGTAAAATAAATTTCAGGAGATTAGGAAGGTTAACTGAAAAGTCTTCAGGGAACTTCACACTTTGCTCCTTCCTAGAAGGACAGAACAAGTTAATAGTAAAATACTCAGGGAGATTAAGGATAATTTTACCTAAGCATGTGCTGTTCAACTTGATACGTTATTTTTTTATCAGGTTAAGTACAACAGCTAGGAGATACCTAAACTCATGTAATAAAAGATAAAGCACACAGATTTTCTTCTGATGAACATTTTTTCCTGTGTTCCAGTCTGGGTGCTGTAAGCATCTCTGCATGGGACTGGTATTTGAAGAAAAAAATTCTATTAAATCTCAGAAAATACATTTTACTCTTAAAAAATGATCATGAGTTATGAGCTTCAAGTACATAGGGCAGCATCACTGTGAGATCAGAGCACAGTGCCATTAGTCTCTGTAACTGAAGGATGACATTTAAATGTTCCTAAGTCTACATATATTATTAGAATTTAAGTCCAGGTATATAAAGCTATCCCATGTGCAATGACTATTTGGAACCTGTTTTCCTGGAAGCAGTAGCTTAGTGAGTTCCAGCACCTGAAAGCCATGGCAACTGAGCTCTTTAAAAGACTAAGTCACTTTAGTCAGAAGTAAGGCCCTTTTGCTGTTAGGAAAAAAAAAACCAAAAACAAAACAACTCTTTACTTGTTCCTCTTACTGTTTTGTCTTTACTTCAGAGGTGATGAAGGAAGCAAACCAAACAAGGGTTTTCTGTTGGTGCTTTCCCCCCTGAAGCTGTGAATACTAAGCCCAGCATATTACCAGCAGGTAAGCTTCCTTGCTTTGTGCAACAGCAACAGGGCAAGAGAGGCCAAGAACAGCAAGTACTAAATTTTTTCAAGACTACCAGCTACTAAAAAATACTGCCTCCAGCTGTGACAAATGTAACAATTACTGCCCTTTGTGGACCCTGTGCACACATATGAGGCTAAACTGTCCTCTAACGACTAGACTGGAACTAACACTTGCTCTTCTGTTTCTGAACCAGTTCCATCTTCATCCTTTCACTCAGCATATAACACAATTTCACTTCCTCCTGCAGCACAGCCACTTCCACCTCACTCTGTACAACTGGGAAGCCAGCTAATAGTTTAACAGTTTGGATCTGCTCCAGCTTTGCCAGTTAGCAGTTATTCTCTCTTTGCTGAGGCAGCCATCAAAACAAGGAAGAAAAGCTCAGTTTGCTTCCCTCTGGCTGTCAAATTCATGACTAGAGTAATGGTAAGTAGCACACATTCAGATATGAGTTAATTACATAAGCGAGAAAAAGGACAGAGAATAAGCCCAAACAAAAATGATAGCAAAGTAAGCAAGCCAGATTCAAGTATAATGTCTAAAGCCTCCTAGTACTCCTGTACAACACACACCACAAGCAACTTTTGTGTCTCCTTGCATGACATTACGTCCTGAATTGGTTACAATGTGCATCTGGAACAAGGGAATTCCTCCTTTACCAATTACACTTCCCTCAAAAATGCCTTCTATAAAATCCAACTCATAAGTATGTGGGATATAAAAACATTTAATTTCATTTACTGAAAACTACTTACTGTACATCACGTAGAAGACAAATACCATATTTTATCAATAATTCAAGAACTTCAGTCAGATGAAGCTCCTGCTTATCAAGATTAAGCTATTTGTGGCAGAGTGAGCACCATGAGTTTTCCTCCCCTGCAGACTCCTGCTGATGGACCAAGTTACTCTTGTAATTACCATCAGCAGCTGCTCAGCTGACTATCAGTTCCCATCCCAGATTAATGAATCATGACATAATTTAGGCAAAAAATAGTCTACACTAAATCAAAATTGACTCATATTGTGGTAATGTTTTACTACATCATCATCCATTTTTATTGATCAAAACCACAGCATGTATCAAAGAAGCTAAAAGGCTATTTAAAACAAATAGCAGAACAAAATATTAACAGCATGTGGTGGAAAGAAATTGAGAACAGTTAATTTGCAAAAATTGTCTCCTAAGGGAAGTGGGTAAGAAGCTGCATAAAAAGCCCTAATATGAGGCACTTTTATATTCAAGATGAATATATGACTACTCTAGTAGTGCTACAGGTACTACAAAGACTATCAGATCCTAATTTTCTTGATTACCTACATGCAGCAAAATATAAAAAAAAAACAGTAGAGAGGAAAACCAGGAGGGGAAGTAATGCCTAGAGGTAAGGTACCTTAATAAAACCAGCTGGAGCATTACAAAATAATCTTAATAAAACTACTCAGTCTGTCCCTCCAGAGACTGCCTAGAGCATTACAGAGGCTGAGACAAAATCAGTACCTATGAAAAGAAATAGGGAGACCATCAACTGGAAGCTGGGGTAGCTCAGAACTGATAGAAACAAAACTTTCTGTACTGGATTAAAACATGAAGAATGGCAAAACTTAAGGTACAGGTTTAAAGATTTTGTGGTAGGTAACTGCCCAGTACTAAGAGACTGAATTCCCATTTGCTGATGGTAAGACCCCGTGAGGGAGAAGAGTGGAAATCTGTGAGTGTTGGTTGGGTTATTTTGTTACTTTGCTGGTCATTTTTTTTCATAAGAATATGCATAAAGTAAGAATGCATATATGGAAATTAATTACTCTTTGGCTTTTTTCTCTATTAAGACATGTAACCAGATAATTACTGCAGCTTAGTAAAATGGAAGTAAAAAATTCACAGGGGAAAGAATTATATTACCTTTGATGAGGAAAAAATAAAATGGTTGGGAGACGGTCTGTCATAAATTCCCAGGGAAGGTCATTTCGAGTCACATCAATTCTGTGGGGAAGAGACACACTGATGAAGAGAACAAGCAAATGAAATGAAAATCTGCATTTTCTTGTAAAACGCCATTTTAGGGACTGGGAAGAAGGAAATTTAAGTATCTGTGAAATAAAGTCTAAATGTTTCTGCCAGAAATACACTGTGCATATGAGTCAGCAGAATTAATTACCAATATTCAAGATGATGACTCTCAGTTTGACAAATATGTGTGTGTTTTTTTCTCTAGAAAAATACATTCAATACTGCAACTGCTCTCAACCAGCAATTAACCCCCAGTTGCTCACTGCGTACACACAGTGCACACATTCCTTCTGAGGTAACTATGCCAAACATGAGACAAGTTATTTTTAGTCATTAATTTGTTCCTCAGGTACATCTCTTAATATTGTCCCCTCGAGTAGTTTTGTTAGTAAGTGATTTTGCTTCTTCCAAGGACAAGCACATTCTTAAAGCTTTTTTTCCTAAAGCTGTGAGTAGAAAGGAACACTTGGTTCAACTGTTTGCTTTTGTTTTCTTCTGCATTTTAGGGCTTCTTTTCACAAATCAAATTCTTAGTAATTACAAATTATTATAGAACAAAACAGACAATTGCATCAACTGCTCTGAAAATAATGGAGCAAAGGAGAGAACTTCAAAGTCAGGCAAGAGAATGGGTGTAGCCTTGAGAATAGCATCACATCTGTGGCAGTAAAGCCACAATTATAAACATGAGATGAAAACCCAGATTTTAAATTAATTTATATTTTCTCTACATCCCATGCTGTCTCCTGGAGTAAGGTCAATCAGAATCAAATAAAGATGCAATCAGAGCAAATGTTTTAAGTATTTATGCATCATACACATGAACAAGAATGCTTCAGTTGCACAGAAACATTAATAACCCTGGAAACACCACAGAAAACAATGTATTTTTTACATATATTTAAATATATATATTAAAATATACATTACACACATGCATTTATAGATATATTTCTGTGAACTGGTTTGGATGAGATAGAGTTAATTTTCTTTTGCATAGGATATAGGTTGCCATTTTAGATTTGTGATAAAAACGGTGTTGCTAACAAATATATATATATACAAACAACATAATACTATTTGCTACAAATCATCACAAAGTTATGGATTCACTTCCTGAAATTAGGAAGTTTCAAGGTTAATTGCAGAGTTTAAAATTTTTTTTAATAAAAGTGGGTAACTACGGCAGTGAGATTGAAAACCACCGAATATATATATAAAGGAATACATATATTCATTGTTTTGTGTATATACAAAACAATGCATTCAAAGATAAATTAAGCAGATTACAATCACATCTATATTGCACAGTTGTAGGGAGAGAAAAACGTACTTATTTTCTAGGCTGATGACCTCAGCGATCTTACATTATTCTGGAAAGATGAAATTAGAATCTTTTTACCTTGCCACAGTGAAACTGTCAGGAGGCAAAAGCCGAGCAAGTTGAATAAAGATGTGATTAAGAGAAGCACAGAATCCACACCACTGTGCATAATACAGCAGCAAGACATTCTAGAAAGTGAAATGGAGAAGAGTTTGATTACTTATTGGAGGTAATCTGCAGAAAGAAGGACTAGTTTTCACATCATCTTGCATGGGAACTCTTGAAATGTGAAAGCAATTTTTTCCTAATATTAATGAACTTGATTGTAAGTTATTCACTGCTGCTCTCTGACTACTGAGTTAACACACACACAAATTCTTGGGGAATTCTCTTTCCATGAAGACAAAATGAAAATATTATTTAGTTTAGGATCATTCCCTTTAAGTGAAAATGCACCAAACTCTACTAGACTTCCCAAGATTCTTTTGCAGTCTTAAATTCCTATATATATAACATTGACTGTACACTTCATATGGGGGAAAAAAATTACTTCTGCTTTCTGCCTTTAACTGGCAAAGCAGGGGTTGGGGCTGCTGGAAACCAACTGGAGATACAGACATTCATGCAGACTTGATGGAAAGCTTTTGAATTCTTACAAAATACCATATTTTATGTCACAAGTAAGAAAAGCGTATCAATATTAACACCCCCTCCTTAAAATCTGTGCCATTATCTGTGAGAAAGCTGTTGAGGGACGAGGTGTTACCTTGGCACTCAGGAAAACAGTCTCGTGAAAGGTGTTTGTAGTCACCTCTGTGACCACATGCTCTTCATGAAAATGGACTGAAGGGTCATCGACCAGATGCCTTTTTAAGGGACTGTAGAGAACACTGAAATTTTTAATGAAGTTCTCTGAAATGAAATCGATACGTAACAAAGTTATTTCAGTTTTGCTGAGGTGATTTTGGCACTTTTTGCTTTAGAATTCAGAAGAACTTACAGAGAAAATACAAACTGAAATCTGGTTTCATGTCATTAATTTCTGACAGTTTGGTATCAACTATTGAGTAACCACAACTGATCTGAAAACAGGATAAAGCTTCACTGGGTTTTTTTTTTTATTTTGCTCATTACAGTGTTGTCACTAGCCACACCAGACTTTAATCTTGTGTCAATATGCCATAATAATAATATTCTATTCTCCTAACCACATACCTGCTAAGTCATATATAGTAACCTCTCTATTTTTCAATTTCTACATTCTATTGAAAGGCTCCATTTTGTTCCATTTTTAATTACTTTCTCTGTAATTCTTTTCTTTTGACCTTTAAATATCTGCTATTCCCATACCAATATGACCAATCCCCTTTTGTCTATCAGTGACCACCTTCCTCTTTGTTCTACTTCTCCTTAAGATTTTTAACAAGTAGCTGGCCAATGGTAACAATTTAAAATAAGCTCCAAAGCCCTCAATTAACTTCAGCTACACTACTCTGAGCCTGAACCACATTCTCTAAATTGCTGCAAGGTATCAGTAATATCCTTCTTTTGAACTTGAATAGAGAAGTATTATTCTGTGCATAAAAACAATGAGTATTTAATAATCAAGACAGAAGGCAAAATATGAAAAATAATAAAAATAATAGTTTGATCAAATAGAAACAGCTTTGTCATATTTCCGGCATAAAACTAGGCCCAAGTAAAACTGCCACTTTTGTACAGACATACAGAGTACCAGATCATCAAGTTTATCTCTGAAGTGCAAACAGCAGTACATTTAACTCCTTATTTACTATTCAGCATTTCATTTAATTCTCACACCAGGTAAAAAGAAGCTTTTTTTTCTTTTCAGATCTCCAGATTTGGAATATATATGCATGATTAAATAGTAACTGAAAGGATAGTAATAGTAACTGAAATAAAAAGCACAAAACCCAATAAATCAGAGACTCCTTGATAATATATGTAGAAGCAAAAGTTTTCTGGATGTTGAAATGATGGAACAGAAATGTACTGAGTCTTACTCTGCAGAGAAACCCTCATCATACTCAGGAAATCCTGTGACCTAAAAAATGTTCGAGACAGAAAGTACTGGAAGCACAAAGGGGAAGGAAATTTTTATGTTCTCATTCTGATCTTAATATTTCTTAAGTATCCTTTTATGGTCACTGAGGTTTTTGTTTGTTTTTCCAGACTCTCTTCCTGGGGGTTGGGATAGAGACAGGATACAGAGCTGCATGTGATCCTTAAAAAGAACATGGTTATTTATTCTATGTTGTGCATATTTTTGTACTTCGATTTATGGCAAAAAGGAAATGTAATTGGTGCTGTAAGAATTATAGTGATATATGTTATTGAGCAATTTATCTTAATAGCCAAATTTTCATCCATGTTTACTTACATAGCTAACATTAGGAAACCCAGTATTTTCTGAAGGTAGACTCAGTTTTTGCACATCAGCATGACAGGCAAATGCACATGGTTAGGAATATTTTGTCTTATTCACAAATGTGAAAATAAATCAGAACTGCAATCCTTGATTTGTTTTGTCAGGGTTTTTTTGTTTGTTTGTTTTTCTAGGTTTGTTTTTTTTTTCCTCCACTTCAGACAAGAAGTAACAGTAATTGGCAGATTTGGCCACAATCACTTCACAGCTCCACCCTGTTATCCTGAAAACAGACACACTTCTCAAAATAAATTTAAATCAATTTAAGTTGGTTTCAGAGGACAAGAGGATGGGGAAGTCTCTGCTTCTGCTAAGTGATCAGTATCTCCTAAAATTCTGTGATATTTTAGTACACCGAACAGCTGTCAAACACCAAAATTACCATTAATATACGTATGTCTTCTGTAATCAGGTATTCTAGAAGAACAGAATTTTTTTCCATACACAAGTTAATTTAGATTTTACCAATTCCACCAATGCATCAGGAAGTCAAGAATCACACATTTTAAGGCTCACTTCTTATAAAGCAAATTACTTATGGTATAAGGAACTTAGTTGTTATGTCTCTTAGAACATGATCATGTTCTAGCCAACAGAATCATTCATAAACGCTTAGTTAACTATTGAATAGAATAAAATAAATTACAATTCACATGTTCACTTCACAAACTAGTCTCTCTTTTCAAAATCACATTAAGTTTTCCAGTCCTGCTTGGAAACACAATTTTCTGAATACAAGCATTTGTATAATGAATACTGTACCCAGGGTAGGTCCAATAAGTGACTGATTCTGGTCCAGGACATAGTGCACTTCCTCTTTCAGGTCAACAATGGCAGCAAATTCCTTAAAATGAGTAGATCTTGATGCTCCTAGTCTCTCTGCATATATCCAAAAAAGATTTGAATCCAGAAGATAGAGATTCAAGGTTTTGTTGGTCCTGCAGCTCAGACCAGTAATGTTCGTGCTACTAATATTAAGGTCAGGAATAAAACAATTCCTATCCTCAATGTGAGGAATAGAAAATTGAGTGTTATCTTTCTTCCCATGGGAAGAAAATGCTACTTTGGGGGTCTGAAAGATGGTCTTCTCAGAACTAATGAGACTTAAAAAATGCCTGTTTACTGTCCTGCAACATGCAGTGTAATAGCTAAAGGGACTATAGAAACTTAAGAAATTGCTGCATTCTATGGTATTTGATATTACTTGAAAAAAGGTATGTTCCTGGAGGTAGAAAGAGTCCAAAGCTGCTTCTATCTCTAAAAAGTTACAGTGTGGCACATGGACTTTATTTGGCTTGACACCAAGAGTCTGGTTAACACAGAGCTCACAGACATTGTGAGTTCTGGAGATGGAGTGCCACTGTGGAAGCACCACTGTGTTACAGCACGGGTACTTGGCTATGGGAAATGTTTCGGAGAACTTCACATGTGCATCTGTTACAGAGGAATCAAAAGCTGGTGAATCAGAGTCTCCTATGTGCTGAAGATCTGGCTCAGCTGCCTGGCTTTTATTACACTTGTGGTATTCCAAGGCCACTTTGGTAATCTATGGAGGGGAATAAAAGAGAGATGAAAAAAAATCAAAATTAACTGTTCAAAATTAATAGTTCACCCAAATACAGTTATCTGTTGCAGGTTTAACAATATTATGTGCAATTAGAGATGGAATTTCAGAAACATGAAGCTGACTAATCTTTGCTCTTTCAAAAAATTACAGGGGGCTCTGACTTGACAACAAAGTTAAATTTTCAGATATTTCAGCATATAAACATTGAATATACAGAACAACCAAGTCACTTTAAAATATTATTCAGTCCACCACACCACTTGCAAGGTCTTCTATGCAACATACTATAGAGCAATAACTCTACATTTTATGGCTAAACCTCACTACATGAAGCATTACTGAGAAGAGGTTCCTGAATTTCCCTCATTTTCCAACAGGAGAACAAAATAAATGAAAGCATTCCCATATGAAAAGGGAAAGAATTTTCTTCAGGCATAGGTGGTGCACAGATTTTTTAACAATCACTGAGAGTGCTGAAGCAATGTTTGTATTCTCCCAGGCATGTAGTTGTAATACTCCAAATGTACTCTGCACATTGTAACTTATCAGGAGAAGAAAGAAAACAGGAAAAAAACCAACCTGTCTGTCCCTCCATGCAAACATTCCTATGCTACATCATAAGTTTGCTTTTCATAACCAAGGGTAAACAAGCAGAGAAAAAGGCACGTGTATGGGCCATACAAGGAATTCCCTTTCTGGGAGACAAGTAACATGCAAGAAAGAAAAATGAAAGAGGACGTTTCCCAGCATCCTTAGTAACACACTAAACAAAATACAGAACACACACTGCTTACAGAAGAACACTTTGACAGAAACAGTAAAAATCATCAAAGGGATGTTGAAATGTCAACATTGTTTCAGATACTGCAATATTCATTAGGACTCCTTGTGGAAACTACACATTGCAGGACACAGGTGCCATATAAGTAGAGTCAGCATTGTTACAAAAACTCAGCCCAGCTTTTGGTCTTTCACAGATGCTTCTCTGTTCCACACTGCTTAGAGCTACATGATCACACTGGGATGTGCAGCTTTGTGTTATACTAAATGGGATGATGAGTTTCAGATGAAAAATAGCCCAGGGACAAAAAACTATTTTTCAGCCAAGTAAGTTAGTTTCCCTATTTCATTTCTGCACCACAGACTCCTGTCCTAGGCAGTTCAGAGGAAGACAAAACTGGAAGGTGATGACGGAACACACAGGATATAAAAATCAGATTGGCTCTGACTAATTTGATTAGGCTGTATTACAAGTAATACTGTCTGGTTTTACAAAAGATCCATTCTTCCTTGCACGAGCACCTCTGGAAAGACAGGAAAGGAGAAACAGAATGGGGTGCACAGAACACACATGTCTTCAGTTCCGGGTGGCAAAGATCTGCATCTCTTACACTGCACCCACCACAAAAAGGAGAGGTCAAGGAAGAGTTAGATGCTTGTTCTAAGCAGATGTTGAGTGAGACAAAGGCATGTTGTGTGAGATGCAAACCAGTGTAAGGGAGTTGTGATAATATGGTTTAAGAAAGTGGTTTTGAACAAAACCAGATACTTGGAACAGTGAGATAAAATGAGGTATCTGTTACAATTGCCTACAGCTCGCAAATTTTAGTATTTTTGAAGTAAAAAAAAAAAAATAAATTTCACTTACTTCATCTAAAAGAGGATGAATTTCTTCTAGGGGATTATAAGGTATAAATATGAGAAGTGCTGGTCCTTTCTTCAGTTCATTGTTTAGAAGAAGGCTTTTCCCACCATGTGGTCTCAGCCAGCGTATGAGCATCTCCCGATTTTCCAGGGCCCACTTGCAAATGTTCTCAGCAGTGAAGTTCATGATGTCTTTTGGATAGATCTTGGAGGGGGAAAAATAGTTTTGTCCTCAGTTGATTTAGTAAAAATGCAGCTCTTCAGTATGGCATGCGTTGTTACTCTAGTGACTAGAACTCTCTTTCTAAATGTAGTGAGTGTCAGCAAACTTCAGCATTTCATACGCTCTTTCCCTTTGGGAAACTGGCAAATGCTCCTCAGGTTATAGTAATATCCACAAGCAAAAAGGATTCTACCATGGAAGCTCCTCTTTCTTTCACTACATCTTTATAATCTTGACTTTCCTCAATAGTACAAATTTTCTTTGTAAATGAAAGAGCTCTTATCTGGTATCATCACATATTTTAATTTATGGAATGCCATAACACTTTTCCCACTATTCAGTCACCATATTAACTCATTTTAAATTAGCCTTTTAAGATTCAAACATCAAGGCTACATTTAAAACTAGTATTTTTCATTCCTGACTGCAAAGACAACATATAATAAAATGTGCTCACAGGTTCTAGGATCAATTTTAATTTATTAAGGCAAATTTATCTTAAACTATTAGCATTAAAAACTAATTTTAATGTGTTTTATGTTATTTCACCCAAAATATCTCTGTTTTCCCCTGTCTCAATTGAATAAAATACACATCTCAATACCTATCCTCACAGAGTTTACACTCGTGGTGCCAGTGTGGGTAGGCAGTGTGTCTATGCCAAATAGTGAATCTGAAAGTTAGAATTTTCAGCCTTAACTTTTCAAAAAGCAGGGCACATGGATTAAGAGTTATTATAAATTCAATTAATTTAATTTGTGTGATTTTTCTAATCAGTGCCATGTTATACCTTTAAGCCAAAATGGAAGTTTTCACTGTTCCTACTATCCCTCCACAAAATCTTTGTCAATATCCTCATTCAAGTAGTTTTCTAATTCTGATTCCTGAGCATCCCTGTACCAAATCAGAGTCCCTAGAGCATAAAGCAATACTCACAAGAGATGTGTTGGCATGTCTGTGCAAATACACACTGCCAGAGTGCACCAGGGAGATCTCCTCTGCCACACGTTTATCTGTGACCACTCCAAAGCGGATCGTCCCAAGGTAATCTGAAAGGGCACATTTGCAAGTTTTGAATACCATCACACACACTGAACTCCCCTGGAACACCACTCTCAAACCACAACACACAACAGTGCTGTGCAAAGGCACAGTAATCTGTGTAGAGCAACTGCCAATACTGGTGATTAAGGCAAAAGAAAGATGACAAGAAGCACAAACGTGTTCCCCTTCTGCACTCCAGGTATAGAGTCCTGTCTATTGTAACCCCAATTATCCAAATTCTCCATTTTCTTAGGAAATATAGTATCTGGTATCACAGATCCACCGTGCTGTGGTTTATGGCATCTTAAAAGCCAAGATGATACACATAAAGCAAAGGCATGAACATTGTTTAAGTGATGCACATTTACAGTAAATATGTATTATTTATAAATACAAATTCTACATTTATAAATATGTACACAAAGACAGACTGCTTATCTTTATGTTGTAAAGAACTAATAAAACATACAAATATGAAAATCACAGAACAAAACATAGAACAGGCTCTATCACATCCGTGGCACAGTAAAAATAACAATGAATAAGTATGAATAAGAAAAAATAAGTATGAATCTCCTTCATTTCCTGATATGTTTATTTTTAACTTTAAGAAAGGCCGATCCCAAATTCACAACCCAAAAAAGAGGTATTAATCATCACAAAGGTTGCATGTTTAAACACCAACAAGAGAGTTGGTATTTTAGATTATCAGTGCAAAACAAGAGGAGCTGTTGCACTGTTGTCCTTAGAGCAGCTCTGTAACTCCAGTCAAGACAGCATCACTGAATTCAGTGACCAAGGGCTGACACAGCCCAGTCCATCCCAATGACTCTGACATTGCACAGGACAAAGGCTCCTGGATTCACTTTAAACAACAGTGAGTCTGATTATGGTCCTGGATGGACTGCAGCTACACATGTCAGGGTTTGAGGAACTCTATCCTAATGTATCCAGGCTGATCACATAGTAGGCTTTTTATGTAAGAAATCCTCAGCTCTCACAGTCTCACAGTTAGATCAACACCAAGGAACACTCAAAAGGGATTAATTCCTAAGTTACAAAATACTGCAAAAAAACTACTGAAGCACACAGACATAACTCATTCACAGACACCTTAAACTATGAAAATGGAGCTCTTACCTTTCTTTAATGAATGTAATGCTGATGTGAAGAATGTTAAATAACCAGGTGGTTGAGGTGAAGCATTGAACTCAAAAAATCCCACAACTCCAGGCTGAAACAATAAGAATTAGAGTTAATTAAGCTAGTTTCCAGTATAAATATATAGGACTACAGTAAACACAACAGACTCTTAAAAGACAACAATGTTTACTGAAGAGCAGTCACTTTATGCTGCAACAAAAATTTTAATATTAAAAGACTGAAATCAGTTCTCATTCAAACAATGAAACTGTCATGCAAAAGCTTATGTAAGAGAGAGGGGCTTTATGGATGCTAAGTTTCTCATGGTGTGTTTCCCATGTTGAAGTTCACCAAAAACAATTAATACTTGCTTTGCCACTATATTTTGAACCAGTTTCAGCACCAAGATAAGAACCATATGCATCATAAAGATTTCTTTTAGAACTGGAATATCAAATATAATTTTTCAGAGTATAAAGGGCTTAAGCAGTAACACTTTAATTGCTTATGTTGCACATAATTAGTATTTACATATGAATTCACACATTTTGTGTGTGACTACTTGAACTGCTAAGATAAGTGATCACCCCATCTTTAAGCTACAGTCACTGTAAATTCTTTCAGTATATCCTGCAAGAGTCAGTGAGAGACCAACTGCACAAAAATCTAGAGAACTCCATATCCCATCTGCATATCCATAAAGCTCTTCAAATTGCCAGACAGACACTTCTGTATTTAAGACTCATCCCAGAACAGGCCTACTGATTTTTCCAGGCGAATAACTTCCTATTAAATTCAGGAGAGAACCTGGGAGATGCTGACTTGGAAAAAAAGAGGTACACACTCTAGATTTTTCTTGTTCCAATATTTCAGTTAAGCTTTGATTTTAAATTTTTCAAAATATAATCCGTTAAAAATTACTATTAATTATGGGTTCTTTATGTAATTATCATTCAAACTGGCTTAATAAACGTTCTAGACAGAATAAGTGATGGCATTTGGTGTTATTTGTTTCTCAGTTGCACCAGTGCATACTGAAGGCATTTGACACACAAACAAGAGCACTCCAGGGACTGCTGTGGAACAGACGATTCCAGACTCACGTGGCACCCATTTGTGTGGCAAATACACCCTCACATGAGGATTTTCATTTGGTACTTCAGAGGCTGTTTTTTTTTCCTTTGAGTTCTACATATAAAATTTTAATTCCTTTTTAAAACATGAACATACATTTTACCAATTATTAATAATATGAGTTCAGTTATTCGTATCAGTCTAACGCAATGATCTAATTCAGTATGAATTAACAATCTAAAGATGTTCACCAATAACAACAGAAGTCATTCCAGCTCATGACTTCTCTTTTTTAGGCAGGAATTCTTTCATGGATGAATGCTAAGCATAAACCCCTTGTTCAAAGAGATTCTTCATGAGGTACCCCAAGAAAATTATCAATAATAAAAATGAGTTGCAAGCAATTAGGGAAATTTCTGCAGCAATAATTACCATGAAGAAAATAAAAATAGAATTAAAATGGTAGCAAAAAACCACAGCAAAATAATAGCAGTCAGTATTATTTTTTAAACAACATACAGGTTAGTAATTAATGTTCATCTTTTTCTCTTAGTTCAAAACTAAGACAGTAAAAAGAATCAATACCTTCTAAAAAAACTCTGAATGCATTCAACTGAACCAAAATAAGGAGAGAGATAAGATAAGCAAAATTTTAGCTTCCCATTTCCTAGACCCATTTTTGAATACTAATCCTGTACCAAGTGAATTTAGGACACCAAACTGTGAATGAAAGGAGAGTCAAAAGTGACAGTAAAATGTGGCAGGAAGCCAGAAGTCAGATGCAGACATATTTATAACATTATTTGAAAGGAAACATTCTGATTCAGACTGCCAGTTCTGGCTTTACACTGACAGAAGTTAAAGAAGATTTCCAGATTGTGAATAATATTCCCCAAAGATAATTTTTGTAAAGTGTTTTTTCAATTAAAAAAAGTTGGAGAATATATGCTACTATACATTAACACATACTACACTATTACATATACTATTTAGTATTTACTAATACTCTATGCCTAATCAGTAATCTGGTTAACTAATGTCCTTTTAATCATCATCCTAGACCAGTTAAAGTTTTTGCCCTGCTACAAGGTGCAATTATACACATGAGGAAAGGGACTAAAATACCTTGTATTTCTTCTCAAGTACCAATAAAATTTTTATGTCAATAAGAATGAAGTTTTCAAGAAGAATGAATGCTTCCAGGTACTGTAACTAAGAATAATTCTTGCTCTGTACAAGCAAGGTTCAAGTCTCACAGAAGAGGTATCTCCATGTGAACAAGAGGTTCTTGGTTTGGAATATAAGTGGGCCAGGAAGTGCTGGGCAGCTACAACTCCCACTTCTTTCATGTAAGACCCTCCAATACTCAGTAACAGCTGCCAACAAACAGTTTAGGAGGACATCAACATCCAATCTGTTACTGAAGAGCAGCTGCTTCCAGGCAACCACCACGTGCAGTTCTGGGTACCCATCTTCATGTGGGCACTTAGAAGTAATCAGCTAAACCTGCTGCTGTCTAAAGTCTGAGGAATAAACACTGACACGTGGCACAGGGGTGTTCAGGAGCATTAGGTGCATGGGCATTGCTAGAGTGGAGCTTGCTGGAGCTTTTCTTTCCCTGAAACGATTTTCAGTCCCTGTTTCAAACCAAGTGTCTGTAGGATGGGTTTTGGAGCAAGCCTGAGGATGTCAGTGAAGACTTCTTAGTGCTATCTCCTGATGAAACTCATATATGGAAATACAAAATCATTAACTGTAGTGAAGCCTGTTTCTTGCTTGGTCTCTACACCACAGAAATGGAAAGTGATGTGGGATGCAATTAAATCAAGTAACAGATTTACCAAGCAACTCAACAATTACGAACAGCAAGTTCATGGAAACTTTAAGAATGAACAGAGATTTTCTTAACATTCCAAGATTTTAACTGCTTTCCAAATGGCACATTTTTCTTGCTCTCAAAAATTAACTCTTACCAATTTCTAGTTTTACGCTAGTATCTTTCCACAACCCCTAAGAAACCAACCTCAAATATCAGAGAATGCGGGATCTCAACTTTCGAGTCTTCAACCAGGTTTTTTTTTTTTAATGGAGATTGAGTGCCCTCTAGTGAGAGCAACACAGTATGTCATGTCAGTCGTGATTGGGTCGAGGAACAAAGACCAAGTAACAAACACCACCTGTTTTTACATTTAACTGGATTCTGTTCATAACTATTTCTTCTCGTTTGCAGAACCCATCTCCTATCAAAACACAGGACTGAAAATTAGACAGTGATGATGAAAAATCTTTCAAATTATTTTGAGGTTGAAATTAATTAGCTCTTCAGTGAAATCACAAAATGATGATCCACAAGCAGACAGTGACCGAAGCGCCCAATAGCAATCTTTGACAGTCTTCTGTCCTTTCCCTTCTGCTAAAAATTAATATTTTTTATACAGAGCAGATCAAAAGTCAGAGGAAGACAGTAGCCAAGGGTCTCAAAATAGCAACTCATTTCCCATTTCCCAATTTCCCATAATCTACTCTATTGCCCAAACTTTCTCACTTCTTAAACACAGGATTAATCCCTAGATTGTATCTTCTCCTACAAAAGGTATCGATTTTAAGACTTGCTCTGAAAATATTGTAAAACGTTTATATTTCTGACTGAAGTGATGGAACAACCTATTTCTAGTTTAAAACTAACTTTTTCTTTGTGTCTATGGATTCCTCTGCATCCATCTTCATAAACAATTCTGTTTCTTTCATCTTATCTGTATCTGTTGCTTTTGTATCCTCTCCTTCCCCTCCTGCATAACTTTACAAAGGCAAGAAAGACATTGAGCACCTGGAGCCATGGTCTGGGACAGAACCTCAGGCATGAATGACTGCAAGGCAACACAGCAGAACAGCCTCTGTTCTTGGGCCATTTCAGAAAAAAAAAAAAAAAAAGACCCAACAAATGCTGAACACAAACAGCAACTCAGCACTTGGAGCCACAGAATTTCAAGCACAGGAAGGGGGAAAGTCTGAATGCAGAAACAAAAATATCTGTTCAACTGTTAAGTGGTATTTTAAAATACTTATCATTGCCCCCTAAATTTGTCTTTTATCTTAGTCTTTTTCCAGTGGAAATGCACCTCTTACTGTAAAGCAAATTTAAGCTTAATGACAATATGCTCATTAGTTACCTTCTGCAGTCTACCAAGAAATAACATAACACAAACCAAAAACCAAGCATGGCTTTTTTCAAATCTCTCTAAGAGGCAAAGGAATGTTTTAGAATTTTAGAACAGCAAAACTGAAGCAATGGAAGGACAACAGAACTGCCTGTGATTACAGAAAGTATCAGCATCAGAGACAGGCCACAACTCACCACTTCCAACTCACAGTCCCCACTTGAAACACTGGCAAACCAAACGCGGCAGTAGTTCCTGGCGTGAGCAGCACAGCCCCGACCCAGGGGAACTCCCAGTGTGTGTCTCTTACATGACCAGGTCATGCCCCATTCTGCAGCAGAACCAGGCACTGACTGTGCATCACTCACACAGCATCTGCTCCAGCCCCAGATACTGGAGGGTCCCTCCCATGTTGTGCCTACTGCAACAACACTGATTTGTTGATCAGAATTTCCACAGTGCTTTAACAGCTTGGGCTGTACTAAGATTATGGTACTTCTGCACTGTGCACTACAAGAATGAAATGAACAGTAACAAAGGGATTTTAAATGGCACATTTTGTCTTGCTAGAAGTTACTATTCCACCAGTATTGCTACCAATCTTGGCACCCCTGAACACAAGTGACCAAAATGAATAAAATAACTTGTACCAGTGGATTAAAATCAAGTTACTGCATACAAGTGATTAGGTACCCTTGCTTCAACTGGTTTCACATTTTTTTTTACTTAAAAGACTTATCCTACTAGAAAAGCTTATGATTCTTTAAAAGTTAAAGTAATGATTATCTATTTCTCAAATGCTGTTCCAACTTAGAATGCAAGATTTTTGTGAAAAGATTTCTCCCTTTTTTGTTTGTATGTTACAATTTAGTGAAGTAACAACTTTGATTGTTGTCTCTACATACTAATGTAATGTAAAGTAAGAGCATCACTAAATCATAATATTAACTATACAGGGAATCAAAATTATGAATTTGTTATTTCATATTCTTATGATTTCAACAAATTTACAGGGCACTGATTTCAGGATCCTGAAAATAAACTAGTACTTTGGAGCAGATCAAATTTAATCCTTGAACAAGTCAAACTCTTTCTGAACCACAGTGGTAAAGCTAGAGAAGAGAGACAAGTACCTCATAATTTGAGAGGAAATCTAGTAATTTTGATCGAGACGAGATGTAGAGTAGTGGTGTCATCACCCGGCGAACAAACTTTTCAATATAAACAGCACTCATAGGGCCTTTGTATTCAATTGGTCCAAAACTAGTACCAAAAAAAATAATAAAACATTAAGACTTAAATTAACAGTAGAGAGTCCCTCCTGGGGGTGGTAGATAGGAGTTACATAGACAGCATGCTCAGCCTCTAGGGAATTGCTCTCTGTGTATTACCAGTGGTTCTGTAACTGAGGAGTTGTGTTACCAGAGGGAAGCACCAGAGTGTCTATGGAAGGGGCAGTGTTGGTGAGCATGGAGGGATGAAGAAAACTTCTGAGTCCCATTAAAGAACTTGGTAAAACTCACGTATAAATTACATGACCATCTATGTATCTTTCCACTTTTTCTGAAGTAAACACACAAGACTTAAAAACACAGATCTGAAAAATGTCACTATTTTCCCTTGCTTTTTCAGTATTTCAAACAGTATCAATCTGAAAAGGTGCAATATTTTTACACAGGCTTTTATGAGCAGCAATCAGTAAAGCAGGGACAAATTAAGTTACACTGCTGATGAAAAGACTCAGCAAAGCTCCAGCTTCCCCCCCAGTCATCAGATAAAACAGCTCACACAACATTAGGCAGTGCTAAAACATAAGGTGGGCTGGGGCTTGCAGATACAAATTCCAGAGGTTCTCCTCCTAATTATCACTGGATTGGACAAAGCATCATTGTCCCAAATGAAATCAAACACAAAGAGCATAAAGAATTAGTCCATTTCCACTGAAGAATTTGATGTGATGAATTTTTAACATAGCTTGTACATACACACAAGAAAATACCCAACTCACACTGAGACACCTGTATTAAGGTGCTTCAAAATGGTCTCCTAGAGCCCACTAGATCATTTTACAGCCTACATCAGTTTATCACAAACCTCTGTTTTCACAGCAATACCCACTGTTCATTATGTCACATGCCCAGGGCACCACATGAGAGGTTTAGTACCTCAGGCCTGCGGGGCGCATTGCCCTTCAAGATTTTATGAAGTATCAATAGGGATTTACACCTCATCTTATTACAACTCTGTTTAAGGTTACTGATGATACCAAGTGCAACCATCTACTGTGTTGTTTGTAATTTCAAGGTCAAGTAAGTTTCAGTCAATGTACATCCAAGCAGGATTGTAGGGTACTTTCATTACAGTTCAAATCATGCCAGTGTCTCGTGTCTACTACAAATACAGCTAACAAAGACCAGGACTGTTCCTCCTCAATGCATAAAATTCCTCCCAAAAAACAAAATCAGCCTCTGTAATGAAAGAGAGCTGTAGTTCAAGATTAGCAAAATAAAAAGTAAAATACAAGGGATAAATGCTTTTATGTAGTGTTAGAAACTGTGTTTCATTACTTTCTGTTCCACACAGAGGAAAAAAAGGGATAATGCATACAAATACTAAAAAATAAAAGTGAGGTTATACTAAGTTTTATATCATGATATCTTAGCTTTGGGGGAAAAGTAAGTATAAAGTTCAAAATTAGAACAAGGTCTTCAGTACGTAGTGCTATTTAAATAAGCATTTAAATTTCACTAATTTCAACAACCCTTAGGTACATTCTTTAATGCTGTCATAACTTAGGACCAGTTGTTATAATCTGTCCACAGAGCAAGTAGACATCTGAAATTAATATGTAACTGAATTATTTTCACTGAAGGCAGAACTTCCAGGAGATGCACAGGCAACCCAAAATTTCCATAAGGATGAAGAATTGCCCAGCATATTGTTTAACTGACAGTTACAGCCCTACTTGAATAGCATACAGGATGAGCTCACCTACAATCTACCCAAAAACTATTTACTGAAGCCAGAAATGTAACATTTTCAAAATCCAGCACTTTATATGATACCTCTGTTTCCCAAAATAACAATAAAAAGCCTAGACTGCATATATGAAATCTTACCTCCGATGGTACAAGTGTATCACGGGAAAATAAAAGAAATGCTTCTGCTTCCTGCATTTCCCCTGGTTCCACCAGCAATTTACAGCCACAAACAGCACCTGCAAAGTAGGTAAAAATTCACAGCTAACAAAGTATATTACTGTGACCTACTTTACCCAAGATGTACTTGATGTACTTTTTCCAATCCATTTAATCTGATATTTTCATGGCCTTTTCAACTCAGTATTCCATATCTGCCACAGACAGACTTTTTTTTTTATTATTTTTTTGTCATTTTGCAATAACAATCCTTTTGGTCACTATTCTTTTTAGCTTTTATGCTTCTTAATCTAAATCTTTCAAATTTATTAATTTAATCATAACTCATATTAATTACTTTTTCTGTAGAGTGGAGCTCAACAACTAGAGATTTAAGACAGCTATACCTGTGAAGTGTTCACAGGCACCCAACTGTTTGAAAGCAGTGCTGTGGTTACAATCTTTATATGATTACCAGTGTCTCCAAGGATCCCAGAACTGGAAGCAAATTCCATAGAATTTCTGTCTGAAGGCAGGTGAATAAATCTGAAAACACTTTACAACAAGAAACTTGTCGGCTTCCCCATTCAAAAGCAGAAATAACAGACAATTGAGCAGGAATCACAGGTGGTCTCCATTTATTCTACCACTCTGTATGCTAAATTAAAATTAAGGTGACTGATGAGTTTCCCTAGAATGTGAGCATTCAAGTCCTACTGTTTCTCATGGGAAGACAGAAATCAGCATCAGCTTGAACTCTGAAAAGCTATCAGGTCGTATTTAAGATTGGTATCTTCTCTGGAGTTACCTGGTCTGACAACCTGCTGGCCACGTGTTCTATTTCTTCTCTTGCTGCAATGGACTGCCCACACCACGGCGCGTAGAAGAAATACAGCACAATTTCTGAATCCTGCCGGAGCTGATCTGCATAGTCTAACTGCCCCCGGAAAAGATCAATGACTGGAGATCTTGTGGAGAAAAAATTCACTGGAAGCTTTGCTGGCATTGTCACATCTTTTGCTCGGCTGCAGGAAGAAAATTGAGAGTGGTTATTGAGACTGTGCAGCAGCAGGTAAAAAAGTGTGCCCAAAACACTAAGTGTTATTCTTAGCAAAAGTCATGCAAAAACTTTAAAAACTGATACAAAATTACTACCATTTATGTTATCTGAGTTAGTTTCACAAAATATTATAAAAAACTAAAGATGACCCTTCACAAGCTTTGAAAGTCACACTCTGATACCATGCACTGTCTTTACGGGTATGTTAGCTCACACTCTTATGGTTGGTTGCTGCAGAGCTTAAAATTACCAGGAAGAGTGATTTCTTTTCATTTCTTCCCTGGCCTTATCCTCTTTTAACACCTGTACTTTAGGTAACAGCACCCTGATAAGAAAAGAGATACCGGTCATAAAATCTTGTGATGCATTGTTTATATAAACAGAGCCTATTACCCTACCTTATGCTTTGTTTTACAGTATTCTATACTTCCATTCTTTTATATTGTATTAGTAAAATAAATATAAATGTGTACTAGTTTATTTTACTTATCAGAGCAGGGACTGCAAACTGTTCAGGGCACAACAATGCAAGGACAGTATCAACTAAAAGAGAGTCTAAATTTAAAGAGATTATGACAGATGAAGTTTTAAAAGAGAAATTAGATTGGCCAGTAAGTAAGAAGAACATAAACCAAATACTCAAGAAACCCTTCCTATCCAATCAGCAATCAAACAATCCAGAATTTGGGACTCCCAAGGTGTTCAGAAGTTGCTAGGGCAAAATCTGTCCTAAATGCAAGTGGAATGATCATACTGTCTTTTTATATTGTCTTCATTTAAAAATTTTTCACTAGCTATATTTACATTACAGTAAGCCAGACTGAAAACTGGACACTGTCATGCTCAATTTGGCCGTGGTTCATAATGGGACTGAAAGTTTTAGGAAAGACTGCATTTCTTTACTTTGTTGCAATAAAAAACTAATACAAAATTCATATTATCTGATATTTGATCCTTCTCAGGTTCAAACTTTAGTAATTGTGATAAAATTATTGAGCCCTAGACACTGTCAAATTCATATATTAAGCAACCTCCTAAAAACTCTGCCACACTTTCAAACTTTACAATCCATTTGGTTTTTAAGAAGTACCTTTGTCTTTATAATACAGCAAAAAGCTGTATTATTGCTTTTCTCTCATTTCCAGGCTACTCACTTAAGCTTTAACATTTTAGAATTGTCCTGGTTTAATTTCACAAGCTGTGGACAATCTTAATTTGTATATAAGATAAGAGTGCTTCAAAATTAAATCTTCAAAATCAGACTTTTGAAAATATTAAATGGTTCCTCCTGTTCATAATTCATTAATTCCTCCAGTCACAAAATTATGTTTTTACACAGACTATCAAAAATCTACTTTCTTCTATGGACTTCTACCTGCGTTCCTTTCCTCCTCCCCCCAACCACCAACTCAGCACCTCCTTCTCAACCCTTAAGTTCTCCAGCCACCTCATAACCAACACCTCTGGCTCCCTGCCATTCCTACACCCCATGCTAATCCAAACTGCAGCTTCTTGCCATGATTTCTGCCTGCCAGCTGGACAGGACACAGCTCCAGGGAGCTCTGGCACACACAGACTGATCAGCTTCTGAAAGCACAACACTTAAGAGACAGCAGCTAAAATTTCTCCTCTCCATCTAGTTTAATGAAAACAGACAACATCAATATGTTTAAAACCTCTGCTTCCTCTACTGAATTAAACTGAATGAGGATTATTTGTTCAAGAATTATGGCATAAGACTTAAAATGATAATGATATGGCTCCAAATTGCAAGAATGGGTAGAACACACCAGCAGAAATCCTGTGACATCAATGAGTCATAAACTACAAGACTACCTTCAAATATGATAAAAACTCCAGTAACTATTAAAAACCAAAACATAATAAATCAATAGCTAACAGAGACTTGCTGAGTAGTGTCTTCCTCTGCAATACCAAATATATAATAGAATATCTTGATTTATTTCCTTAAGAAAACCCCTACAATTTAGACACATATAAACTGAGGATTACGTAAGAAATTATTACACAAACATAATAATCACAAACTGTTGATTAAAACACTGATTGTGTTACTTAGCTGCTGCAAGAGCCTACAAAAACTTAAAACTTTCCAGGATAACACCCTGGTAATAAGGGAAGCACCTGCAAGTACCAACAGGACCAGCAGCTCCTTTGACTGCACAGTCCTGAGAGTGGGGTTGTCTCAAAGATATTTGCATAATGCCAGAAATAATTCTGGTTCTAGACCACAGGCTTTCTGTAACAACCCATGCTAGGCCAGGTCTCATTTGGCTACTCCTGAGTTCCTATAAACCCACAAGACTTCAAATGTCACTGATGGATTGCCTTGTAGTATAGGAATTTTCTCTTTCAGTACTTCTTATCCATTGATCTCAAAAGTTATATATTGTAAGAGCAGTAGTAGTACATATGCCCTGGTGCTGTAAATCCCACTGACATGTGGTGAGAAACTATGTCCCATATTTATAGTTAACATGTGGAATTAACCATGCTCCCAATTGCACAATTTTTACACCTGAATTTTCTGTATTTCTGACAGCAACCAAAGAGGGAACACCTATTTGATATTAGTTTGTCTATTTAACTACAATTTGAAGAGCCAAATCCCTTTAATCAAACTTCTAGATCACAGGGTGGTGAGAACCACATTCCAATCACATTCCATCTGTGAACTTTCAAACATAGCTAGCAGTAAAATGAGAGGAATATGCAGATTTTAAATAGAGGAGAGCAGGAAGCATCACTGCAAATATGAGAAAAAAGTATTAATTTCTTAGTAATGTAACTCCAGGGAGGTGATTATGTTCAGAAATCCTTCACCATATGTTCTGAAATATAGCAAGAGCTTTACAATTTCATCTACATTAACTGGTCACTGTGAAATACAGACTCCTGGAACGGAGGTACAGCTACTCATTCACAGACTTAAAATTCACCCTCATTCAAGTAGTATTTCCTATGTGGACTGGAAAGCAAAGAAGGCCTTAGCATTTTTCAGAAGCATTACCATGAATCAAGTGTTTCATGGAACAAAAATTTGTCAGATGCTGTGGGACAGGGACATAATCAGTACCTTGTAGCCTTCTCCTAATCTCAAAATTAGTATAGCATGACCTGGAGCATGTAACAGTCACCTTGACCTAAAACCCATCCAGAAAATTTAGGCCCTGGTTTAGGCTCTAGAACAAAGCAGCCTGTGCTCACCTTTCATTGCCGGCCCTCCCCGCCCCTCCAGTACAAACATTCCCGGTTCCACGTACACCAGCTCTGGGCAAACAGCAACTGGAGAGCCCTTCGCAAAGAAGGAAGTTCCGACTCCCAAGAGAAACACCACCAGACTGGCAGGGAAACTACGGAACATTTCTGTCCGAAGCAGGTGCAGGCAAAGGGGGGTGATGACAGCACATAAGCCAGGCACACTGCTCTGGCCCCCACCGCCGCTGAGGGCAGGGCTGCAGCCCAGAGCCCCCTCGGCCCTTCTGCAGCAGAGCGAGGTCCCGCTTACCTCTGGAGAGGAGCAAAAGCAGCTCCATCCCAATAATGTGCCTGTCACAGGACCACAGAATGGGTCAGGCTGGCAGGGACCACAGCAGGTCCTTTGGTTCCACCTCCCCCCTCAGGCAGGGTCATCCCAGAGCACATGGCACAGGATTATGTCCAGAAGGTCCTGGAACATCTCCAGCGAGGGAGACTCCGGACCTTCTCTGCACATTCTGTCCCAGTGCTCGGTCACTCACAAGGAAAAAGTTCTTCCTCGTGTTCAGGTGGAAATTCCTGACCATCAGCTCCTGCCCGTTCCTCCTATCCCACCGAGCAGAGCCCGGCTCACCCTCAGACACTGCCCTGCATATCCCAACACTGCATTCAGGAGCGGGTGGCCCCGCGGATCCACCGCCACAGCACGACACCCCCATGGGGCAGATGTCTTTTTAAAACACTCCGCTCCCTCCCCACCCACGTTCTTATCGCCCCTGCCCACCCCGCGGCCCTGCTGCCATCCCGCAGAGCGGGACACGGCGCCCCCCGACACGCAGTTGCCCTGGGGACCGCACGTGGTGGGGCCCGGAAGGAGGATCCGTCCCCCAGCCCGGGGATACCGCTGCCCGACGCGGCCCGGCCTCAGCGGGCACACAGCGGTACAGGGCGACCCCGGCCCGCCGGGCCCCGCCGGCGGCTCTGCCCCAGGCCCCGGAGCAGCACCGCTTCTGGGGACGGCGGTGGGCCGGCGGCTGCTTCCCTCTGGCCGAGCCCCGGGCCCGCCTCCTAACCCGCCGTTACCTGCAGGTGACTTTGAGGGCGACGAGGAAGGCGCAGCCCAGCACGATGGCCGCGCCGCACAGCAGCTCGGGCCGCCGCGCCATTAGGGCAACGCGGGGCCGCAGCCGCGGGGCAGCCGCGTCGCCAGGGCCGCCGCACACCGACATGGCCCGGCCGAGGGGGGCAGGGCCGCGGGCCCCCGGCCGCTCCCGCTCGCACACGTCTCCCACCGCCCGCCCGTGAGGCGCGTCGGGCCGGGCGGGGCGGCCGCTCCGCCGGCCAACCCGCCGCCGCCACGTCCGCCCGCCCGAGCAGGCGCACAGCCGGCCCTGGAGCTCCAGAGCCGGCCCGCGGCACCGGGGACCCCGCGAGCGGGAGTGCTGTGCTCGCCTCCTGCGCTCGGTACCGGCACCGTTACCCGCCTCGTGGCCGGGATCAGCGGGTGAATGATCCCCCAGCCCCCCCGGTACCTACTCCCCGCCCCGCAGCCAGGAAAGATTTCACAACGGACTTACAGAACAAGGATGTCATGTTTTGTCTAGAATTACTTCCAATGATTTACAGAGCACTTACATTAAACAGTGAAAGCATAAAATTGAGAAAACAATTCAGAAAGGCACACGATACAATCAGGTTTTGTCACACAAATAAGTGTCCATAGTACTCTGTCTCACGCTCACTTTATTACAAACAATGTAAAAAAATCAGCACTGCAGCTTGTGGCATTTCAAGCACCAAGCTAGTTTCGTACTCCAGCGTACTGCAGCCCAGCCTGGGAGGAGCAGACACTTCGCAAGAGCCCCAAGCTATGGCTGAAGCACACATAAGGTGTTGGTTTCAAATTTGTTGTGCTTTTGTGAAGTGAAAGGGACACAGTATCCATGTCATCTATGGGTATCATTGAACTTTGGTTCAACACTTTTTACATACACGATGTATGCCCAGTGACTACATTCGAACTACTGAGGTCATTGTTAAAGCTCTTCTAATTATGTAAGGTCAGTCAGGAACACAAAAAACTACCCGGGGTGGGGGAGAAGAGGAGGGAGGGAAGAAGAAACCTAGTTTTAGTTATTTTGCATGAATGGCTAAAAGAAACTTTGTTGGAAATAGAAGAAGGAAATAAGCAAACACAAAGAAAGCTGAAAGCAGGATCTGCAGAGAAATCAAAACACAGCAGAAGCTCCAGTGACTGGAAAGCCCAAAGGCTCAGCAGTCAGGGTCACCTCAGCCCGCAAATTGTTCTCCATTTCCTGTTGCTCTGCAGGAAAGGCAATGGGAAGCACCATCCACCGTGCAGCTGAGG
The DNA here is from genome assembly GCF_029582105.1 of Oenanthe melanoleuca. Classification (NCBI taxonomy): domain Eukaryota; kingdom Metazoa; phylum Chordata; class Aves; order Passeriformes; family Muscicapidae; genus Oenanthe; species Oenanthe melanoleuca. The sequence continues at coordinate 9,768,771 of NC_079348.1, read as the reverse complement.
CAGTGGTTCATGTCCATGTCCAAGGCTGCAAACGTGTCCCAGCACCACACAGCTCCAAACTGCTTGTCTAGATCACAACTTACTGGCCCTTTCTGTTACTTCAGTGATGCCATGAGCTAATGACAATACAGAAAACTGCAAACGAGCCACTAGCGACACAAATACCAACTCAGTAAATGTTCAGCTACAGTTACTCAAGCTTTTGCTAACTGGCAAATCATTGTTTTTACAAAATCTCAGTCCTGAGAGGCTACATGCAGAAAACAGCTTCATGTAAAGTTCTCTTTATTACAGGCAACATTAGTCCATACAATAATACACAATACTGACATACAAGTGTAATCTTTCAAAATCATTATTTAAACAGCAAAGACCAAGAAACAGAATTTTAACTACTTCATTTTCAAAAATTAATACTTTTTTCCTCCCAAGATCCTTTTTCAGTAAATTATATTGAAACATACAAATAGAGAAAAAATACCCATTCAACATATATTGTAGTTAAATGGTTATTTTGTTTAAAATCTTTAATAAGAAAATCCTTTTTAGCAACCTACATATAGATAAGTAGCAAACTTTGTTTTAAACAAATCCTCTCCATTAAAAGATCTGAAGAATTTTCATCCATCATTTTCTTAGCCCACTAACACTCTTTTGCAATACCTTGATACCTTAAAGTTTTTCAACTGAAGGTTTGAAACTAGGGGGCTTCCTAGATATTATAACCACTCTTCCCCCCTTCTATTTCCTAACTTTCTGTCCAACAGGAGGTGAGTAAGCACATAATACTTCAGATTTTTTTAATCACCACTCTGTTTCATGAGAGCATAGACAGGTCTGCTCAATCCCCCTAAATCTACCATACTTTGCTGTTCAGGAGGAACAATGTATGCCAATAAAAGCAGAAAACCTGCAGCTTTTCTGTCACATGCTTTTGATTATTGTCAAATTTTCTGGTTTATGCTTCCAGCTGATAACATGTATGTGTCATCTCAGTATTAGTTTAAATCTTTAAACAAAAAACTATATTTTCCAAAGTCATTATCACTGGGAGCAATCAAGTGGTCTTTTCTTGCTTTGCTGAGCTTCATTCTTAAAACTTGTCTTCGTTCTTCCCACTCACGGAGTTCAGCATTTCCATGGGCAAATTTACAGTTGCTTCCTTCAGTGCAAGTACCAGCCATATATCTGTTAAGACAGATTTTGAACAGTGTTTTCACAGAATTACCATAATGACTACTCTGTTTATGTTTTCTTCAGGTCATGTTTTTCAAATACACTACACGGTAAGGAAAAAAAAAATTGGAAGAGTATAGACTTTTTAAAGTTAGATGACACTAACTCTGTTTAGCATTTGGTTGTGTTTTTCTTTCCCAGCTGTCAAATATTTACAGGAGACAAATGGTGGCTCTTTTCTTCCTATTCTTCATGTCCCTACTTAGATTGAGACAATGCTTGAAAGCATCAAGTTCATCATGTTAATGAATACCTTATCATTTAACTCACTAAGCTAAGGAACAATTATTGTTTAAAAATTCCAACTGATTACCCTTGTTAACTAAATTTGAGGTTAGAATACTGAGAACACCTTAACATGTCAGTTTGCATTCAACTTTATGCTGCATATTCAAGGTCTCTTGAATTTGTTCAAAACAAATACATTTAGAATGGTACTTAAAAATTTAGTAAAGGGATATGTAAGTTTCCATGCAAAGACTGCAAATGAAAACTAACTTTCTTTCTCTTCTAGTTTCTCAAGATCTTCAAGAAACTCAAAATCTTCAACTGAAAACAGAGTAACAAAGGCATCTGCACCAGGCAAACTGAACCTTAAACTCCAGAATGCTCGATTCAAAAGTTTTTAGGCTTCCAAAAAGATTCCAACAATGGAAGGAATTTTCAACAGATTTACAAAAAAAAAAAAAAAAAAAAAAAAAATCTAATTAAGTTAGGTAAAATAGGCTGCAGTTAGAATTAAAGGGAGCAGCAAAACATGCACCGAATGCTGGGGAAAACCAACAGATCTTGGAAGGTCTCTTATACATGTTCATAAACAACTTCTGGTAACACTCAATTTTAACAAATTTGGGTTGATGCTAACAACATTTCTACTTGGCTTAAAAAGCTCCTGTATCACTGCCCAGCTAGGTACTGTTCTTGGGCTCTAATTAATACGCAGATGCCGAAGTACACTTGTAATAATACCAACAATATTCACTTCACACAGCTGCAATGAACTGTCTACCATTCATTAACATCACACAGACAGTTAATTTGGTTCCAAAATTGGGCACCTAGACACTCCCTGAGTTCTAACATGTTAAAATACTGTTAATTTCTTGTCCAAAGACATATGAAATTGAGAAATACTAGAAACTTTGTCAGAACTAGTAACTGCCTTAACTATGAATTGTCATTTTTCACCATTTTCACCATCTTAAAAAAAGACATACCTATCACAAATGCTAAAATATCCAGTTGGGAAGCGATACTGCCAGCAGTTCTGATCATCCTCAGTGTGGAAAACCTTCTCCTTATGCTTTTCAGAAGAAATGTGACCCTGCCATTGCTTCTCACTATTACAGTTCTTCCCACACATCCAACAATGAAAATCCACCTGTTTTACAAGGAATTTGAAAACATAACAATGCAAATTCAATTCTGAAATTCTTTTGTTTTCTTTATGTTGGTCTGCAGGATATTGTTTACCTAAACAGACAGAATTATTTAAACCATCACCTAAAGTTTATGATCTTCACTAGCTTTAGAAGAACTGATGTACAGTGTCAGTTCCATTTACTGTAGCAATCTATGGTCTAAGGGAGCACCAAGAAAATAAGGAAAGCAACCTAAATTACTAGCTGGGAAAAAAAAAAGCCCAACAAACCCCCAGATGCTTGGATTTAGGATTATACTTATGATTACTTACTGTAACTTCAGCATAGTCAGTCGGCATGTGAATTTGCTTCCCATTTTCTTTGTTTGCCTGAGCAGCTGTATCATCTCCTTTTTCTGGTTTCTGAGTTTTTAGCCATATGTCATACAACTGCTCCAAGTCTTGAACTAATGAGAGCAGAAGCTAAAATAAGTAATTAGCAATTAAGGCAGGAGTTTGAAAACACGAGATAAATGACTGAGTTTGTGAGCATAATTCATTTCCCACCTATTCTATGAAGAAAAAGGGAAGGAAACAAATGTAGACAGTTACACAGTTCAAAGATTAAGAGCCAAGGTGAAGAGGCATCTCTGGCTACTCACCAAGAGCCCTCTGTGCCCCTTGAGGAGACAGCCAGAGGTGACAGGTTTCTGAATGGGCACCCAAAGAACAGATAGCAACTGTGCTGCTGCATATCAGTACCTGAACTAATCTCATGTGTGCTACAGCTTTTGCTAAATTTAGTTTTCTTTCTTGCAGATCATGATCTGATAATTTATTTCAGTTATTACTTCTGATTTTTGATGCTTTCTTCCCAATAAAACTGATGGAACAGTAAAGTCAGCAACAGAAAGTGAATGGTGATTCCCAGTAAATACACTGGGGGGAGGATGGTTTCCCCCATATGTAATTCCATGAATCCATGTGTGTGCACATGGCAGTACAAACACCAACTAGTGTTGCTGCAAGGATCAGTATTTCTAAGACATCTAAAAAAACAATACAAACTACTCTATTGTTAGAAAACTTATCAAGCAACAAATACACAATATATCTATTTTTATTTAATACTATTTTTGAAGGCCTGGCCTGGGTGTATTTAAATTCAAAGACAAGGGCATCTGCAAGGTTTACTACAAATGATAATGAAAGAAATTAGATTAAAAAGTAATTGAAGTACAAGAATGAAAAGCAGAACAATTAGATTTACAACATATTAGATTTACAACATGTTAGATTTACTCTTCTACTTACTGCTGTTCTCCTTCATATAGGTCCACATCTCTCTCTCCTCAGGACTGTGAGCAAATGAGCAGTTTCCATCATACTGACATTTCTTGCCTGAAGCAATATGATTGCACAACTGGAACATGAATTTTAAAAAAAATCCTTAAGAATATAAAGCAGAATGGATGCTAGTACAATTCTTAAATTTTTTTTTCAGTCTTGGATAGCATTTCCCCTCCCAGTCAAACATTTATATAATGTGAAAAATAAAAATGCTTATTTTTACAAAAAACTTCATTTACTATAGTTTGAAAAAGAGACCTGCTGGGAGCCAGTACTGTGAGTGCTTTTTGCCTCCTATCACACTACCAGATCCCAGATATGTATAAAATATTTCAGAAATACTGACATCCACTGACAAGTAAGGACTTCAGCAGTAACCCGAGATCAGTGCTTTTCTAAGGCTTACCAATACCCATGGGAATTTCTGCAGAACTGACAAAACTAGCCCAATTACTGGTATTTTCCAATGACTATTCTCTATTTTCTTAACAATAACGTTGATTTTAGGTTAACATACATCAAACTGCAGAGGCACTTGTTTCTTTGCAGGCAGAGGACGAATGGTCATCCACTTCTTACGTTCATTAGACATTACCAGCACCACACGGCGATCTTTGCTCCATCTGGAAACCACAGGCATCCAATGAAAGAAAATACTATTTTCAAAAAAATCACAATTTCTGCACAGAAGCAGAACCAGGAAAGCTCAAAGAGTGTATTTTTAAAACTTTCACTATATATTTAAGATTTAATGAAGTTCTATTGAAACTTGACCAAAACTCTTAATTAAAAAAAACCCTCCAAAACACAAACACTTTATTAGCCATCAAAGTGTTTCTCAGTACCAACTATTAGCATACTACAACGAGGTAACTCTGTCCTACTTCAGAATGGTTGTTTTTTTGTAATTCCTTGTATGACTCTTTCCTAAGAAGCAACAGTTTCCCAAAAGAGGTTTTAAATGGCTGACAAAACAGTAGAATTTTCACTGCTTGATCTTACTTACGGGTGTCTTGCCTTTGCACTACAATATTTTTTGTTTCTGTCTGGCTCACTAACTTGACCATTTCTCCAGCACTGCCCACAAACAAACTTCATCTTCAAATTAAGTGATCCATATTTCATTTGGTTCCCAAGAATCTTAAGCAAAAACAAAAAAACAACAATAAAAGGTATTTTTATCTGCAATAATACATAATTATTAATTACCTCCTATGGCAGAGATTTCAACATATGTTGGGAAGCAGATATTACACTGCATGCTTGTAATAGTCAGCTTGTCATTTCAAACTGGACATTTCTGAACAAATGCGGTTTTTTTATTGAACTTACTTCTGATTTAGGGTATGTACCCTGAAGTTGTGATAATATGTACAAACTAAGCACATAAAAGCACTACATATTGAAAAGGTAATTAATTGCCCTAGAGCAGCTGAATTTGAATTTTTATTTACATTTTATATTCCACCTGGGACAGAACAAGCAAAGCAAAAAAAGAGTTGCATAGCAGCAGAGCAGGCATTTTAGTCTAAGTGAGCAAGCTGAAGAAAGTCTACACTGAAAGATTATTTGGAGGTCATTAAAAAAGTAATTTCTAAAATAAGCTACATTATATACACACATTAAAAAAGTATTATCACTACAGTCACTGCAGAATCAGTTGAATGGAAAAATGCAAATACCTGTGATCCATGTGCACTAGCTTCCATGTTCTGCCAGTACTTCTTTGATTCTTGAACTATAGTATCATGTGAAATACCTGTAAAGGAAGGGAAACAGTCTTTGAGTACTTATGACTGTTGCAGCCTTACAGACAGCTCAAACTGGAATACTACTGAAGCCCCAAAGCTTATATGCATTTTTCTTTTTGTATATTGTGTAAGTATTCACATACATGTGATATACATGATATACATTTACATCATGGATATTATATGTCCATACACACACGCAAATACACAAACACTTAAGAACATCATGAGGGCACCCAAAACAGAGATATTGTCTGTACCATCCCAATGGAAAGCATACAAGGTTTTTAAATTACAGATTGCTCACGTAACTTAAGGTGCATCTTTTTGAACATGTACTAGAGCTCTAATGCCAATGTAATTATAAAATCTACACTGTATGTACCACAGAAAACCTTTCCAAAATGCAAGCTGAGAGGCACCAGGTTGCTTTTGCTTGCTTCCCACTCTGATTCCAACCTGCTAATTTCAGAGGGAGTCAAGAAAAGGAAAGAGTGGCAATAAAATGAAGAGCGAAGTGAGTATTTAACTAAACATACCTGATTCCTTTTGCATAATCCAGACTTTAAGCTCTACCAGACTGTGAGCATAAAAGCATTTATCCTCTCGTAAGCAGCCATAATGCACCTCATGTCTGCACAGGTCAAGCTGACACCGAACTTGGAAAGGGCGGATCTTGGAATACTTCACCATAGTCTCTCGCAAGATGTGGACAAGGCACCTGTTTTGAAAACAGTCAGTTTTAGATGTTCTTTAAAATAACCATCCTTCACCACAGCTTGTTCAAATATCCTTTAAACATTTTTTACTTAAAATCAGAAAGTCAGGAAAGTTCCCAGAAGGAGGTCACATCTAAGCATCGTTTCCAGTCTGAGTAAACTCACTAAACAGCACTAAACAGAACTCTTAGGAATCCAGAGTCTCTCTTTTGCAAAGCATTACTGAATTCAATCCAGCTGGACCACAGGTTTCCAAGAAAGAAAGCAGATCATGTCCACTTTCGAGTATATATCCTGATCTAATTACTAACCCATGTACTTTTTCCTTTATAGAGCACCATTCAAGGAAGAGGTGATGCAGAACAGCCTAGCCCTTGGAGCAGCAGTGCTTCCTCAATACAGCAATACAAACAAAGCAATTCCAGTGCTCCCACTTATTTTCACATCATACAGAGACAGAAGTCTCTTAATTCTACAAAACTTATTTTATACTATTACAACAATAAAAACTTTTTTAACTTTCCAAGAATAATTGAAGATACTCCTTACACTCTTTTTTTATCAACTGAGTTAATAAGGACTATGGTCTATTTTACACACTGTAATTATGCTAAACTTGAGTTAAAACTACAGCAAAATATATCAAAGAAAGAGCAACTTAGGAGTTCCTGTTTTAATTTAACATTACACATCTATTTACAGCAATACAGCTTACCAGGTAGGTAAGCTATTAACAACCTGACTCCAAATCCCATAAGATTCAAAAATTAGGGTAGAACACTAGTAATTTTGAATGACTGATAAAGAAATCGCTCACTTAAATTCAGTTACATTTGTCAAACCTTACTCTAAGTCTGTCTTGCCTATACTACCAAAGCCTAACAGTCAGCAGTGAAGAGAAGTTGACAAACAGGTAAGAAACGAAAAGTTGGTATTAAAAACTGCCTTTGCTTTTCAATTACTTCTAGAGATGGTATTTCAAACATACTTGTTATCTTCAAAGTCATGCATAGCAGGATGAGAACAAGAAGATGAGTTATCCTTGTTCCTTTTGCTTATTATTCTGGGCTTGTGATCAAAACATTTCTGGAATATAAAAACAAGTAATTTTACAGTATATATTTTAGACAATTAAAAATATATCATACCTTAAAGATTTTAACAGATACTTCTTTTAGTCTCTAATCTAAAGGCAGCCAGATAATTACTGAAAATCTGTTTCAAAAGTTACAAAACAGTCATGTAAGAATCAAAGCATTTCTTTCCACACAGTTTTAATTATCTATTACCATTTTTATTGTGTTACAAGAAATAAAGCAGCACCTCACAAAGAAACATAAATAATCCGTGGTATTCTTGAAGAAGTTGGGACACGGTCAAGTTGATCTTTCCAGGTCCTCCAAAAAGAGCTTCTCGACTGAAGGCTCCCTTGCGCTCCAGGGTCCACACATCGATCTCCTCTTGGCAATAGGCAAAGGTGCAATGGCCTGGGTACCTGCATTCCTCCTCAGCAGCCACATCTCAAAGGACAGCATCCAACATGACATTGCTGTTACACAACTTGTTTTGGAAATTCATCTTAAAACTTCCACTATATCTATTCCAAATACTTTTAATAAAGAAATTACAGAGATCTGCTGTAAATTTGTCACTTAAATCTAACCAGAAGCAAAATCTTATGCTAAATGACTGGGTGAAAATGTAAAACTCCTCAAAACAGCTAATGCACACTTCCATCAACTGATCTAGGGCAACAATGCTGAGAACCCAGCTCAAATAAAGCTGCTCATTAATCCACAAGTCATGTTGTTTACATCAGAAGTAGAGGTTCATATTACAAAAGTCTAACAAAAGTGCTTCTTTGTTGCTGTTTTTAACAGTAATCATCCAAATACAAAATTATTCCTGGTGGAGAACAGTACAGAAGCACACTGCCTGTCCTCTAAATAATCATATTAGTGGTCACAATAGGCCTCTCCTTGCAACTTTGAAATTAAAAATAAACAACCCAGAATTTCCTTCTCCACCTCCCATAAAAATAAATAAAAATTCTTTCTATTCTTCACTATGGAAAAGGTAAATTGCATTACTTTGAGTGTAGGAATTACCATTTTACTCTCTGTAACACCTACCTTTACATATATGATATGGTCCCACATACTGTGTCTTTGTTGGTCTTGGACGTATTTTTTTCCATGATTTATCTTCAGAGTTTTTTATTCTGCCAATTAAAATATCCTTCTTACATTTATGTTCTAAATTGGGATGGTATGCATAATCCAATAACTTAGGACCTGAAACAATCACAAAAAATTGCTTGTATTTGCATAAATTGCATCAAACATGAACATGTCCATACACAGACTGGAACAGAAACCCAAAAGCAGAAGTACACAAACAAGCTGTACAGAATTCCTATTTGCACCAGCAGCTCTGAAGAACCAAAAATCATTAAACACCATGTTAAGCAAGATTTAAAAAAAAAACAAAACAAAAAACAACAAATACCAATAAAAGGCAGTCTCAGCAAGAAAAAACCCACAAGTTATTTTATATTTGGGGAGGGATGCTGTATTACAACCTTTAGGTTGCTTTGGGTCAGCAAATTGCTGCGTTTTTTCAAATTCCAAATCCATTCTAGTTTAAAATTTCTTATCTATAGTAAGTCAATGCAGGTGAATTCCAGTGATCAGTAAATAGCTCTCTTAATCTTCAACATTTATTTTCTTAGAGATACTATGTTCAGAGACAAAACAACACTCGGTAAGTTCACACGTGCCAGAAAAATAGATGCCAATCCCAGAACTTTGTGATTTTGGGAAAAAAAAAAAAATACGCCTAGCTTCAAACTCTGTCTTTAGGATGGTACTAAGTGAAGACATCAGGAAGAGCATCTGAAGATGAGCAATGTCCAGTGAATTTTCCTATTCACAAGACTGAAAAACAAGAGCGTGACCCAGTTTTCTCTGGACTAGATGATGATGAAACAGTGTAATTTCGAAAGGCAGTAAAAGCAGGAGACACTTAAAGGCTTTGATAGAGATGGAGAGAAACAGAGGAAGTAGATGCATTGACACAAAAAGTGAAGCTAGGAACATGCTAAGTACTCTCACCAATATGTTATAGCTCCAGCTTCAGCAAAACATGTTCTATGGTTTTTCAAACTTCCCTTTGTGGATTTTTTTAGTAAAAATAATTTTAAACTAGCACAGAAGTTCTAAGGATACAATAATCATTCCCTAAAGGTCTCTATATGATTCTTTATTAGCATATCAACATCAATGATACCTGTAACTTTAAACATAATGCTTATTTTTAAGATTAGTTTTAATAGAAGCTGCTGCCTTTAGAATATGGCTCTGTTTAACAGCAATAGCCCAGGCCTAAAAGATTAGTTATATTAATGACCAATACTGGTTAAGCTCCTTTAAGTCAATACAGTGGAGTTAATTATTACTAAGGTTTGGAAGCCTTGTGATTATGATTTAGAATTAGTTTGAAAGAACAATAAAACAGATGGGATGTGAAGGTTACCAGGTACTTTGAACTGCAGTTCAATTCCCCATGGCCAATCATAGAGAGTACTGCAAGTTTTATTTAGTCTTGAGTAAAGGTGTCATTCTTCACAGTACCCTGGGGTTTGGGAGGAAAGCGGATACAGAATGTGAATGACCTTACAAACAGGGAAAGCGTGTGGTGATTTCTGCTGGGTTTAGAAACCAAGAATCTATTAGGACAAGAAATAAAGACAAGAAGAAAAAAGATAAAATAGTGGTTGAAATATTTCACCTATCATAAGATTGTGCTACATCTGCAAAGAACAAGTCAGGATTAACATGGTTTAGAAGCCAACGGCGTTAAATTATGAACATGAAGATTTTAAATGTATGATTTTTTATTTAAAAAAACCCAACAACCTCATCAAGTCCAACAGCTCCTTACCTTTTTTGACAAAACATAACTGGCAGGCCTGTCTTAGCTCATGTGTGCCTTCCAGTGGGTTTCTTCCCGCCAGTGCCGGAGATACAGGTATATTAGCAGTTGTACTGCTAAAAACATTGGAAAAGTCATTTCTAGCTTGGCCTGCAATTCCCATGTAATTTTCGGACCCAAACAAACTACTAGGACCATTTATCTGTTGAAAGAAAGTGTATTTTACTTGATACACAGAACTTATTTATCTACAATTAAAATTTAACCCACTGAAATTTTTCTTCAAAACCAATGACATGGAGATTTTACAGAGGCCACATACACAGCACAAACTAAGCCTAAAAACAAGAGCCAACCAGATATACAGCAGCCTCTGTCAGGTTCCCTCCTGGCTCCTGAGGATGCAATCTCTTCATGCCACCTCTCCCCATGCAATCAATGCCAGCAGTGTGACTGAAAATGCACAGCACAACTGCAATACAGAGAGCAGACAGATCCCCAGACACACAGCGGCATCTGCTCTGCTCCTGTACTAGGACAGCTCTTCAGGATGCCTAGTGCTTGGTACTCAGATCATAAGGGATTTAGATAGGTTATTTTACAATTCAACAGTGTTTTACAGCAAGGTCCTCAAAATGAACTAATGGTTGTGGCATTAAGTCAAAATTTGCATTCATAAAACAACCTCCATAAATTTTTTCTTTTGTTACTGTCCCTGTAAGTCCCACAGCCAGAATCCACTTTTAATGGTAGAAGTGCTATTTTTTAAAAAATGGAAAGTTCAGCTGTAAAAACTGAGATCTGTGTAAAGCCTCCAAGGTGCTAACATTTGAACCGATGTGAACAAAACCATGAAAAATACGTACAAACAATGGGGAATTATTGCTGTTAAGTGCTGGTGTTCCATCTCTAGAAGCTGAACTTGAGATATCTAAAGGAATAAAAAGGTATTTTCATTAAATGAGTTCCCCAGAATATCCCATGAAAAAAATAATTTATCATTCCTGAGAAGTATCAGAGGTTTCGATTCTTTGACAAAAACCAAAGTTTTTTTGTTGCTTTTTTTTAATTATGTAAAAGCCCCTTGTAAACATCTGGGCTAAAAGTTAGCTAAAAGTTATTAGGCAATCCTCTTCAAAATATACACCTGGTTACCATCAGCAGTACTGACAGACACTGAAGGCAGATTCACAGGCAGAAACAACATACTTGCGCAATACAAAAAGGACAGGAAGATAAACAATATCTGACTATGAACAAATGAGGAGATGAAAGAGGGGTAAGAGGATTCTTCAATTTTTGATTTTATTTTGTAATTCTGGCTTTGTTCTGAAGACAGCATAGTCCTGTAACACTGGTAATTTAAAGATAAAACTCAATTTTATCTTTCATAGCTCATTATTTGTATCTTGTTATTTCACATACCTGATTTCACTACATAATTACAGTCTGTGCAGTTTGAATCCAAGCATGTGATACTGGTACCTTTACAGAGTACACAGTTACATTACCCTTTTAGAATTCTTGTTTATTGTCAAATTATGATAAATGGTTCAAGCTGTAAGAGCAAGTTTGTTTGAAAAAAAAGTTTGAGGGAATAGTGTTTCTTCTTTAAACTTACTTACCTGACACAAATAAATTTGCATAATAGATACAGAAAAACTACACACAGGGAGCTTGGAGCATGCTTATGCAGATCCCAAGGAAAGAAAAGCTTTATTTATGAATTCTTGTATACAACCAACACTCAAAACCTATTAGCAAAGCTCAAATGTCATGTGTTAAATATAACTAATAGTTGTGGCAACTAATTTGTTAAAAAGGAAAGCCACTTGGCTCATGTACAACTCTCATCATCATAAAAGGTTAAATATTAAGACTCATTTCTTACCTCTTTTTGGGTCACTGATTGAAAAAGTGCTTAATGGCGAACAAAAGTTTTCCAGTGAAGAAGCCAAAGGCTGTGAAAAGATTTCTGAAAGAGAAGCTGAAGGAACAAATCCTGCAGTAACTGGCAGTGTCCCCAACAAAGAGGCAGAGAAAGGTACACTAGGAGCTACACTCCCTGCAGGAATAGGTCCTCTGGCTCCTGCAGTTTGCTGGAAAAAAAAATAAAAAATTAAAAAGAATGTTTAGACCAAGCAAGAAAGGCCTCAAGAACGTAATCTGCCACAGTATTTCTTTTAGTCATGTTTCTGTGAAGTTTTTATAAACCTACTGAAAAACATCAATGACAGATACAACACAGTCCTGCACAGAGCTGCAGTAACCAAACCCTAAACAATTCCCCAGGTGCAAGGCATTATCCACTGATCAAACACTTTAAAGGTTCAGTTACCAGACATTTACTAAGTTAGTAAGAGATTTGGATTTTTTTATCCATCGGATCATAGCTGAATTTTCAAATTATGTTAAAAACATAGATACCAGGGAAGAGTAGAAAGAGTCAGATATCAACAGTATTTGTTTCTCAATAAAGAGAATGTAATTCAAAATGCAGCACAGCAAAGACGTATGAGTTGGCTTTGAGGCAATCCTGAGATCCAATCAAACGATAACATGTTCTGCAAAGGCCAGGTCACATTCCTTCCTCTCATGAAACGTCACATATCCTTCTGTACACTTTTGTTAAGGGCATACCAAGTGGGAAAGCTTCCCCTCCCTTCTTCCTGCCACCCCAATGAGTTACCTCCTTGTCTGGATGTTGAGTGAGCAGGTCTGCACAGAGTCTGCCCAATGGCAAACTCCATGCCCCCCCAGTTACCAGTCTGCAGTTCATTCAGAGGAGCTGAACAGCTCACTCAATTCTGCACTCCACCAGACTGCAGTCTCTCTTGCAAGACTGCACTTCCTCCTGGCTTTCACTATCACAAACATCCTAGGAGCTCTTAAAAATAATTATTTTCTCTATTTCTGATGTATTTTCTAAAATATGAAGTGCATAAAATAGAAAATTAGAAACTCAAGCATTTTTGATTTAAAGATTTGCAACTGTAAATCAGAGTTGAATGAGGAATTAAAATCATAACTAACTGAAGAACTGAATATGTCACAGCCTCATTTAACACTGCAATACTAATGCAATACAAAATAAATACCCCAAATGATTGGCAGGGCCAGGGCAGGGACTCAGTAACCTTTGAGACATGTCTGTTCATCAACCAGAGCTCTCATTTTGACCAACAACTGCAGGCTTCACAGTCTGCTCTAGGTCTGGCATAATGGTGTAAGTAGGAACAACACTTCATAGAACTGAATTTCTCAAAAATCTCTTTTAAAAATGCAAAAAGTCAGACTCACAATGGTCTATTTCTGTTCGGCCAGTTGGTGGACCTGGACAAAATTCTGACTGCAGAGGTACCAGTGAGCATCCTAGAAGGCCACAACTCAAATACTACTCTGCTGCAAAGCCTTTTGGTTATAACTATAGTTTCTACAGCTAGATGGTGAACATTCCAACACACTGTTCATGTTCTAAGAGATTTTATTTGCACAAAAAAACCCCAAAAAACCACACTAGCCCAGACTTCAAACATCCAATTCACTTTTCACAGTACTTCCTGTAGGTAGCACTGGTAGTAGCTTAACAGCATTTCTTTCTGAAGTTGTAGCAGTCATGTTATCTTTACAGCCACATTTACAAGAATCTGAACCTAAAAAACCCCACAATCAACCTGACTATGCCCGAAGACAGCTCAATGTAACTAGGAAAACTAACACAAACTTCACCACTAGTCCACCTGAAAAATATATAAGATCCCATTCATAAAGAATCTTTCAAGAACAAAAACAGACAAAAAAGTCTTACCATTACACTTTCATCTGGATCAGGCACAGAATCAAGTAACTCATCAAGTTCCTCTCCAATAATTATATCTCCATCTCCACAATCTAAACATGCTTCTGGCATAGAGAAAGAAACATTCCCTCCATTTGCCAGCACTGTAGAAGGCAAAGGAACCTTTTCCATCTGAAGAGGCATAACAGTAGGTAAAGGTGGTACAGGTACTGGTGACACTTTAGACACTTCAGAAACAAAGTTTGGTGAAGAAACAGCAGAAACCATCTCTTGTTTCTGGTCAGATAAATCTGAAATAAGTAAGATGAGAATGACTGGAACCTTTGTTCAAAGATCTGAGAAATACTTGCATAACTTTTACCCTGACAACAAGGAGGGTGAGGGAGTGAAGAAATGTGAAGAATGTTTAAGCAAAAACAAATTAAATGTTTTCAGCTTCCAAAACATGCAGTGTTAGAGATAAACAGATCAGACTTTTACTCCAGTACTTTTAAATGACCAGATGAATTTTCTTCTGAATTTTTCAAATACAATGAGATATGTATGGCATCTCTAGCTCCCTAACATTAGTAATGTAACACAAGACTCACCTAACTCAATATCTTCTACAGAAGAATTCTGTAAATGAGAAAAAAATACCTCTCAGCCACAAGAGCCATTAAAAATTTTCAAATACACATTTACAGACAAAGAATGTAAGCCCTCTCAAATTTAGGTTCTATAAAATCTCAGATTTATAAAGTCTAATGTAATGTAAAGGTCAAATATTTTTTTAGATAAAGCATCCATTTGCAGACTGAAATCCACTCATGGTATCACTAAAAATTTGCAACCAACCAACCAAAGAGAGAGCAACACTTCAGGGAACAAAAGGGTCTACACGATATCTTAAATGACCTGGTCTTACATTTCCTCATTGCTTTACAGCTAAATTGTCTATATTCCTGTGAAAGAAGCCTGTAAAATAAACTCCTCTTCACTACTGCTATTCAGACAGCTTACAAAAAACAGCTGCTAATGAAGATCTAATTTGGACAAATGCATATAAGTAAAAGGGATTTTATCCCAGCACCTTTCATTTTGATAAATGTCAATTAAATAAAATAAAAAATAAACTTTCTTAACTTGACTCTTGCCTCAGGACATGAAAAATAAATATATGCATTGCACTGGACTTAATCTTTTAGCTAACATTTCTTGAACAAAGATAACTTGAATAATAATCTCATGTCCTAATCTGCCATATGTATACAGCAAAACTGAACATAACAGAACGCTAAAGTCCCAAATAACAGCCTCTAATATAAAATGTCAATTGCATCACTGTCCCTTTATCATTATGAAATTATGAAACAATTATTCCCTGCAGTTTACAGTCAGCTTGCGCTTGGAACATGTAAAACCTTACCTGAGTTGATACATCACTAGAAACTGAATTTGAGGAAGGTGGCTACAAAGAAAAGATACTTTCATTAAATATAAATTTGATATCAGAAGAGGAAAAGCTTAACATAAAACATTAAAATAAAATCTTACCTTTGCTCTAACATATGCTTTCCTTATTTTTAACCCTAGTTTTTGAGCTAGCTCTTGGGTTAGCTTAATCACACTTTCATCCTAAAAGACATAAATAAAATTTCATCATTTACACGTACTGTAATCAAGCAAAGACATCTGTTTATATCTCAGTCTGTATTCTGCAAGATCCCTATATGCAGCATGTCTCAAAATGCAGCTTTATTCTTTCAAAAACACTGAACTGAAACCTATATCTGAAAATACAGCTACCCTCAAGCAAAAACTATGTTGACAGAAAATGGACAGTATCCTCCTCCTCCTCCTCTTATCTGGATTTAAAATAACATAAAGGTTTTCCAAAACCAGAGAAATTCAGAGAAGTGGTTTTGGGGGGTTTTGTGGTGAGTGGATTTTTTTTGCATGTGAGCATCTTTTGCTTGAGGAGGGCATTTGTTCTTTATGGGGAGGGGTTTATTTTGTCATTTTGCTTCTACACAGATTGTGGGCCATATTCCTGATATGAGCTACTACATGACACTGATGAATATTTAATGAGCACTCCGTATTTCAGGAGGCATTGCATCTGTCTTGGGTTGCAATGCAGGATGTAACCAGAGGTATGTATTCTATCACCATCTGTTGAAACCAGGTGGGGCAGTCATCTTTATCTTTTCCACAACCCATCCTCCCTCCAGGGAAGTATCTCCTGTTAATGGGCCATTGAGCCTCACTGTGTGACTGACAAAATTACATCATCCCATTGGGAGATGCTGCACCCAGAGGGAGGAGCCAAGCATTTCCTACCTAGATAAAATCTGGGATTTGGAACATCAGAGCAGCCTGGATTCCCAGAGGAAGACCAGGCCCATCTTCATCATCCCTGGACTTCAGAGGAAACTGCACCTTCTACAGGAGCACTGCTTCAACTGAACCACATCTGCCACTTCAGGAGGATGCAGCCACCATTTAATGGGACTGCTGCCAACACCCTGACTGACAGGGTGTCAGGCTGTATTCTGACTCTGTCAGTGTTTTGGTTTTTTTTTGTATTACTGTATTTTCATTTTAACTTTCCTAGTAAAAGAACTGTTATTCCTATTCCCATATCTTTGCCCGAGAGTTCCTTAATTTCAAAATTACAATAATTTGGAGGGAGGGGGTTTGCATTTTCCATTTCAAGAGAGGCTCCTGCATTCCTTAACAAACACCTGTCTTTCAAACCATGACAGCATCATGCAACTAAAATTAAAAATGTCATTGTATTTCCCTCTGTCCTACAGTTATAACTACGTAGTTAAATAATTTTAAGATTTAGTATTCAGATCACGTCCTACAGCTAGAAAATGCTATTTATAAAACTTATATAAAGGCATATTAACCTTAAGCAAAAACATTCAGATCTGGAGGTGCAAAGTGAGGATCCAAAGTCCAAAGTTACACATTCAAGATGAACTGTTTATGATTTTGGAAACACAACTGAAACTTTCTATCAAGAGAAAAACCTATATCCAACACTTTGTCTAGTGTCTCACTGTAGTTTTGATGCAGCAGGGTGAATATGCAGCAAGTCAGTATTTTATCCTGTGATCAGTCTATTTTGAGCAAAGCATGTAAAGATTCCATCAGCATACAACTTCAAATCAGGAATGCATTTCTGAAATGAAATCTCTTAATCATCCTCACTCACAGCATTTTAGTTTGCATTATGAAGGGTCCCAGGGAACAAAATTGGATTTGGATGTAACTAAAGCCCTGCAAGAACACACTTGACACACTCCAGCTCTTAAAAAACCCAAGTAAATAAAAAACCACAACCCAACCACACAAACAATCATGGAAAGCTGATCCTCAGGACCAGCATTTCAGTCTACAGATCACCTCTTACACCACACAGTGCCTGCTAACACAGACTAAGCCCAAGATTCAGGGTGCACAGCAAGTGATTCACAGCTAGGACAATGCACTGGTAGCAATGGCTAAAATGCAGTTATCAAATGAATAAATGTACATTATAATTATGGTGGGGTTCTCTTCACGTCATAGAGAATTTTAAACAACTAATTCCGTGGTTCTAGCCCTTATTGCAAATTTTCATGGCACTTGACCCCTGCTGCATTTCTTAACACAACAAACTGAGCTTGAGGACTGTAATCTCTGCATTCAGTCTGCAATTCCACAAGAAAAAAATAATGCTTAGAGGAATAAAAAATATTTTATTTAATTAAAAAATCCCAAACCAGAAGAAACAACCTTGGTCTTGAAGTGTTTGTCTCAAAACTTTAAAAATAATCACCAATATAAAATTTTCCCACCTGTGGCACAGCAAGAGAACATTTTGCTACAGCATCATAAGCCTTCTTATAGCTTCCGAGTTCATTCAAAGCTTTTGCTTTGCGATAGAGAGCTCTGAAATTGTTTTCATTCAATCTTAATGCTATCTCACAGTCCTCTAGAACTTTTTCATGCAATCCCTAGGAAGAGGAAAAAGAAAAAAAAAGCCACAAATCAGAACTCTTATCACTGAAATAGTGAATTTGAACTGTATTGGACAAAGGTATTGAAGCGCTATCAAACATTCACCAAGGCCACAGCACAGTGCATTTGTAAGTTTTGCTAAGTCATCAAATTAGGCAAATAAAACCAAGCAGGGCCATCATTATGTAAAATCCAGTAACAGTCACAAAGAAAAGGTAGCTCTTTCACAAGAGCCATCTTGTTCCACAGAGAAAGCAGCCAATTCAGTGCAGTCAGCAATGTAAATGGATAAAAACACTGTTCCATCAAATTTCAAGCCTAATATGATTCTCTTATGTTAATTCTAGTATTAGCAACTAAAATACCTCAATTATACATGTAAAAAGCTTTTAAAGAACGTGCCAAAGTGATGATTTTAAACACATCAATCCTCAAACTGCCATCAAGAGCTTTTCACACACTAGACTTTGTGTCTTCATACCCTGTTCACATCCTGTTCTGGAGAAATCCTGTTTAAACAGAAGCTTACCATATTTGAAAAACACGCGATCCTGTTCACGTGCAGCTTCTCTAGAACATCATCAGAAACATGGATTTCTTCTGAATTAGCATAATCAGCTATGTTTATAGCTTCAGTATAATGATTCAGTGATCCTCTCCAATCACCTTCCCGATACACATCATTTCCTTCATGAAAAAGATTTCTAACAAGATCTCGTATAAATAACTGCAACAAAGAAAGGAAAATCTCATCAACAACAGTTGCTTGTTTATCTCCCATACTTCCAAACAAAATTTTAAATAGAAAATTTATATTTGTAACTCCATGGAATTGGAGTGAAATGTAAGACTTTTGTCTACATTAGTGTTTTTCCTCTGACATTTTTCCAAGATTATCTCAAAGATGTATATATATGCTCCATATAGCCTTTCAGCAAGCAGCAGCCATAGCAACTGACAAAGCAGGAGAAACAAAAGCTGCTCTGCAAAAAGTTTTTTTCATGAATATGAGAATGACAGCATTTTTATCTAATATCTTCTCATATCCAATGAAACCACCTACCACTGGAAAAGGAACTTTAAAAAGACAAGTCTGAAAATACAAGCCAAAATTATGCAAAATCATAAACATACAGAAACAAAATATGTTCTGAAGGTTTCTGTGACTGAAGTCCTTTTATCTTACTTTTGCAGTGCAACTCTGAGCTTTACTCAGAATAGTGCATTGTTTTATTCAATTAATTCCCCCAAATTTATACACAATTTCAGTAGAAAAAGACTTCATCTCAACTTCTGTATGAGTAAATTCAGGATATCCAAATATCTGAATACATGTATCATAATGTTAATAGTTATCCAGTTCCAATATTGAGACTTTTAAAATTACTATTCATATTATATAATCACCTAAGTGATGACTAAAATCAAGATTAACTATAATAATATAGGTCCATTCATAAACCCTTCAGGAAAATAAGGTCATTTCATTACCTCATATTGTTCTTGCGTCCCTGGATAGGGCAAAGTGGATCTAGAAAAAAACAAAAATCACAAGCTTTACTTATTATACATGCTACTTAAAAGACAATCACACTGAGGAATGCTGGTTCTTATTAAAGGCAGCCTTGCTTCTGCAACAGGCAAATGTCTGAATTTTGCCCACAGCCTGCACTTAACAGGGAAAAGTGTTGTAGATGAGTTTTGATTAAAAACTGAACTTTCTTATTACTAATAGCTAACTTTCTTTTGAAGTTACATGGTCAATCTGAACTCTGTTGTTCAAAATGTATTAAGGTTTTGAATGCGTTGACAGTTTTAGACATCACTGTTCTTTGTTTAAAAGCAATTTCCTTCCTCTCCTACCCTGTGCAGAACCATGTTATAGATGAGGAGAACTGCAATCTTCTAGTAAGTACTATTAAATTACACATTTTCTGTCAAAAACCCACATAATTTTAATTAAGTAATACCAATGACACAACAGGAATTTTAAGAGTTCTTTTGTATGACATGCAACAGATATCTTCTCTAGGACAGAAATGAGGTCTTTAATTCTACATTTTCAGGAAGAAAAGCAGGAATCCTTTCCTATTGCATACAGGTTAACTGAGATTTTGTTTTTAAATTTTTTGGTTTTTTTGTTTTTTTTTTGTTGTCGGGTTTTTTGTTGGCTGGTTGGTTGATTCTTTGTTTTTGTTTTCTAAGAATGCCATATATGAGCAGTGAACTCATATGAAATTTCAAAATTATTTTAGGATAGCCAGGATTTTCAAAAGAATTTGGCATTGATCCAAATGAAAATGAAATACTCAGCTGATTTCTCAATAGCTTAAATTTTAGCTCCAGAGAGTTAAAATATTTAGGTAGTGGTGAGCAAACCCATCCCTTTCAGTAGCAACCTAGTTTTAGGTGTAGCGATTCTTAAGGTGGATTATCAGGCTAGCAACATTTTCTACCCATATAAAAAAAAAATAAAAAAATTAAATTATAATTTTTCTCAAAGGCAGGAAGGGAACAACCTTTCACCTTCAATTTGTTCTGTTTAGGAATAAAGAGAAGTGCTGTCTTTTCCTTACAGCTGCTCCTTGTTTAACATGTTAATGCTAGCAAATACTCTAAGGAAAAACAAAAAAGGTCTTTCCCAGAGCCATCTATCTCACTGAAATATAGATACACATGTGAATGAACATACAAGAATAAAAACCACAAAGTCATACTCTATAAACTGGAGTCCTTTCTTAATGTCCTGTTGTCTAGTGCTTCTCTCTTCCGACACATTGGACATGTTATCCTGAACATCCACTTTTCGGATATGTCACTCCTCAAAAAGGAAGAGAGATAAACGGCTGTTATAATACATTTCAGTGTGCATTTGGCCCAGAAGGATCCACTTTCACATCAACACATTGTACAAAGATGATTCTGCACCAAGCTTCAGAGAGCACTGCAGAAACTCCTGACACAGCTGAAGCACCCACAGCAACAGAGGGAGCAGCCCCAGGTCACAACCAACACCCCCTGTCAGTGCCCACCTACACAATATTTCTGCAGAGAACCTTTCTTCCAATCTCTCATTTATTTTTGGTTACCTTCACTTCCTCCAGAGGATGCAGAGTCCTGTCAGTGTAACTGCACCAAGCTACAAGCCCAGCTTTTCAGAGATTACTGCTAAACTGAGCTCAAGTTCCACACAGTCCCCTTTTAAGACTTTGCACTTCTTTTATTTGCTTATTGAAGTGGAAATAAATTCAAGATCCTGGTATGATTATTAATAAAAACCAAACTGATGCGAAAGCTACCATGAAGTCTAGTTCTACAGCATCTCATCATCCCCCAAGCACTACAGTGAAATTAGAAGCAAACACTACTGCTTTATTAATATCTGAAATTAGAAACAAACACTACTGCTTTATTAATACTTGGACATGTTACCAGTAGCAAAGACTACCTACTTCACTTGTAAAACTGAATCACTTCAAAGTAATTCCATATCATCAGCTCGACATTTCAATTAGTCTCAATTGGTGAATTTTTTTTTTTTGTTTGTATCTTTAACTGACTAGATTTACAAATGCTCAAGTTAAACAAGCTAAAATGATCTGTATAACCTTCAATATAAGGCCATTTGAAGTATGCTGTCACAACTGTACATGGTTATTCCCAATTGTGATGTAAGATTACAATTTATTTTTCAAAAAAAAGGACCAGTAGGACAAAGTTTTATTCTGAAAATACTCAAGTTCAGAAAAATGCTTTTAGCTGTAGTAAATGTGTATATTTTGTGGAGAAAATTACTATTTGTAGGAATTTGTAGTTTAAAGAAATTGACCTACATGCAGTACATTTCTGTTAACTTGAAACTAAGTTTCAAAAAGCCAGTATTTTGTGCCAGGTTGCCATTTCATATCAATGGCAGAAGAATGAAAACAAAGTAAAATGAAAAACAAACTAACCTCCAGCAAACTCCACAAAATCCCAGCTGAGGACAGAAACAGACTGCAGAAGATACCCTACTTTCTCTGAATGATTTGGAATAGGGAAACAAACTGAAGAATTTTCAGTTCTAACAATGTTTACAAACCTTTTCAAAGTCCCTTAAATGAATGTATGTATGTAGACTACTTCAGGTCACTACCAGTTAGTTCTATTGTAATACATTCCTCAAATGAGCATAAAAATGAGTAATTTTCTTAAGGTCACTGAAATTATTGGAAGCAATCCAAGGTCCCCATTTTGCCTCACTTCTCACTGCGACCTCAGTAAGAGCAAGCTTTATGAAAATTATTAAAATAAAATTCAGCCTTTAGATAAGTATGGACAGCTGTGATAGTTCACTAACAGGAATTTCTCAGCTTTTGCTTGCTTGGGTATATAAATAGGCCTCAGTAATCTACTCTCCAGAGAGGAACTGTTTCTCATGTCATTTTATGCATCACCTTTTCTTCCAAAAGTTAATAATACCTACTATGCTTTTGCTTAGGTTTTAATAAATAACAGCATATCCACAAAGAAATCAAAATATAAATGCCTAAAGAATATTTGGCATCTGAATAGCTTTTATTTACTCACTCATGGATTAGATTTTAGAATTCAAAAAAAGTCTTGTAAGAATAAGAAATTCTCACACTAACCAAAGAAAGTAGGAATATTAGCATGCTTTCCCTCAGAAGTAAGCTTTGAAAAACACATTTTAGTCCTGTGAATTAACAGCTGACAATGTAATACCTTGCCACACAGAGTCTTGCATATGCCACAATCTGGGCAGATATTAAAATCAGCTTTACTAATTTTAAGAAATCCCAGTGTTCCACCCCAACTTGCAAAGACACGAGAGAAGTCCAACACAGTAACACCTGAATTTATTTATCACCTCTAACATAATATTAAAGAATGATAAGATATGATTAAAGAACTTGAGGATGTGCAGATCCAAGTTCTCCACAACAATAAAGTTAATGGAAATGTTACAAACTGGCACAACACATATAAGAATAGCTAGCAAATGATGAACATATGTGAGTGCTGAAATTTATTATTCAAAGAAGTCTTCTATTTTTTTCCTACTCATTTGCATCCACAAAATATTCAGGCAAAAATTATCTTTTCTTAGAATACTGTGACAATCAAATTGCCCCAATATTTGATGATTTTGCAGAGGATTTAAAATTGTTTCAGGTAGCGCCTTTAACAGTATCTCTTCCACCCAAATTTTCCTTATACTCTTTGAAGCAACCAGAAACACGTTAAGTAAGACTCAGTTATATACAAGGCAAGTAACAATTATGTCTTGCTCTTTAATGTCATCCATCCACTTTCCAAGATGAAACACCCGCCTGTGTAGCAACAGCCCTTCTCCACTTGCAGGGAGAGGATTTAAAGAAAAATAAACCTATGTATATACATATTTGTAAACAGTCTAAATGTTGCTTTGTTGCTTGAAAAATTACAAGAAAAGCAAACCCCATACTGTTGTTTCACTCTTCATGCAAATCACTGAGAGAAACAACCCAAAATAAAGAAAAAATACTACAGGAACTGGAAAAAAAAAAAGCAGACTAATGTATCACTAATTAACATCACAGGCAGAATTAATTGTTGCATTAAATGCAGTATTTCTACAACTGCTGCTATGAGACCAACACTAACTCAATTGTAGTAAAGAAAAAAAAAAGCTGCCTAGACAATTTAAAGAACAGTTTATACTGTTTTATCTTCATCACAAGCTTTAACTCATCCTGTTTCCCAGAAGCAGAAACCAAGTGACAGAAAGGATTCTGCCAGGAGCCAGTGACACCTTTTCTGACAGATGCTGGTCCACTCATACAAACAGGAGATGTGAAGGACAGCAGGGCTGTGCTGGGGCAGGCAGGCAGGAGCACCTCCACTTTCTCTTATACAAAGCCACTTATGCCTCTTCTGGTTATTTGCCTTCCTTCCAGCACATGGCAAGACAGGTTTATTTTCTTTTTTTTTTTTTCTATATTTTAGCACTTCTAAGGCATTCAAGATGCATTTTAAAGGACATTCCCATTATCTAGCATATACCACGTGCCATATTCAGGCACTAGAGCTTTGAGTAAATTACTAGACTATCTTTGCAAAGCAGATCTCTGGAACACAAGTGCATAAATTCATACATAATGTAGAAATTTAGTTTTCTGTAGAAAGAATATAGGCCTTGGCTACTGTAAAAAGGAAGGCCTCACTGAATAAAACTATAGAGAGTTGAGCCTTTCAATTTCTAAACTGCAGGACCAGAGAGCAGCTATCTACAGTTTGCCATGCACACAAGTTCCCCCAGTTGAAAATTCAGTCCCACAGGACAGGGAACTGGGAAGGAGTGATCCCTTCTCCTCTTGCACAATTTAGCACGTTGCTTCCTTAAAGGTGAATGGAGAATGCTGTGAAAATGCATAACATCATCTGGGGACCAGAACTACTCCCCCTGGGAATTAATGACCTTCAGCTGACCAAACAGTTCTGTTATTGTTTGTTATAGATATTTATGGCTCTGACTATTATAAATACTTGAAGTCTCTGCACCTTCAGGCCTCAATTCTGAAAACAACTGGAAGTCAATGATCCTTGCTGCACTTCTCTCTCCACAGAACTAAAACTTACAAAGCAAGGATAGTGTATAGATGTGTTCTCTTAAATTACAGGAGCATATCCTCCTGCCATGCATCATTATTAACACATTTACTGCATCACAGGAATCTCGAATTAGGCCTCTGTACAGTACAAAGCACATCGAAAATTTTATCATTACTGCAGTTGATAGAACTCTACCAGCCTCAGTGGTTCAGATGAATTACTGAATAAAATCACGCCAAGTGAAGAGACCCCTTCTAGCATCAGCCTTCTCCTCCTCAATTCTGGCAGAAATTAACCATCATCTACAACATCATATATCAAAACTTTGGTCAGAATCTGTAAAACCAGAAGCCTGTGTATAAAACACCACCACACACAGTTCACCAATATTTCCATACAGGAAAACTGTACTCCAGAGGAGTACAGAGAACTGTACTCCAGAGAAAAGAAGTTACACCCTAGAATAAAAGGAATACTGCAAACAGAAGAGCAAGACTGAAACAGAACAGCAGGAGTGAAGATATGACTAAGAAGCAGGATATATAAACCCCTCTCTATTTAAATATAAATACGAGAAGCAAAGCCTATCTCTGCTGCTACCTCCTGCACCACTACCAGCAGCAACAAGCACAATACATTCAGGCATTTGGATCCAAAAGCTACACACATGTAATTCCCACCCCAGGGGCACAGGAAAGCAGAACTCTGCCTCCACAGAGCCAAATGAGAAGTGGCACACATGCAGATCCCCAAATCCACTGAGATGCCACTGACACAAACATCTCCACTACCCCCAGCTGCAACCCAGCCAAGGATCCAAGTAGACATCGAGCACGTGCCATCACAGAACAAGCCTTGTCCAAAACAGACTTGTCAAAGCTGTTTTATTGCCCAACCAACCAACTAACAGATTAAAAGTGTAATTACAGATAATAAACTATACAGCAAACTCAAGCGTGCCTTACAGAGACTGTAAACTGCTCATCAGACTTGGACTGGCATCAAAATAAGGAAGGGAAAATAGAAATCTTAATACAAAATCTGTACAAAACAAATGTGTTCCTCAGATAGCAAAAGCACAAAAGATTTTATGTTCATGTTCACGCATCACTGAGCTGTTATATGAGACATTTCAAAAATGCAAGATGCTGGGAGAGAAACAGGAAACACATTACACAACACACATTTCACTAGTTCGGAGTTAACTCCTCTGCTTAATCTACCACTTCTGGCCAAATCACGGAATACTCTTATGTCAGCTCAAAAAAACCACCTAACAAAGACATAATGCAGTTCCACTTTTTATTTCTAAAAAGTGAACTTGACTGTAGTCAAAACGAAATATCTGAATAAAAGTAAACAGAACATAGAGCAGCAATATAAGACCTATTAATTTCCCACTCTTTACTTACCTTCGGTATTTAGTTGCATCTCCTCCCACTTCTTCCCTATCCACAAAATAATAAGACAGTTTTCAAGATTTATTTTCCATTTTCAGGGCTCTGCTACATTTTTTTTTTTTTAAATCCATGTAAGAAACAGAACAAAGACGCTTTGTGAAGTCATTTAATTTTCCCAGGAAATTAAGAAGCGGGACTGGAAGACTTCAGTTTCTGTTTCAATTAGATATTTCAGTAGAGAACAGATCCAAAACCCTAACTGAAGGAGGAGCATCTTACCAATAAACCTAGACTTATCAACAGGATTTAAACCAAGAAAAACTTTGATACTCGATTTTGGTGACTACAACCAACAATATCTGAGTTGCTGGTTTTGGTTTTGGGGTTGGTTGGGGGTTTCTTTCCCACTTCCTGTAAGACAGTTCTGACTTTGCCATACAAAATACTTCCAGCGCTGCCTGCCGGAGCTGCCCGGGTGCACGGAGGAACGGCACCTGTTAGCGCGGAGAGCCCCGAAAACTCGTCCCGAGGGGATGCGGGCAGAGGACCGGCCCCGGCCCGGCCACTGTCAGCGCTCCCCGGGGTTTGTTCCAGTCACGGCGCAACAGGAGAGCTCCCAACCCGGCGGCGGGGCTGCCCCGGCGCGCCGCGCCCGCCCGCCCGCCGCCTTTGTTCGCGCTAAGCGGCTCCGGCCGCCGGGAGATCCCTCCGGGGGGCCGCGGCTCCGGGGCACCGACAGTGGCCACGGCCGGGAGGACACACGGCCTCCCGCGGGAGGGGCGCGGCGACCCCGCGGCTCCACCTCGGCGGGGAGCGGCGGCCCCGCGGCACGGGAAGGGACAGGTGGGACCGACTCCCCGCGCCCGGAGCGGGGCGGAACGGCAACGGGGCCCACCGCGCCTGGGCACTCTTGCACGGGCCGAGGGTGCCGCGGGGACACCGGAATGCGGTCTGTCCGTCCCTCCCCCAGCCCGTACCTGCTGTGAGGCCGCGGGAGCGCAGCGGGAGGCGGAGCTGGCGGGACGGGCGCGACAGCGGCGACGGCGATAACGACACCGAGAGCGGCGGCAGCGCCTCCTCCGCGCCGCCCGCGCAGCGCCGCCGCCCCCGCGCGCCCCCTGCTGCCGGGAGGCCGCGGGCACAGCCCGGGGACGGCCTGAGCAGAGCGCGAGCAGCGCGGGCTTCCCATTGGCTCGCCACGATTGTTTTGGGAACCGGTGCTTCTGATTGGGGGCGGCTGGGAAGCTCTTAGCTGCTGATTGGTTGGCTGCCTGCGGCCCCGCCCCCTCGCGCCTTTCCCTTCAGCCGGCCGGAGCCCGGCTCGGCCGGTCTGTGGCCCTGTGTGGGCGCTGCCGTGTGACTGGTTGTAGAGACACCGGTACGACCGAGCCCGGGGCCGCCACCACCTGGAGCCGCTTCTCCGGGTAGTGAGACCCTGGGCCCTTTAAGGCTCCGGTTGGTTCTCCCGGAAGCTGCCTGACGTGAGCAGCTCGCGGGAGTCCTTCCGCTCAGTGACGTCACTGCAGCCGAGAGGGCGCTGCGCGTGCGCCTCGCGCCGTGCGCACGCCCCGCTGCCCTGAGGGTGGTGAGGTGGCGGGACCGCGCTCAGCGGAGTGGAGCGTGCGTGAGTGCCCGGGCTCGGTGGCGCCTGGGGTTTCTGATGTCGGAACGCACAAAATGAAAACGCTTTTGCCCGATAAAAGCCCCTGAGTGAGCACGAGGCCCAAGGGGTGCTGTGCTGTCATTCCTTTAAGCGACAGCCGTGGCTAGTCTGACCAACGGCAGGTGCAGGAGGGGACACCTTCCCTAGGCCAGGAAATAGCCGGTGGCACACACCCCCTGCCCACGGAACGGCCGTACTGGAGCTCTCTTCAGTGCCCTCTCAAATGAGAAGAGTTGGATTTTCCCTTCTGACTTTGAACATAATTGTATTCTGATAGTATAATGCCGAGCATGCTGAAGGGTCTGAACGGGAAGCCATTTGAGGAGTACCTGAGGTCACTTGGCTTGTTCAGCCTGGAGGAGACTGAAGTCAGACATCATTGTGGTCTTGGAGCTTGGAGCTTCCTCATGAGGGGCAGAGACTGATCTCTGCTTTGGTAACCAGTGACGGCACTGAAGGGAATGGCTGAAGTTGTGTCGGGGAAGTTTAGGTTGGATATAAGGAAAACGTTTTTCACTAGAGGGTGGTTGCGCACTGGAGAGGCTCCCCAAGGAAGTGCTCACAGCACCAAGCCTGACAGAGCTCAAGGAAAGTTTGGATGGGGGCTCTCAGGCACGTGGTGAGATCCTTGGGGCTGTCCTGTGTGGTAGCAGGAGCTGGACCCTCTGATTTTTTTGAGTCCTTTATCACAAAGGATTTTGTGATTCTGTTTCCTTTTTTTTTAGCAACATTATTGATGGCAATGTCAGTAGTGCAGTTGACCAGTCTTGTACTGATGCCCCCACAAACTGTGGTAACTGATGTAACCTTTATAGTAGGACTTCATAAAGAAATCCTTAGAAGTTCTAACCAGTATAGTCTGAAGACAGGAAGGAATGTAGCCAGTTAGTAGCTTATTGGGTAAAGTTATGCTGATAGAAAGTTCCTTGACCTGGTGAGGCCTATAACATTAATTATTAATAAATTAATGTATTAAACATTGTTCCAGTCTGATTACCCTAGAGGGATCGTATCTAAATTGTTGAAGCTTTGCCTTGAGGTTTTCCCAGCTCCAAAGCCTGAATTATCTCCTGCTCATCCTAGCCCTGTGATTCTTGAGACTAAGTGAGACAATTCAATCACAGCAGTCAGATATTAGATAGTTAGTGGGGGTGTATGGTATGGCATTTAATGGATCCCTAAGAATCATGATGAAATTGGGCCTTTGCTTACTGCAGGATATAAAGGGACATGAGAGAAACAGAAAAAAAGATCATGCTTAGAACAACAGTTATATCCATGGATCATAAACCATGAAATAGACCGTAAAAGTGGTAAGAAGGCTTATCCAATTCCAAATTACAGTTGTTTGAGCACTAAGCAGCTTAAGAAAGTAAGCATTATGATCATTCTCATTCAGAACAAGAAGCCACTGCTGAGGTAAAACCTTTGGCTGAAAGTAACACAGTGAAAATATTAATCTTAGCTGTTAATCTTTTTGATTTATAGGTATTACATAAATCATGCTGCTGATTTTTCCAAGCCTTCTGCTAGGGTTTGCTGCATACTGTTCACCCGGAGAGAATGGCCTGTTGGGAATTCCTGACTACGTTGGGAGTACTTCAGATGTAATACAGACTGCAAATGTTAGCTTGCATCAGGTAAAGTTAAATTACTAAATTGTCTTAATAAATATGCTGCCTTTTCAACTGTTAGAGAACAAAATTTTGGGTTGGAATTAGGAGGTTATTGAACAAGAATTACATAATAAATATATGGATGGTTACGTTACTCTCTTTCCTCGACCAGTGGTTATGGAATATATGGTTATTCCAGCTCTGCATGTGTCATGGGAAGGAAAAAAATCACCTTGAATAATTAAACCAACAATTTTCCATTTTTTTCCTTTAAACATCTGTAAAAAGAGTCAGTAGTGATCAGACATGACTTTGTTATGACTATTATCCATGGAAATATTCCACAACAAAGAATGTATACAGTCTATAAAATTTCACCAAGAAAGAGCTTTACAGAAAACAAGAGTATGAAAAGGAGAACCCCTTTGGTGAAGTCATACTTGGAAGTATTGACCTGAATTAACAAAACTGAAATCCTTAAACCATATTAGAACTTTATGAGAAGAGAAACTTGCAGAATTAAAGTGAACTAAATTAGAGTATGAACAACTCCCTTCCAAATGTGACTTAACCAAAATACTGCTGTTTAGTCAAAATAATCATGTGTAAATTAAATATAGTCTAGTGTAATCCATTCTAAAAGTCAACTTGCAGTTAACGGCTATTGTTCAATTTGCTGCTACCACTTGACACAGCTCTTTTGCTTAGGATGCCCAGAGGTGAGTGAGCATTTCTCTGGCCAGAACAGAAAGATCTATGGCATATTCTTGTGGCTGGCCAGCATATGGAGGAGGACTCTCACTAAAGGTATTGTCAGTGTTAGGTTTTCTTTCTACTTTTTTGTTGGCAGTGATGGATTGTTAATATCTCTGTGATAAAAAATTGCTTATTGCATGCAAGTTATGCTCTTTGTGGTATTTTATTTATTCTCTCATGTGTACCATGCTTTTGGAAACGCTGACCCACTGTATCACTGAAACAGCAACAGCTTTTCCCTTTTAAATGCTAGTGAAATTATACATTACAATTTCCAGCACTTACCAGTCAAATAATGGGTTTGAGCCATGAAAATAGGATGACTTTTACTTTAGCAGAAGCTACATCAGTATGTATGTTTTTTGTAATCCGTGGAAGAAAAAATATCCTATAGCAGACCACGCTTTCCTGTGTATGCATGAAGAGGTTGTGGTTGATTTTTTACTTTTTTGTTTATTCTTTCTTAAACATCTATATATTATAACTTGGTTACCCTCAGAATTGAGCTAAACAGTGTAAAACAGTATTTTCCAACCACAGAAATGGGGTGTTGCAAAGCTGTGTTTGTGACTTGTCGGTCTAACAACCATTGAAGTTCAGTTGCTTTTTGCATACTATTCTTAGACGTGATTTCTGCAATCGCTGGGAGATTGACCGTGGTGGAGGTGGAGCAGAGTATTTGACAAAAGTCACAGGGCAAGTTACACTATAACTTTTGAGGTTTAGCGTTTTAAAAATTAATTTAAAATTTCTTGCATGTTAAAATTTTGTTGGAATAGGTGGAAGGCAGTGAAACACCTGTAGGTTTTTTTACAACAGATAATGGATCGATTTCAATGTCTCAGTTGTAATCCGCGGCAAAAATTAAACCCCCGCAAGCAGCCCCTCCGTCCCGCCTCGCCGGGGATTGTCTCCCTCGATCCGAGGGGAATTTGGCTGCCACGGGCCAGCAGGGGGAGCGAGCCCCTCCCGAGGCGTGTCTGACCCGGCCCACGGCAGGTGAGGAATACCGATTCCTCTGCGTTGGAAGGTGCTACGTTAAAAAGGATTGCTTGAATTGGAAAAAAAAAAAGTCAAGCCGTTTCAGTGCAGTGTTTGAGCACACACTAAGCGGGCCTAAGCTGGAATGTAAATGCCAGCCACCATCAGGAGCATTAGCTTCAGGCCTCAGGATAGCCTCAGAGGAGAGTCATGAATAAAATATGTTGCATTGTGACAAAGTCACGGGTGACTGCACTAATGAGGATGTAAGCAGGAAAAACACAAAACCATTTTTCAAATGGGTGACTGGTTAGAGATCTTCTGTTAGCCAGAAATAAAATAAAAAGGGTGTGGGGTACTGCCATTCTCTGTGTGTAACCTTCTTTAAAGGGTGGTAACAGTTATGATGGGCAGGTGGATCCAGATTTTTTCCCTAGCAAGCTTTACTCCCTGAGGTATCAAAGTTACTCAAACCTCTCGTTCAGCAACAAATCAAACTGCACCATCTCACGTTGGCAGGGGGAAGAGAAGAGACAATCGTTTGTCTGTGGGTGGTGTTACAGACTGTCTCCTGATGGTGACACACACACTTGGACAGGAAGAGTGACAAAACCCAAGCCATTCCTGAAAATGTCTCTACCCAAACCCTCTCTTCAAGCACAATGTTCTAGAAATGCACTAGTTAATATTTTAATCATTACAGTCAAGGTGCCTAGCTAAGACAGCCTTCCTAAGAATTAGTTGTCCAAAGTATGTAAAAATTTGCAAATAAAGCTTTTTGCTAGGCTATGAAATTCGAGATTCGTTTGCAGAGCCACACACGCAAAACTCTGAAAATGTGGTTTAAAAATGAAACGGAAGATTCTATATTAATTCAAACAAGGAGTCCTAAGAGTAAATAAATTTGAGAGGCTGATACAAATTAAAGTTCTGTTCTGCAGGCTCTTAGATTAAATGCAGTTTTCCACCTTACTGAGCCTTGACACTGCAAACTCTTAAGATCTGTAAATATTTTAAGGTGCTTTACTATTTGCTTAAGAGAGTAATACATTTGCAAAATTTCTTACAATTGGAGAAATGTATCTGTGTGGACAAAAAGGCTGTTTTTTACTAAGAATCATATATACATTGCTTCAGTTATTGATTTAACAATAACTTATTTATCCTAGCTGATTATAGGTAATGAATAGTCAGAAGTTCAGATAGTTCTGTGAGCAGTTCTATCTTCATGTACTGTGAGATAAGGATCCTTTCTGAAAGTGCAGGATAAGCACATAATGAAGTTTTTAGTTTGTCAGTTCTTCTTTCAGAGACACTTCTCATTTTGTTAATATTATGTTAGTCTTTCAGTTTCTCTAAAAAAGCCCCAAACTTTTCCTACCCTTTAAAAAGTATCCTTATTTTCCTTGTTATTTATTGTACTTAGGAATGATTAAATGTAGCAATCTGTGTCCTATGCTATTTGATTATTTTATTCTATTCAATTTTCTCAGAAGTGCTGTCTTATTTTGTCTGTAATAAACAGGCTTTGGAGATTAAGGCGAGGAAAATTACACCTATTTTCTGACCTGTTTGCTAATATAATATTTATCTCACTGTTGTAACTAGCTAACCCATTATCATGAGCTTCAGCTGTTTACATCACGTCTCAATTTTATCATTTGCTTTTCGTGGCTGCACTGACTAATTTAGCAATATAAGGTGTGTCTGATTACTTCCTTTGGAAGACAGAGGCTACCACTGCATCCACTGCTAGCCTGAAACTCAGGAAGTGTTTTATTCAATGCATAATGCTCATTGTTGCTGTACTTTAGCTCTATGGTTTAGTTACCTTCAATATCTTGATTTTTCACCTGAACTTGTCCATGTTTGCTTTGCTTTCTATTTAGAGGTTGGCTCCAACAAGTCTTTAATGCTAGAGAACTCTGCTATAACTGGAAAGATGAAATGGGGTGAAGTGAATTGATCTCTTTTCTATCACAGGTTATATATGAGGTTTAAATCTGTCCATAAAGAAGATGGAGGAGGGGGAAACAATAGTTTGTTGTCTGATTCAGTTAAAGAATGGTGCTTTGCTAAGTATCACAGTAGAGCTGAGGAATACCTCTCTCCACAGGGAGTTTCCTGCCAGAATAAACCTTTCTTTGTTTTTTAGCTTTGCCAAGATCTAGAAGACCTCAATCTCATGGCAAAGGCAAATTAGTGTGCCTTTTAGGAGTGTATATTTAGTATGAGCTGTCCAAGAGAGACCAGAGAGGAAGATATGTGCTCATGCCTGTGTGCAAGCAGATTAATTCAAATTAAGCCCTTTCATAAAGCAAATGTTGTGTAGCTGTTAAAGGCTCAGCCTCAAGGCACATTTCAGGGTTTAACCTTGGAATAGCTTTAGTCTGAACACACAGATTGAATATCATGGTGGGAACACACCTTTCTGTCTTATCCCCTAAAGAAGTCCCATGCTGAGACAGCTCTATCAAATGACCCAAAGCACAGTGCATGAAGACAATCAATTTGGCTCAGTTTTGAGCCACATGAAGTGCTAATTCACACACTTGGTGAGTTAGATTGCTCTGATCAAGGATGATCTCTCTGAAGCAAGTTTTGCAGGAGACTGCTAAGGGTTGCTTACAATCCTCTTGAAGCTGGCAATCAGATTATCCTTTTCGTAGGTGAGCTAAGTAGGTTAAACATCTTCAAAGCCTCTAAACTGTTTCTCTCATATCCTGAAAGCTATTAACACATCAGCACTGAGTCTGCTTCCCTGCAATCTTAGGTCAAAGGGGCTAAATGTTACACCTCTCTGCCTTGCTTAACCATGCCCATGTGGCTAAAACAGAAATTCCCCAATGATCGTATTGGCTCTTATGGATTCTCAGCTCTCTCCATGTACCATGGAGGAAGCTCAGGCCCTCTGTAGAGAATGCCACCATGACGCTCAGTTATAGACCAATACCCTAATTCCTACAAACAGGATAAACATTGATTCATCAGCTTATCTTAACTGTTACACTTATTCCAGAAGGTCAAGGAGTCATCCAAAACTCAGGTTTATGAGCACTAGTAAAAATGGCAAAGTATCTTCAAGCTGTCTGTGTATAAAAACATATTTAAGGAATTTTTCAGCTTCACCTCTGACACTTTGACACTCTGCAAGCAATTGGAGTTTCAAGTCCCTAACAGCAATGTTTGCTTTTTGTTTTCTATCATTCTGCTTCATGTTGTAGAAAATTGTGAAAGAAAAAATTTAATAATGTCTCCTGAAATGCTGTGAAACAAAAGCCATGTTACAAAGCTAACATTTTTATATATACACTAAATTATTCTGAATTTAAATAAAACTTTAAATAAGGAGTGGCCAGACTTGACTAGGGTCTTTCAAAGAAAATATCTCTGCAGAAACTCAAGGAGAATGATGTTAGCATAAGAATTTGAATGCATCCCTAAAATGACCAGTGCTAGTGGAGTGTGTCCCTGCCTGTGACAGAAGGGGTTGGAACAAGATAATCTTTAAGGTTCCTTCCAACCGAAACCATTCCATGATGCTGTGAATGCTGCCATAGATACCTAGGAAAGTATTTTCCATAAAGAATTGTGTATTGCATCCCTCTGTCTTGCATTCAAACCAATATGACCCTAAAATTATAAAATCTCAGGCTAAAATTGTTTTGCCATATAATTGCAACACAATGCTTGGAAATTAGTGGTTCCTCAGAGAATTATTCTGAATAAATCAATATATCTAAAAATCAGGTTAGCATATTTTCTTCTTCCTCTAAAGAGTCAGTATTCATTTTCTTCTTCCTCTAAAGAGTCAGTATTCCCTAGTAAGCACACTGCTCAAGACCTTTGGGAAATAAGTATGAAGTACTGTTTTAGCACTGCCTAATTTAGTAGTGCTGCCATAACTGCAGCTGTCAGCTGGATCAGAAGCATCCCAGTATATACAGATTACACCTCCAAACAGGCAATATTAGAAGTGATGAGAGTCCCATGGCAGTGGACTAACAGACTAACACAGTATCCTTGGTTTCATGGAGTTCTAGTTCTGAAATATGGAAGAGAATCCAGAAGCACATGCAGTTGACAATAGCCATTACAAATAATGGCACTGGTGAAGCAGCAAGATCGTTCACACAGCTATTGCAAGGTAGGACAGATACATGGAGTAATGTTTTTAGGAAACAATTGCAATTGCAACAGAATTGCACTGGCATTAAGATTGAAGCTGCTACAACAGGCAGAGTCCTGTTTCTCATAGTTCACTCTAATCAACTTTTCACTCTTTACAGGCTTTTGCAATGTGTTTTATAAATCCATTTTTGTGTTTCTAACAATGTAGGCTTTCTCAAAATTTAAGGTTTGAGTTTGTGTGCTGTAAGACTCAAAAGAAACCTTGGATGATTGAGGTTTTAAGTTGAATGCTGCACTCTCAAATGCGGTACCCCACCCATTGGCTGCATACAAAAGGAGGTTTTTAACTGACAGGAGAGTTAACATTCTTCCAAACCTCAGTCTGGAGCATGTATAATTATACTTCAGCATTGTTAGAAGCTATTTTAAAAGGAAATGTTGCCTGCCTTCTGAGTTTTTTCTAAATTCATGTAGTTTGGGCATGTCAATCTTTCTTTGAAACCACAGCATTGTTATTCTTGATCAATAAGCAGCACAAGCACAGTTTAGCACAGAAAATGGCAAGCAGCTGGGCTCTTCAAAATTGTAGCTTGCCACTAACTTTATAGAGAGCTTCAGTTATCCTGTGTCTCACTACTTAAATTTGTAAAATGGTACTTATGCAGCTGTGATTATTTATATACTAAAAATTATATTTTCTTCTGTAAACTGCTGAATATCCAGCATTAGATAATTTTACACATTTTTGTTACCTTTTAGGTATGTACTGGTTTAACTGAGGTCAGAATCTAACCTGTAATGCTCTTTTTACTTTATTTATATTTTCTGAAGACTAAACTTTCTTTGACTGTCAGTTGAAACATTTTGGTATTGAACCTACTACCATTCCTTCCTTTTCTCAAAGGTCCAAATTATTCCTTATAACAAATATTTCAATGAACAGCTCACCTTTATTCTGAGGGGATAAAAAAAGTTGTGTTTGTTAAATTTTGTTTTTACTATAAAAATGACACACTCCAAAAGTCTATCCCATTTTACTGTAAGTCAATCAGTTTTAAATAAATCCTTCCCTAATTAGGTTGTCTTGCCTCTGCCTCTGGTGTCTACGCCATTCAACTTTTTTCCAGACACAGGCCCCTTACAACATGCTCTTCTGATAACAGAACAGGAAGTTCTTTATCTTCTAATATTATGTGACTCCAAATTTAATTATATGCTTTAAGAAGGTAGAAAATATACCTTGCTCAAAGAGAAATTACTTGGGCTGGTACAAGAAATTTCAGGGCCTATGGCATACAAGTCAGATCAGATGATCTGACCTTCAGCTCCTTGAACAAATGATAAGTGACTTAAGAAGCCAAAAATAAAAAGGTGATGGGCAGAGGCCAGAAAAAAGGCCAGAAAGACAAAATTCAAAGACCAAAAACTTGAAAGCAGCAGCACAGCAGTAAGCAGTGACACTTGTTTTGAGGTCAGCCCTTCTCCAAGGGACTGTGGTGCTCGGTGTTCTCACAGAGGTTTCTAAGTCCTGTATTTCAAGTAAAATTAGGACTGCTGCTGCTCCTCCTCTTCCTTCAACTTGCTGTCATAATGATCATAAAAGGACCCACCTAATTCCAGTCCTTCCAGTTGTGCAGTAATCAGCTAACTATGCAGATTGCAGAAAACTGGGGAGAGGGGGGGATGCAATATATGTGCTATACTCCTTACATAGAAAAGTGATCATTTAGTGCTTGCATTATTTAGATCTTAAGATGCATTCCCTCCCCTAGGAACAGGAATGAAGTAATTACAGAGAATTAACTGTTTTACATTGCTTTACATTTGAATTCTACTTTATTGTATGAGTATGCAAAACATGTTTGCACACATTCATAGACAAACTATGTGTTGCTTCAACAAAAATAACTAAATTAAAAAGCCCAGTTGATGGGAAGAAAATTGATGTTTGGCAGCATCTCTGCACACAATTATCTGTGAATGTCTGTGCATTTGGAAGAGTGATGTGCAGTATTGGCTGTTGGGGTTTTTGATAAAAACTATACAGGCTTTGTGGGTTTTTTTGTGGCTGTCAGAAAGAGCCAATTGAAACAAAAATTCAGTCTAGTATTTTACAGAATAAAAATTAGGCCTGCTTATGTAATTAAGTTGACCCTCCATTCTAAATAAGACTTCAATACAAATAAAGATTATCTGTCCCAGGCAAATCCTTCCTAGGGATTACATGGTGCATAAACTAATAAGGTTTTATCTTTTCTGAGAGGGGAGATAACTAGAGGAGCATTAAAACATTAATGTGGTATTAAATCATTGCAAACAGAATTAGGAAATTAGGTGTTGTGAGTCTCACAACAGCATCAAATCACCATTAAGTTTCAGTATGTAGATCCTGTGTGCAGACACCCAAAATTGTAAATACTCCCATGTACGCAGAACTGTTTTTCTCTGTGAAGTAAAAATGTCAAGTATGTATAAGCTGTTAATTGTAAAAGGTAATCTGAGTATGGTTAGCATAAAATTTTGTATGCACCATATAACTTCTATTTTTGGGGTATCATAGTCACAAAAAGAAGCTAGATAAAATTTTTATCATTCAGCATAATTTAGATGAATATACTCCTGGTACAGTAACTGAGACACAAAATGTGCTGGTTTACACCCTAAAAAGGTAAAAATATATTTAGTACCTACCATCTGAAAGACTTTCATGAAGACTGTAATATGGCTATTTGGGAAACTGTCTGTTTATTTAAAAGGCTAATCAGTGAAATCTATAACCTAGACTTGAAACTAGAAAGCTACCAAAGAAGGAGCCAGAGAAATGAACTACTTTACTTTGTTCCCAGTCACTTTTTGACTGCTGGTTTGAGATCACCCTTGATTGGATGCTACACATATGTATTGTAGGATATGTACTCAGAAGAATTTAAATCCATTTAGTAAGATTCACACCTCTAACAGCTGAAGATGAAACTATTCATTGTAAAGCTTTACTGGGACTGGTCCTCGCTCCCTTTTTTCCTTTCTGTCTTGCACATCCTGATGTCAGTTAGCAAGGCCAGGTACACACAATACAGCAAACCCTCTCGTTCTGTACAGTAAATGCAAAGAGAATGGTGGTTCCATCACTGCTGGTACAAATGAGGTAGTTCATGGCATTTGGTCTCTTCATTTTACGATGGTATTTCATATGCAATTAAAACCTTTTCTCCTTTATATGTAGGTACAACATGTTCTTCATACATGTTATTTTAAAGACTACAGCTCTACTTGTTTAGGATGGTATGAACTTTATTAGTCACAGGACCTGTACATAAGAGTTTGTCTAGATGGCTCGTGATGAAATTCTGTAAATATAGTATCACCATGAGAAATTTGTTTTATATTAAACCAAGGAAGCAATTTATGTATTTGGATCAGGTCAGAGAATTACAGAATGGGTAATTGGAGGGGACTCCAGTGGGACATCCAGCCTAACTCCCCTGCTCAAGCAGCATCATCAGCGTCCATCCACATGGCACAGGATTGCATTCAACTGGTTCTGGAATATCTCCAGTGAGGGAAGCTCTACAACCGCTCTGTTCTGGTGCTTGGTCACCCAATGACCATCCTCCTTGTATTAAAATAAAATCAAAAAGAATGATGAAGTCTGAAGACTGCCAAACCCTTTGTGTGCTAATTTTCAATCCATACTATGGAAATTATGCAACACCTCTATTTATCTTTGAAGATTCATTGGGCTCTGTAAGAGTTAAATATCATCTTCCCTGAGCACTGTCACACATACAAGGTACTAGGACTTCAATGCAGCAGCTTCCTTCACACTCCACTGTTTCCTTAGCTCTTTGTGACGAGTCTTCAACTCTTCTGCTCATAAGTGTCCTGAATATGTCTTCCTTTGTCCATAACTGATCTTTTTAAAGGAAGTATAAAGTCTATAGAATTATAAAATCTTCCTTACTTTTAGGAAAACTTTTTCTTAAGACAGTAATTGATACTTCAAAGAAGCATAAGCTTAACTCTTTATAATTACAGGTTATATAAATGGTTCTAATTTGTTTATATTGTATAGTACCCATGGCATTTGTTGCCTCCCAATGCAGTGGAAAATAGGTCTACATGGAAAACATAATATTTTTGTCATGTTGCCCCAGATTTGAGAATGCATTTAAATTCTTACCTTCTACTGAGTCCCTACTTCTCACTGAAAATCAAACACCTGCTGGTGTCTAAACAGCATTTTATTAAACAGTCTTCCTGTTGTACACTGACTGGCTGTGCATGTTCTCAGCAAATGACTCTTGCATCTTTTGGCTGATTTGAAGTATCTGGTTTATTTCAGGTATAGCAAATCATGATGTTAGTGCTGACAGTTCTCTGGTTCAATTACTCCTCATCCCAGCCACACTGCAAAAGCCAAGAATAAAAGTAGGTGTCCATCCCACAGAGACTTGGAGATGAGATTAAGAACCAAGTGATATATACTCAGCTCTTCAGCTGTTTATCACCTGTTTGATCTTACATGTCTTAGGATACAAGTTTTCCTCTACTCACTTTTTTCCTACTCCTAAATTCTCTAGCTAATCCCCGTGTTCCCTACCCCTCAGTAGGGAAATCCATTTCCAGGGATTTTTTGACCCTCAACAATAAGTTCAGTAACTTCCCGGTTCCCAGTCTGGAACACCACAGTCTGGATGGTGTTTAAAGATACAGGGCCCTTGTACAGATTAGCCTGGAACAATCAAGGGCTAAATTCTACTTATCTTTCCTTTGATGGATGCATTACTTAGGGATTTTATCCTGATGAGTTCAGTTGCCATAAAACTGCACAGCTGAGGGAGCACAAGAAAGACAGATCCTGACAGAAAACTGCAAGACAAGCAGACCAGTCCAACAGGGTGTTCACTGTTAACAGGGTGAAGAGCAAAACAACTAAGAGGTGAACAAATAAACAGGTAACAAAAAATCTTCATTTTATTTTCAAGCAATTTAAAACATTTAGGGACAATGAAAAACCAGTAGACATAGTAAAAATTACACAAAACTGTGAATTTCTTTCTCTTCTCTTCTCTCTTAAATGAAATGTAGTCTGCAGTCTCTATAAATCCATATTCTGTCGCCACCCTGGATATTGCATTCAATTCTGCAGCCTCCCTCCAGTCTCAGTAAAAATAGAACTGGAAGAAGATTCAGAAATGGTAAACAAGGACAAAGGCATAGAAATGGAATTTCATAACAGTGAGTTTAAATGGTAGGAAAGTATGAAAAGGGCACTGCTTCTGTTTGTGACAAAGCTGTCTAGATAATGAAAGCAGGCAAAATCTCAAGTCTCTTTGAATTTAGTACAGATTATTTCCCCAGTGCATTTGCATCTTTTGGTTGGTAATATGTGGAAAAAAATTATTATAAATTAATTTATTATTGTAGAACAGGCCTACTGCCTTCCCTGCCTACAGGCCATGGTTTCATAAAAACGTTTAGGCAATAGGAAGTGATATTGGAGTCTCCTTCCCTGTCAGGGTGGAACTGCTAATTTGAAGGTACCTGCTATCACATCACAATATCAGAATCATGTCAGTGGCAAGGGACTTCTGCAAGTTTTGTAGTCCAACATTCTCCTCATGGCAGGTCCCATTAAAGCAGGCTGCTTTTAGTCTTGTTCAATTGAGTTATGCATATCTCGAAGGATGGAGTTGCCACAGCCTTTCAGGGCAAATAGTTTCAGTATTTGATTCTTAAAAAAAGATAAAAAGAATTGTTTTTTATATTAAATTGCTGTAGGTTGTGCTCATTGCTTCTTAAGCACCTCTGGGAAAAATGTAGCTGCATCTCTTCTACACCCTTCCATTATGAAGTGCTTCACAGCACAGTGATCTCCACTCATCATCTTCTTCA
Source organism: Oenanthe melanoleuca (assembly GCF_029582105.1). Lineage (NCBI taxonomy): Eukaryota > Metazoa > Chordata > Aves > Passeriformes > Muscicapidae > Oenanthe > Oenanthe melanoleuca. The sequence continues at coordinate 9,727,594 of NC_079348.1, read as the reverse complement.
AACCTGGGCAAATCCAGCTCTCTCATCTTCTTCCATGTCATGAAGTGCAGCTGCCTGAGCAGTTTGGTAGCCTTGTTTTAGTGTGTCAATGGCTTTCTTGAAATGAGAGACAGACCTCCAGATGCGGTGTCACAAGTGTCAGATGGAGGCGAAGATTCAGTTCCCTCCAAACCTACCAGTGGTACTCAGCCCAGTTTGCAGCTGGGCACATTGGCTCCAAGAGCACATGGTTGATTCACATTCAACTTTTCCACCACAACCCTCAACTCCTTTTCTACAAAGCTGTTCTCTATTCAATCAGTTCCTAGTCTGCTCCACTTTGGGGGTTATGCCAACCCCGTTGCAGGGCTTTGCATTTGCCTTTGCTGAACATCATGAGGTCCCCAAGAGCTCATTTTTCCAGTCTGACTAGGTCTGTCTGAGTAGCAGCCCTGCCTTCCAGAGTATCAACCACTCCTCCCAATTTGGTATCACCCACAAATGTGCTGAGAGGTCACTCTATCCCATCATCCTGGTCATTACATCAGCCATTTCAAGAATCCAAGTTGATGTAACCTATATAAAGAAAGCAAGTCAAATATCCATCCAGAGATATGCTGAAGTCTTCATATTATAGAAACATGCTCACATTGCACTGCCAAGTCTTTTTTTCTCAAGCTATAAAAATAAGTAGCCCTGGGTTCCACAGGAAGCAGGCTGTGAGTCTTTTTTCTATGCAAATGCCAAATGTAGAATTTGACTTAGAGAGCACAAATCTTCTCGAAGACAGAGATGACTGTCAGAACCTAAGAGCTAAGCAAGCTGGAAGTTATTTATGGAATCCTTCCCCAGCATCTCCAGTATGTGCCTTTGCTCAAAGACAGGCAATATATTTCCATGCCATAAAAATGGATGTAACTGCATTGGTAGATACGCGGTGCTCTGAGGATGTTGCAATCTTGTTACTTGCTTGGGTGGTTGTATAGACAGAATGGACTCTGTGCTAGCAGCTGTTGTACTAAAGGAGCAGAGGGGAGAATAGGGATCAGGAAAATAAACAAAACTAGAAGGAAAAGAAAACTGTAGTAATTCAGCTCCTCTGCAAACATTATAGCAGTTTCAAGAACATTTCTGTAATAAACAATCTTTCCAGCACACAACTGGAAATGGGCATTGTTATGGGCAGTGACACACTACACAGTGTTTTTGCAGCATGGACAGAGTAACATTGCTGCAAAAGTTATGTTATAGACTGGTATAGTCTTGAAGTTGGATTTTGTTTCGTGTGATAGAACTGGATTTGAGATAATACATGCACGTTGCAAAATACTATAAAATGGCTTAGCAGAATGTTTTCTAATCTTCCAGAGGGAGCTTGTCTCTCTAAACTTGGCTTTATAACTCTTGTACACTTTGAGACAACATCTCCAATAACATGAGCTGAATAAAACATTGGTAAACAGGAAGCATTGGTTGTGAAAAGGAGCTAAGAGATGCTGGAAGAACATGAAAGTGAGGAAACCCAGCCAAATCTCCAAAACTAGGAACAAAGGCACTGAATGTTTCCAAACAAACACTCAGATAATTAAGGCTGTTTAGCTTGGTATTTTTATGAAGACAACGATGATAAAGAAGTTGTGTGCTACATGGACATTCAGTATCTGAAGGAACATACACTTGTAAAGGATATAAGGATATAAGCAGAACCTCTGTCCCAACCCAATGTTTAAGAGTTTAAGAAGATGTGGAGTAACTCAGAGACATTTACCAAGTATAGCAACAAGTAAGCACAATCTTTTGAATTAATTTCTGGGAAGCAACTCTTCAGTTCTAATTATTCTGATACCCTCACAGTAAGGCATGTGCTTCTTTCCTTATTTTACCCCAGGAGAAGAACCCAATCTGGGACTTTACCTGGGATGCAAAAGATAAAATTTCTGTTTTCCAGCTCTGCTAGAGCAATCATAAAGCACCTTAAGCAAATCATCCTGCCTCCATTACCATCTCTAACAATGGGAAAATAATTTCTTTCACCATTCTTTATTAGTTCATTAATTCAGTGGGGCAGCAAGTATGCCCTATGGTTTAAGTGCCATGTGCTTGATGCTATAGCCATGTTTAGTACTTTGCTTCGACACCTACAGACATTAGTACCTCTGTACTCAGCAGCAGCAATACTACATTTGTTCACAACAGCTAAATGGATAGTGTATATAAATTTGACCAAGGTAGGTGCCATGCTTTTTCATTTCTCAGGAAAAATAACTGCTCTAAGTGAAAAATTTTAATGGAACTATTATTACTACAAAAATACAGCTTTTCAGCTGTTAAGTCAGCAGTAAATCTACTGTTACACTTCTATTTAGATCACTACCTTCACCTGATCACAGGGTAGTGGATAACATTAACTGTATTTTAGACCATTCTAGCACTTTCCATAAACATTTTAACATTTTGAGTTATCATACTCTGTCATTTTTCTGCACGTACATAATCCTGGGCCCTGAGAAATGAAGCTTTTAGAACTCATATAACAAGTTTGTCAATAATAGTGTTGCGAGAATGTTCCTCATTACAGCGATGTGTCTTATATTAATCCATTTCTCAGATTTAAAAACAAAGCAATCATAAGGTACATGCAGCCTTGTTTGAGAAAGTATATTTGAAAAGCAGATGGTTTTCTCCACCCCTACACAGCTCCAGTTGACAGACAGAAGCAATTCATGAGTAAGAGGGAAATTGCCATTTGTCACATATGACAGACCAGTTTCCAAGTGCTTCAAATAGAAGAAAAACTACAAAAAGAAATATGACAGGTCTACAGTGCCACATAAGTTTTTAATTATAAATTTAAAGGGAACCAAATCTAATTTTAAAAAATGTGACTTTATCATTGTAATCCATATGAACTTCCAATCTGTTACTAGTATATTTTCTTAGCCATGTGCCTGGCAATTTACTGGGCAATCTAGCTTTACCTCAGTAAAAGTATTTCCTTCTATCAGATTTCCTCCCCTCTCACCAATCTCACTGGATGTTCTTCTTTGAACTGTTACTACACTCATAGGAATCATAACTCATGACTTGCATTCCTTATATCATCACTAAATACAGTTTCTGTTCCTACACATCTTTGTGTACTTTCTGATAGAAGCAGCCGTAGTCTGAGAATTTCAGTCTCATATGATTTTTCAGTGGTTATAAGGTTACTTTCCTTTCTTCAGAGAAAAACATATCAGCTGCACTAACACATTGCATCAGTCAGTGTCCTGAAGAACAACATGAAATGCAATTCATCTTGCTCCCTTGGATACTGTTTTCATTGTCATATGTAATGGTATGCTGGATGGGATAGTGTTCAACTGAAGTTTCATTAAGCAGCTCTTGGACACCATTAAAGTGTTCTAATAGGTGTGACTTATTGACCGGAAGAGTCGGTAAACAAATGAAGTATAAGTGACAGTACCAGACCAGAGTAACAGTAATTAGCGATGTGACTCCATGAGTAATAGCAAAATTGCCCTGACCCAGTTGATGGCAATAGCAATGAAATCTTAAAAAAAATTTTTTTTAAAAAATCCCAAATAGATGGGTTTTCTACCAACAATTATAAGGGCCATGAGCAATTTTTCTGGTTGTCACACGACCCACTTCACTCGTATTCTACTCCAGCTGTGTTGGGATACACCGTGGCAGTTGTGCTCCCCATGTTGGCCAGAGCCAGGCACAGGGGTGGAAGGAGAAGGGCGGGCTGGCAGCATTATCCCAGCACTCCGCACCTGTGGCTGCTCCGTACAGATCTGCCAGGCATTGGGGCTTCACAGGAAGCCTCCAGAAACCTTCCCCTCTCTGCAGAACACCAGCACTCAGGTTGGAACCCTGCTTATTTCTGCTGTGTGGAGCTCACACCAGCACCCTCTGCCTTGCCAAGTGCCATGCACAGTCCTGACTGAGCTGCCACACCTCTCCTGGTGCTCTGCACGTGGTTGCACAAAGGCCTACCAGGTGTACAATGGCATATCAATATCCTGCCTCCGATCGATGTTCCACATTTATCCCATGCTACCCTTACTTGTTTGTGCCAACACAAACATTTCAGAGAGCTTGGATTAATGAGAGCATAGCAAAAACAAATCTGATCTGTCTGTGCATGCTTTTTGTCCTTGGAATCACATCACATATGATTTTCTACCTCTCCTGAAAAAAGAGGAATGTTATAATACAGAAATCAGAGCATTTTAATGCAAAAATAGAATTATTACTCAGTATGTGCATGAAAAAGCTATATTATTGCTTCAATGAAAAAACCATGCACAACCCCCCCACCCACCAAACTACCAGATGCTCTCCAATAGTAAGATGACATGACCAAAAAAATGTTCTTGGTAAGTTCCGTAAATAAAACTAGTTTTATTTGTCTTTCCATATTCTAGCAGTGTAGGCCTCAATGGGATCCTAAGGGGGTAATATAATAGTGCCAAAAAAAAAAAAAATACACCACAAGACAAAACAAAAGAACACAAAATCAATACCCTAAATGTCAGGGCTCCTGAATGTTTGAACAACTGACAGGAAATGTACTGGTTTCATTTAATTGTATTAATAGAATATGCATTAATAGAAATGCATTAATAAAAGGTCTGAAGAAATTCTTGGAAAGTATGAGCACAGAAAAAATCACATAAAAGCAAGTGGTATTGTCTGTGTTTTGAGAGAGGCAATGAATCTGATTGTAATAAGACACCTAGTTGTAATAATACAAGAGTTGGAAAGGAAATGGAAAAATATGCAAATATAATACAATGTACAAAGAAGCACTGACTTTGAGAGTCTACTTTGTTTGAGGTACAATTTAAAAGTTTTTATCAAGCTACAAATATCTGTAACTGGTTTAGGAGTTGGTTGTCCTTTAGTCATCCAAGGAAAGGAACAATCAGTAGATGAAGTCTGACTGATGCAGACTGCAGATAGAGCATGTCTTCAGCACTGGTTATAATTAGCCTCTAGACTAATTTACAACACAGTTCCTGCTTTCCTCTTCAGATCTAGATTAAATTGCCTAGGAACTGCTGCAATTCAAAAAGAAAATACAGCTGCCAGAGCAGGAAGGTGTGGAGGAGCGGGGAGGCGGCTCCCATCCCAGACCTGCGGGGTGTGACCCCCTGTGCCTGCACCGCGCTCCGCTGCCCGAGTGACAGGTCCCAGCTCTCGCCGGCTCTTCCAGCGGCAGCTCCTCCCTTCTGGCCAGATGGACAGCACAGCTTGGACTTGGGCTCCGGCTCCGGGGGACCCGGCTCGGGGCAGAAAGCAGCCTTTTATAGCCGGCACGCCGCCGCTGCGGCTCACACCTACACGCTCCGCCGCCGAGCACAGCGCTGCTGCCGGGACCCGCACCCCCGCCCGCCGCTGCCCATGGCGCCGCTGCCCCCGCTCCTGCTGCTGCTGCTGGCGGCCGGTGAGTAGAGCAGGGCCCCGCTCCGGGGCTCCATCCACACGCTCCTTCCCATCAGGGAAGCGGCCCCGTCCGGTGGCGCCTCCGGGGGCTCTGCTGGACCCGGACCCGGCCGGATGGGGCTTGGCAGCGTCGGGGGGCAGGTGGGAAGAGGGGTAGAGAAAGGAGTGTTAGGAGAAACACTCACGGGAAGTGCCTTTCTTCCCACGCCGGAGAGCAGTCCCTGTGACAGGTGGCCAGTGCTCGGGCACAGCTGGGGGAACTCGCCCACGGAAACCCCCGATGTGCCGCTGCCAGTGGCAGCTGGAGCTGGCCCGACAGTGGCACCTGCACACGGAGCGGGGCTGGCGGGGCGCACATTACCTTTGTAAAGCCCATCAGTAATGTACAGCTCTGCTAACGAAGTTCCGTGTTTTAAATCAGTCTGCAGCTTGCACGTGCAATAACAATCTTTCTATAAAGCCAGTAGCTTTACCCCCACTCTGGGCATTGGAGTGAGCTGTCGCGGAGCACTTGCGTTTCTAAGTAATTCAGGAGCAGGAATTGCTAGAACTGAGATTTCCTACAAAACCCTAACTGGGTTATTCTGAAAAATGAATCAGTCTTCATGAATAAGTTATGATGTGAGAACGTAATTAAAGGACCCTTACCTCTCACCTTCACACAGCCAATTACTCACTTTGCAAATATTTAATTTTTTTTTTTTTGTCTCCTACATCCTATTTATTAATCAGTGTTAAAAGACCGGTTGTAACAATTCACAGTCCATTTCCTTATAGGTTTTCTGAGGTACTCATCAGTATAGTAACTGATTGTACTCATTTTTCTGAAACTGTATTGTCGTCACTCTTTTTCAGATAGGTGGGCTGGCACAAAAAAGCATCCTCTAATTTTAAGTTCCCATGGTGATATGTTAGAACCCAATTTTACCTACAACTACATAAAATTATGTGGAATTTCAACTGCTCAAAGCTTGGTTCTCACTGAGTGCTGTGGTAGCTTGGTATTCCAACCTCAGGATATTCAGCAGGCTGGGAGCCTACTATTTGTAAACATCAACAGGCATTGTTTTAGAGTGATTAAATTAACCTTATGCTGAACCTTTGTGACAGCTGTAAGGATAAAATCCTATCTTCCAGAATAACAATTAGCTGCCCTAATTAAAAGATTCTCTTGAATTTTTTTTTTATACATTCCTACACAGCTTGCAAATTCACCACACCAAATCTTGCAAATAGGATCCTAAAGAAAAGAGCCTCAATTCATTCCTAGAACAGATTCTGGGCACAGAAAGGAGCAGGATCTGAGGGAAGGCAGTTGTGTGATTAAAGCCCATAAGGTAAGGTGCTTGCATAATGGGGCCAATTTAGGGCCCCACGAAGCTCCCTGCCCCAATTCTATTTCCTCACCTCAGATGGCCTCTGTGATTCCTTCTGCATTTTGACCATCCTCCAGATTTCATCCTTTGCATGGCACAAACCTCAGCAGGAACATTAAGGAAAGCAATGAAATCACTGCTTCTGTCAGCTTGGAGTGCTCATTACAGAGAGCCTGGCTGCGCTCCGATAGCTCTGAGTCAGGTGCCTCAGTCACCCACTCCGTGGGCAGTCAGGAGCACGGGAAATGCAATCTACCTGTTTCCCAATTGGTCCAAAGTATCAAAACAGGCAAATTTAACCTTTCAAAAAATTTACATGTGACCAGAGTTTGTGGAGATAGCATGTAAGTTGTCAAGGCAATAAAATGAGGTGAATAAGGTCATTCCTGATAGCTTATGAAACGAGGTAAAAACCTAAGCAAAAACTAAGGTTTCTATAAGGCATACACAGTTCTTGTTTGCAAGATCTTGGAAATGCATCAGAAAGTCTCCTTATTCCCAAGTTTCAAGTTCTGAACTACTGGAGCACTATGACTGCATAGAGAAATCCTTAAAGGAAATTTTACACATATTTAACATCAAAAAATGTTTCTGTATCCTCAGTCTTTGAAAGAATGGCTTAAAAATTCTTTTTAAACCCACATAACAGCATACATTGTATTAGATGCTAATAATGTAGTTAGGTATCATAATTATGCAAAGCTGTACATCTTAATAAAAATGAAAGTATGTATCTGGAAAAATAATCATTGAGCCCATTGAAAAGAGTAAACATTAGAGGAAATATGACCTTTCACAAAAAATTAATGTGTTTCTAATTTTTTTTCCCTCTTTGCATACAGAAATTTAAGGGAATGGATTTTCAAAATACCTTATAAAGCAATGAAATTAAAATAAATTCAATCTGGTTCACTCCCCTTTTCTCTACTTACAAGGTTGTGTTTGACACAGCTGCACACAATCTGCATCACATAACACAAAAAGCAGACTAGACATCAAGGGACAACACTGCTCTTTCAGGAATGCATAATCAAACCTCCCATTCACAAAGTCTTCATAAAAACAAACAAAGCCACACAGATTTCAGGAACTTAATCATAAAATATTTGGAAATACACAGAATGTCAATTGACTCTCTAACTGTATTCCACAACATTTCTGATAGAACACTTTAGAGATTTTGTTACATGGCAAACACACTAATGCTATCATTATCATCACCAACATATTGAAACTCTGATTGTTTCCATAGTTCTGTGCATTCTCAGATGGTATTTCATTGCTTTTATTAACTCACCTCATAAGCTGTTGTGACAGAGTATCATATTCGGAGTATCTATGCCATGCTGGTTTACAACTGGATGTCCAGATGCTGTAACACAAATATATTACAAGGACAAAAAGTTTATGTCCTTTTCTTTATGACACATGGTATATTTCACTTGAGCTCTTCAGGTACCAGACAGTTCATCACTTCTACTTGTTATGGATTTAAATCAAGGGACTGGGAATTGTCCCAAGTTAGCAAACAATTCTCTGATGAAACCAGGAATATGACTTGGAAATTCTTATTTTCTTTTTCCTGACTTGTATCTCTCCTACACCACCCTTCCCCAGTTGTCAGGAACTGAGACACGATGTAAAAATTCTTCACCTTTTTCAGAATCTCCAAGGTCATGCAGAGCAAACCCAGCTTTGCCATTAACCATGGCTGCAGCCAGTAATGACTGGCTGTTTACAAGAGTAACCATTACTAAACATCGAAGAGCATAACCAGTTGTCACTTGTAATGCTGCAGCCTTGCTGCAGGGTTTTCAGCTCAGAATTTACTGAACTTGTACTGATAATGAAGATAACACTTTCAATGCTATCATAAAACTAATCTGTTAATAACCAAATGGATACTTCTGCTACCCAGAACCAAAATTTCATACTAAATGTTCAGGTAATGTTCTGGAACAGCAGCCATGCACGACAGATACTGCTCACTATCTTAGCAAGGAAGTTTAGTGCCAGCTCAGCAGTTTTGAAATGAAACTGCAATTGACTACATAGCAAAGAAGCTTTTCTTAATTCCTCAGGATATGATTGCTTTTAATCAATGGCCAAAGCTGCATGTGCAAGTTTAAACACCCTTGTTGCAACATTTCTGCCCCTAGATCACATGCCCAAAAAGCAAGATCTGGGACAAGATCTGGGAATGGTCACCAGTCAGGAAAGTATTAAATGCTGCCTCAGGATTCTTCCTAAACTGTTTTTTTTACCATTCTCACACAGAAACCAATTGAATTTCTTACTGAGGTGATTCCATGAGATGTTTAAATTCCATTGTTTCATGACAAGTGCCAGAGCTTACCACCATCCCACACATTTCAAGTTACTCAACTGTGCTGGGACCGGTATTTTTTCTGTCAGATTTTCCATTAACTGATTACAGTTAGTCATATAATCTATTGTGATATAATCTATTACAAAAGATTTCTCTATTATGCTATTATAATAGTTTATGTGATTATGCAGATTATATTAAAACTGCATAATCATAGTTATTTTGTAGGAAAGTAACTATCAAAGCCTTTCACAATGAAGTCTAACTATTTTTTTTCTGCTGTCTCCATCACAGGTATTATCAGTTATTAAATCTTAATGTCTTTTGGAATCTGTAACCAGTACTGGAGCTTAGGTTTATAAACTGTTCTCTTCATACCAAAACAAGTATTTAGTTTAATTAATAAGAAACTCTAATCAGAAGCCTTCTAAAACTAATTTGTTTTGTAGTCATTCAGCTTCTTAAAATTTGCTGTGAATAGCTTGAAGCCTGCACTGCAAAGAGAGGCTGTCCATTACCATCAGGGTCTTCAGTGTGTTAGTTCAACCTCTCAGGATGACATGAATCCCTAAAAATGTCACCCACGGTCTCAACAGCTTAGTGCTGCTTGGGACCTCTTGCTTTAGTACTGATATGGGATGGTTAAAATATAGATCCTAAAGTAAGTTTTGTTCTGGAGAAATAATAGTGAAAATCAAGTAAAACAAAAACCCCAAACAGAAGTAAACAGGAAAATAACCAAACCCCACCTTTCTAATTTGCCTGGAAAACACTCCAAGCACCCATCCTTTTCCCTGCCTTACATCCACCATGCCATCCCCACCAGTTATTTGGCTGCTTTGTCTAAAAATGAGGAAAACCAAAACCCTATCATAAAGGACCTATTTGTTCCAATGTAAAGCACTACATTCTACAAAATAACATGGGCAAAACTGCACATTATGTTAAAGAGAAACACTGCAACCCTGGGGCAGCTAATCTTAGCAACTGGGCTGAAAGACTGGAAATGACTAGTCTGCCATTGTACACTGCCTCCATGGGAGGAAACCAGTGCAGCTGTTCTCAGGGTTCAGTGTTCTGCTCACTATGGACTGGGAACAAAGGGACTGGGTCAAGCAGCATGGCCCCAAAATGTCAAAAATAAAACTGGATTATTTTCAAGTACTGTCATTTATTATGAATGCTTTAAAAAACCCAAACAATCCCAAATATTTTCTAATTTTCATGTTGAATTCAATTCAGTTTTTCTTCCACAGTTTATAAAGGCACTTTTGGGGAAGCCCATTTGAGAAATCGGAGAGGAATTCTGGAATTAGCCGGAGCCATCAGATGCACCACAGGGCGCTCTCCTTTTGCCTACCTACGCTATGGATGCTACTGTGGCCTGGGAGGGAAAGGATGGCCCAAAGACAGAGTAGACTGGTGAGAGTAACTTTTTATCTGACTAATATGTAAAATATAAAGAGAGGGAACTGAGTTTAAACACAGCTCAGATTGCTAGGAAACTCTGAGGTATTCAAGTTGTGTTTCTGTAGATCTACACAATCTTGCCTTTGACTCAAATTCTCATTGCATTAGTACAGGATTCACAGTACAACTGAGTTTCTTTGTTGTTCGGCAAAAAGCTAAATAACTAGTCTTGTTGGAGAAGCTTTAAAGCTCAAACATTGAAGCTATCTAAAGTAAAAATTAAGAACAAAGGCAATTAAAAAATCTTTTGATTTTACTATCTTCCACATTATTAGTATTCAAAATAATACATAAGAATTAGGCAAAATTCAACCTGCTGAAAAATTATTCTAAAAATCAAACCTTTCCATTTAGTTCTAAATCTCAGCAGACTAACTATCATTAATGTAATTTATAATTGAACATTAACTGGCAAGAAGATAATTGTCTGGGTTTTGTTCTGGCTTTGTTTTGTTATTGTATGGTTTGAGTTTTTTAAACATTTCTATGGATGAAATGATGTTACTGAGCTGTGCTGTTCAACTGTTATGTACCACAGGATCTTTACACAGCGATTTGTGGGGAATGACCAACTAGTTACTTAATAAGCACAGGAAAAACAGTAATTGCAAAATGAGAGCTCACAGCATTAACTTTTCCTAGTGCAGACGCAAATTCCTCAGGTAACCTAAACACCATTTACCTACTGTAATCTGATGGGTTTAGTCTACCAGAAGGAAACTAAATGAATGAATGAATGAATGAATGTTTTGTGGATATACCCAGTTCTTCCAGCAAGTGAAAAAGAAAGGGTGTAATTAGTTTGCAGTAAAAACAAGCTGCCTGATTTCAACTTGTCTGCTTGCTTTTCTGGGCTTGCAATGACTCCACACCAGAGACACTACATCAGCATATTTTAATGCCTTTTTTAAGCATTAAAATGTCATTAATTCTTACCTATACTGTTCAGTTTCACAATGTCATAGAAATACTATAAATTCTTTGTGCCAATTATGACAAGAACAATTTTGAAACAGTAATTTTGACCAACTTTCCAAATTTTCTGATGATAATGAGCTAACAGTTCATTTTGTGGAAGGTGCTAGGAGAAAAGCATACTCACATATAACTGAGAATGCTCTGAAGATTGAACTAGCTCAATGTATGTCAGACATTTTTCTCATCACTTACTACGTGCAAAAGTAGTAATTTTTTGCAGGTGATCCATTAAGCCAAACCTGATTTGGTTCCTGAGCAGGTAATTTCTCATCAGTTTGTACTGTTATATTATTTCATAGCTGTGGAACCCACTGATAAACCCCACCCAGATTGTGTGACCGTAAATGACCATTTCTGTTCCTCTCAGGTGCTGTTTTCACCATGACTGCTGCTATGGGAGAGCAGAACAAGCAGGTTGTCAGCCAAAGACTGAAAGTTACCACTGGGAATGCAAAGACAATTCTGCTGTGTGTGGTGAGTGAGCACTTGGGAGATTTTTGATGTTGGGTTTTGGGGTTGGGTTATTTGTTTTGTTTGGTTGTTTCTTACTTCTACTAATTATCTCATTAGAAAGGTATTTTCTGAATTAACTGTAAAACTCTTAGTTTACCATCCTTCCTTTTGTGACATTTTTTTGCCAGGATACACTATGCCAACAGAAAGCACAACTAAACCAATCAACTGAATGCAGTTTCTTCTTCTTAATCCTACCCTGCTGACTGACATAAGCAAACAAAACTGTTATCTAGACACATCTATTACTTGTTCAGAAAGCATAACCCCAACGATCCTACTTTACTTAGTATTTACATTTGCTGAGGAACCATGTTATGCTACTCCCTGCAAGTCTCCAGTCAGAGAGCAACTACAAACAGGAGACATGAAAATTGTAACAGTTCAAAAAGGATCTTTTCTGTACTTAGCAGAAAATATTTCCCACTATTTGTAAGTTTGTAATGGACATATTTTTTGCATATTTATCTCTGATCAGTTGCACTGATGGCTTCAATTTATGAATTAATTCATAATTACAGTTTACAGTTTCAAACAATGAAGTAATAAAATATTTGATGAGCCTGTTTATTTCTGGAAGTTAAATTAACAAATACTAATTTGAAAATATTTACATAACACAAATGTAAAAATTGCAACTGATTGCTGACCGCATCCTGATAAATTTTGTTTGATTGTTCCAAAATATAAATTACTTGCCATGCTGAGGTAAGCACAAAATGATCACAAAGAAAACCACTCCTCCCCAAAAATGGTTATCAGGAAAAATAAGCTTTTCTTTTACATTATTTCTTCACAAAGTTTTAGCAAATGCTTTCCAATATACTCAAAGACTCATTGAAACTGTACCTTCTCACAAGTCCCCAATATTTACAGGGTTTTTCCCTTGTTGTTCTCACATTTTTATATTGTTTTTTTGTTTGTGTATTGTTTGGGATTTTGTTTGCTTGTTCTGTTTAAAAGTCAAGTGCTTATCAGTTACTTTGCACATAATTCTATGCTTCTACCTAGAATGCAAATGAGCTTGGAAATTGGTTATTATTTGCACTACAGTAATGCACAAACCCTTACATAAACTTGTTTAAAACAAGTCTGAGTTTCTGACTACCATGGTTTAAAGGCAACAGTTGGCCATTCACAGAGAACACAAAACCCTGTCATTTCACAACTCAATTTAGAATTTGCCTGACCTAAAAACAACGGAAAGTTTGGACATCCTTTCCTCCTTCACGTTCAACCTTTACTGTGCCCAACAGTCTACCTCATTCAGAATCTCTACTTGCTCATTTCTTCCCCTGCCCCTCATGTACAAAGCATCTTCTCTCTCACACTAATCAATGACATTACAGTCCACCCTTATTTGGCTGTAAAGATTCTGCTCCTAACGGTATTTAAAATACTAGCCAAGACAGCAGGCATGGTGTCAGGAAACAAGTCCCTGGTCTAGCATGGAGAAGATAAAGTCTGGAACAATACCAGAAGAAGGAATAGTTCTCAGTTAACACGTTTTGATTCTTTATCCCATCATGTTGTCATTCTACCTGTGCTATTGAGTAGCTCTTAGGGCAGCTAGTTGCAGCATAAACACATATACATTAAGAACACTTCCATTTCATGGCAGAATTTCAGTTCATTCACAAAACTGAACACTTGTTCTGCTCCTGGACAAATCTCAAGCAGAGATCTGGCTAAGCTTTTAAAATGGTAAACACTCAGACAAAATGTAATCAAGGCTTCTTCAGTTTACAGACAGTTACAGAGAAAAAAAAACCACACATTTCTGGGTTGGCACACTGAACCCAAAATACGTTGCTGTAGAAGAAAATGTTCATGCCAAGAAGAAACACTCACGCCAGGAAATCTGTTAAATTACAACACTACAATTATAAAACAAACATGACAAGACATGGATTTTATCACACAAACACACTTTACTTAACTTCTTACTGAACTCTTTAAAAAAAAAACGGTGGGCAGTTTAGGCTGGACATGGAACACCTTTGCATGCCATGTATATACATTATTTTTAATGCTATAGCCTATAGTAGATTATAAAGAGTATGTGAATGGAGTATCTTCCCAAAGTAAAGTTTCACTAATGCAAGAGAGAAGGCAGGGAGGGTCCCATACCACTTTCTAAAGAGAGATCAGTTATCAGAGCTCCTTTATTAAAAAACTGGAAGAAGAGTATTTAAGTCTTTATCTGGCTGTTGTATTTTCATCTGCGAAGATCAGTGATTACTGATTGATCCACAGGTTCTCAGTCTTACCAAAGCTCAGTACAGTTCCTACTGCACTTGAAATTTAAGGCTTTTGTATGGTAAATATGGAACATGAGGGAGCAATTCTTAGGATTCCATTTGTGATTTTTACTTTCTTCAGACTAATATCAAACTTACTGTGTTTTCTTTCAGACTCACTGGAAGACAAATGTCAAAAAATGGCATGTGAATGTGACCGTGAAGCTGCCAAATGCTTTTCTAAAGCTCCCTACCATAGAAAATACCTTTTGTGGCCAGACTTTCTGTGTGGTGAAATTCAGCCTTTGTGTAGGTATTAGATACTGACTCTTGTATATATTTAAATCTAAAATGACATTTTTTTGGCCACAGTAGTAACAACAAATGATTTTCCCCTTTCTTTCCACTTCAGACTCTCTACCCCAAAATGGCCAAAGTAAACATTTTTCCTCTTATTTACCTTCTCCCATGCACTTTTACTGTCTAAATAGAAATCTCAGTTTATCAGATTAAGGATTAACTGACAGTGTTAATTTTTTTGTTTATATTCAGATTCTCAGATTTTTCAGATTGATAACATTCACTGTGAACTTTTTTATCCACCTCCACGGGCTATAAGATACAAATCAAACTTCTCCTCTTACAAATCTTAGCATGTGTTAACTTTGAACTGAGTGGAAAAAGTGCATGAAGTGATAGTGTCAGCACAAAGAACTCTCTCATCTACATTAAATACTTATTACAAAGCCTAATTTAGGTGTTGAATTTCATTCACCTGGAGTAATCTTACCTGCATTGAAGAAGGCCCAATATAATAAGTTTTAAATAGCGTTTTCTAAATAGCTGCTTATTTGATATGCTCAAACTCCTTACTCTATGTACACCCCGAATTACCTGTAAGCACAGGTAGGAATTCCACCCTTAGAACTTTAGAGCCAGGTTTAAAAATGCAAATGCAAACCATCACCAAAACAGAAACATGAGAAAAATGTAGAAGTTGTTGGGACCAACTGGCTTTCCCACAAGTGTTTGATCTGCACAGCAAGAGTTCATGAAGCTCAGAAGTGAAGTGAGGTTTATACCTTGTCAGGATGTAAAGCTGGTTTTAGCTAGGGTGACTTCATAGATATTTTTAACCCTTGGGAAGAGAAATTAGTACCCTGAACTGCTGAATAATACACGTTTTTGTAACTACTGATTTTAACAGTTACAGAGCCAGGAGTGTTTTATGTCTACTTTCATCCACCTCGACTTACTTAAAGGTGCAGGGCTAAAGAATAGGTTTGCAGAGGTCAAAGATTAAAGATTAAAAAAAAAAAAAAAAGTCAAAACCCAAACAAATTAACCCACCTCTATAGGAATAGTGAAGATTTCAAGACAGATCTTTAATAATGAAAAATATTCATAGCCAAATTTAGTTCACATTACTGACACAGATGAAATAAACAAAACAGCAAACCAATGCAGAATGCAAGGGGACAAAGTTCTTGAAAAAAATCTTACCTTTTGATTCAAAGGAACATACACTAACAAATGTCAATCCTGCTTACATAAAATAACTTTCCAGTCAATACTTGCTCACAGACATAGATACACACATTATATTGCCATAAGTAATTACAGTGTCAGGTCACTTCGCCAAAATAACCCTTTTTAAGAGATAACCCCGAATTTAGGAATTAGCAACAGAATTCAAGAAAAGAGAGTGAAAGGAGCTATTGATGAAGCCTAACTGATCTGAATAAAAAAATTTTCCATGATAATTACCACATTTTCCAAGATACAAGAAAATTCAAGTAGTCTTTGCCGTCAACTACAAGAATTTTGGAACAAACTCTACTGTGAGGCTGTGTATAGGGCAGTCACAATGCTACATGTAAAGAAGACTGAAATAAATAAAGCTCTTTCAACATCAAGCCTATCCAGGAAGGGCATTCCTTTGGCAAACTGAAATTGAGGAACACATTGCTGGTATGAAATTCTAAGTTTAAAAAGAAGAAGAAAGAAATCACTGTAGCAGTGCAGAAGACACTGATTTTAAGGCAGGCTTGAAAATACATAGAATGCTGAGGACAAAATAAAGAAATTTATCTGATACAAATAAGGTGAGATGACTGTATGAGTTTTATATGGCTATACAGGAATGTGCTTTTTTTTCAAAAAGAAAATCCCTTTTTCCTTCGTCCTCCAATTTGGAATCAGCTGGCTAAAGAGTAACTTACCTTAAAGTGGTTACCTTAAAGCTTTTTCGTATGTTTAAATTAACATAATCCATCAATTTCACTGCCACATAGATAAAGCAAAAAAAAGCAAAGTTTATTTACAATGTCCATTTTTAGAAGTTAAACAGCTCATGAGTTCCAATGCCAATCACTGCACTTGTGTCTCCAGACGCCTGATCTCTGTAACCACAAGATCAATGTTTATAACTGGGTTAAAATACAAGGCCCAGTAAAACAAACAGTTGCAGACAAACTGAGGAATAAAAGGCCAAAAAATGGCAACAAAAAGTCCCTGGGTTGAGACTTTCCAGAAATGTCTCCACATTCTGTGAGGAATAGTCCTGTGAAAAAGGAAAGCAAAAGGCTTAGAGGAACTTTCTTGATTTGTTTTTACCCAGCTCTAAGAAAAGCTAATATGTGCACAGCTTTAAATTACTTAGCCCTTACTCAGGTACCTGTAAAAAACACCATTTTGCACTCCAGGAAGAACTTTCCTAAAATCCAGTAGTTCCAGATTAAAAAAAGAAGCACTGAGTCAGGCGCTGAAGCCCAGCTGGTTCCAGTGCCACATCCCAGCTCTGCTTCAGGTCGTTTCATGTTCCCTGAGCTGTTCTGGGCACGTTCTGCCCTCTATCGGCTGGCAAAGGGAAAAACCCACTACACACCAAAACAAGAATTTCTCCCATACAATTTCCAAAGGTCACACCAACTATGAATGTTAATATATTTGAATTAAGACTGAGGTAATAACAGAAAAGAGAAATTCTGATAAATGATCAGAACTAGTATCAGTGTAACTAAACTTATTTATGATTCTGAGGACTCATCCTGTAATAACTACACTGTATCATGACTACATTCTGACGTAGTTAGTTCTCAGCTGACAGTAATACCAGGCACCATAAGAGACAGTTCTCAAGGTAAAGTTTAGTATCTCCCAGTGGTTAAGAACATGCTTGTTACTGTTTCCACATTTGCTAGACCTGGTGAGTAAAACCACCTCTAGGAAACCCTTGAAGCATGCACAGAAGTAAAGATATTCGAGAGCAAGCAGTAGGGATTGCAGATTCACATGTTGTATTAACTTCAGAGTTTGGGTTAGACACTCATTTCAGTGAGTGTCTGTGAAATTATAAGGCTGTTACTTTCTCTTTATAAGGCCGTGTTCTTTCTACCCTCTTCCACAAGCTTAGTAAGACTTACTTCAATTCTCTTCTGGACCAGAGCCTCCAAAAGGAGAATAATTCCAGAACAGAGAGCAACATGGCATTTACAATTATAAATCTTGATGTCCAATAGTGCACATCTAGCCAATCCCAAGCAAATTCAGCTATCAACTGGTATGGCAAAAATAAATACTTCACAGTGAATTCTCTCCATTGCCTCCAAGAAGGATCTTTAAGGTCCTGTAAATTAGGATAAAAAAAGACTGTTAATCAATTTTCTATTAAACTGAATTAATACTGGATTATTTCCAATAGTCTTTTGTTGAAAAGCTGGAAAGCAGTAATTTATCTTTATTATACTTGCTAGTAAATAATACTGTAATGCAGTAATTTCCATTAGATTAGAACATCACTTTCTGTAATCATGTGAACTTCAGAAGAATCAGTTTCACACATTTAAAGTCTTGAAAGCCTAAAATCAATCCTATTAAAGGTAATGGTTGCAAGCAACACTGATTTTATTGTATGCAATCACCAAAGAACCACTTCCTCTGCAGGTCTGTTAAAGTCATTGTGTAAAGAGATGAAATGATGAATAATTACATCATGTGTTTTTATGCTGCTAGTCTTAAATGCTTATAACTAAAGCAAGTATGATATTTAATGTTTTGAATACTTACAAGCAGTTTTGTGACAGTATCTTCATACTTGTCTTCTTGCATAGGACAAATTGTGTGCATGAAAGGTAGGAAAGCTTCTGCATAATCAAACAAGTATAGGTATAACATACTGAGTCTTGGAGAACTCTTCAGTGCATACAGAAGAAAGAGTGATTTTCCTGGGTTTATGGCCTAAAAGGTATCAAATGAAAGAAACATGCAGTTCTTAGATTTTCTGACATTCATTTTTCAAAGGCTTGTTTTTCAAATATAACAGTTCATTAAACTAAGCAGTTTTTATACAGGCAAACACTACTTTAACACTCCTCCTGGCTTCAGGAGAATCTTCTTTTAAAGGTATTACTTTAAAAATAATTAATATACATGACATGATACACTATAAAAAATTTACCTTATATTCCCAAAGGTTCTGTGGTGGTTTAACACCTAAAGTTTTCACACGTTCCAGTTCTGCCATAATAGCTCTCCTATGGTTACTGTTCTCTACACTATAAGGCTCTTTGGTGAAATCCTCTTCAGTAAGTGTTAGGAGGAGTCTACAAAAGCAGAAGAACTAAAAAGGTAAACAGCGCCTATTCACTAAAAAAAGAAGATGAACAACTACACAACTGCATACTGAAACAATAACCTACTGATACAAGGTAGCACCTTTTGGATTAAAGAATGGCAAAATACTTTGGGTTGGCAGGGACTTCAAAAAATCATCATTACATTGCATATCAAATGTTCTACACCAACGGCATCTCAGAGCCTGGGTTTTAGATTTCCTCCTTTTCCAGTTTCTTGTCCGCTTTCAGCATGGCTCTCGGATGGAATATATATGCATATAGCCCATGCATATTTCCACAAGAAAAGAAAGGTGCAAGGGGTGGATAATACATCAGAAGAATTTTACTCTTGGTTTCATTTGAGTCTGTATTATCAGCATTTTAAAAAATTCTTAGAAAATTTTCAGGTAGCTTGCTAAATATCTACTACTAAAATTTTTCAACAGCAATTGTTAAAACTTCTGAAATTTACTCTGATACATCAACAGAATACTCCCACAATCTACATAACACAGAACAGACATTTCACAATAAGCCACTCCTAAGGAATCTAGTTGTCCTTGACCATCAGGCCTCTCACCTTCCATTTACTTTCTCCAGTAAAAATGTTTCTTTGTAATGTGAAGCCCACGGGCCCAGCTGCTCCAGCCAGAATATCACTTCCTCAGCAGTCCACCTAGCAACAGGCTTGTGGACAAGAAGATCATCTTCAAATTCTCTGCTACTCCAGTGATAGCCAAGTAGAACTACCTACAGGTAGATTGCAAAGATAAATAAAAAAAGATGCTTGACATGTAGAGTCTTCCATTTCATTGAGACTAGAATATTCAGGTTATAAGAAAGTATGTTACCTACTAACTTCCATTTGCTGTACACTGCAATTGTAGCTCCTGACAAGACAGCTCTGAAGGCCACTTTACTTACTCTGCCACTTACTCTTACTTACTTATTCTTTACTTACTACTGGAGTCTCTTCTGTGCTCGCAATCTTTTTACTGTGTGTGTAATTTAAGCATATTTGATTGCATGCTTAAGGAAGCAAATACAGAAAACCAACCAGATGAAACTTACTGCTACACAAGTTAAAGCTGTCAGAACGCCAGAGAAAAACCCTCCTCGAGGATTAATTCTTCCTGTGTTTGAAACTGTAGGCATCTGGTCATTCCCATATTTTTGGAAAGTTGCTAAGCTGCGTGCTACATCACTGTTTTGTTGAATATCTTCTTTTCTTTGTTCAATGGCATCAGAAAATAGCTTTTCAATAACATCCCTAATAGGAAAAATATTCGTCATTGTATTATAACCATTGAAGCTTAATATTTAAAAAAGGGACTAATTTTTTGATTTTTGTTTTCCAGCAGTTACTGAAGACTATCATTTTTTGAAAGCAAGAAAAAAAAACAGTTATTAAAGCTTAGAAAACTTAGAATTATATCAGTCACTGCCAAACAACATTTTCCTTAGCTTCTAAAGCTAAAATACCACATAACTCCCAAGTTACTTCTTACATAAAATTAGAATTCTGTGTGCCACTGGCAAACCTCAATTAAAATTACTAAGCAAAAGACAACATAAAAGCCTACCATCAATCCTAACATCTATTTATTTAAATATTATTAACCCAGATAAAGTATTACTAACAAAACAACTTGTGGGTAATTCAAGACAGCAAATACATGTTTTTAGCTATGTTCTGCAATGTGATCACATTTCTTTCAATAAATAATTCCTATTACAGAAATTATTACACAATTATCCAAGATCAATCTAACTTAGAATTATTAGAAAACAACCAACTATATTACAAGATTGAGGATCCCGCCTCTCCATCCCTGAAAAAATTCAGAAGGGGGGAAGCCCTTCCCCCAAACAAACCTCCTCCCTCAAAACAAAACAAACCACCCCTTAATTCCATGTGCTTGAACAGTTCATTACAAGTGCACAAGCTGAAGGTCTCTGGGATTTAAATTTATTTGTGACAGATTACCAATTATCTAAGAATATCTGCAGCAAACTCAAGCAACCAGACAGCTAATCTCTATGGTTTCATTTATGTAAAAAAGACATTTACAACATAGTTCCCTCACCTGAGGAGAATGTTGACTTTGGGGAATCCTTCCCATTTTTCTCTGCATTCAGGGCATTCATTCTTCTTGGAGGATACCCACCACAAGGCCAAGCAATGCCTACAGAAGCTGTGCCCACAGTTCAGGGTGGTGGGATTGATAAGAATGTCGTAGCAGCAGTGGCACAGGAACTCACTGACTGATATCTGCCGACCCAGGGCAGTAGCACATGGTTCAACTTTTGCCCTCTCTGTTTCTCCTCCTGAAGTCTCATCTTCTTCCATTTTCCTTTATAACTTACACAAACAGAAAGCTCTCTTAGATCTTCAAACCAGATAAGGCATTACTTCTGCAAAGCAATATGAAAACAGCTGTTACAGAAGTTTAGAATTGCAAGCAATGTGATTCATCATTGCACCGCTTTTGTCATTCGGTTTTAAATTTAAGTAACTCAACCCTCCCCAAAATGAAACATGATCTACTTTTTCAACTACAATCAAAACCAGATTCTTGATGTAAACAGGTGGGCTCAATCTCTCTATGCTTTCTTCTCTGCGTTACAAAATACATGAAAGTGAAAAAAAACAACTCACTATGATTCACATGACTCTTGACCGTAGCTTTAATCAAGGTTTTAGTAAAAGAAACCGATCAAAAGAAGTATAATTAAAAATACTATCAGAGGATACAAAAATAAAACTCCAGTATAATGTAATGATCTAATTTACTTCATCCCTCTTCTTTCCAAGCATATGGACTAAAACATTACTAACAGAAGTCAATGCTATAAATTGCCGGGCAACGTTAAAAAAAAAAAAAAAAAAAGAAAAAAAAAGAAGAGTTTAAGATGGTTCCAAGCTTACAAAATATATAAACCTAATTCTTGATGTTCCTACTCCATTCTCTTAGACAGCAGTATATAGTTTCTTAAGAAAAACACTGATCCAGATCACTCACTCATCACTCATTATGTTAGAAATACCAAGAACCAGACAATTTTCTCCTCAGGCACTACCAAACCAAAATATGATTACTCTCCACGATGTAGCTTCTGCTTACTACTAGCTAACCAACCTGCCATCCAGATCAAGTACAAAGAGATAAGCACGCAAGCAGGTAAAGAATAGAAATCACAAAAAACCCCCCAAGTACAGAAACAGGAACCAATAGTGAAACTAGAATCCTCAGACTTCCAAACCTGTACTTCCCTGGCAAAGCACAGGCTGTTGGCTTTCTAAAACAAACCTGAAACAGCACTTTTAAGAGAAGAAAGAAAAACAAGATTTTGCACCCAAAAACATTCTTCTAGTTTTCCTGAAAGGCAGAGGCAACAGGATTTCTGTGGAAAATACAGGAAAAATATTTCACCGCTCAGTCTGCGCCAGATAAGAGCCAGCAGCAGAATGATTGCGAGCTCCTCTCCTGTCTCTTCCCAGCTCCAGCTTCGTGCACTCCGCTTTGCTTCCTCAGCAGCAGCACGGCCGGGCCGGACCGGCACCGGTCCGATACCGTACAGCAGCTCGGGCCCCGGTCCGATACCCGGCAGCAGCAGCCCCAGCCCCGGCCCCGGTCCGATACCCTGCAGCAGCTCGGGCCCCGGTTCGATACCCTGCAGCAGAAGCTCGGGCCCCGGTCCGATACCCTGCAGCAGCTCGGGCACCGGTCTGATACCCTGCAACAGAAGCTCGGGCCCCGGTTCGATACCCTGCAGCAGCTCGGGCACCGCGGCGCCCCGGCTGCAGCCCGGGCCGAGGAGAGGCCGGGCCCGCCCCGCCGCTTCCGCCCCGCAGACACGGCAGCACCGCGCTCCTCCCTCACCACAGTCGCTGGCCAGCACCGCAGCCTTTTGATTTCAAGCGTTTAAAATCACCGGACTTGAGCACTGCTACATTGCCAGTTCTGGGAACACACGCACTTCCATATTCGTGAGAACTGAGGTACGCTTCTTACTACACACTACGCAGCCAGATAGCCTTCCTTCGCAGAAACTATTCAAGGTTGATTTTAAAATAAAGACTCGAGGTGTAATCTTAGACGTAAATGAGACTTTCGGGTGATAGTTTGATTTGCAGTGCTAACGCATCCTGCACAGATACTATTCTTACCACATAAGAGTCTATCTCTCCACACATTCACAATTACTTCAATCAGTCTCTGTTCCCTTACTGAAATTCTTTTTGACTAGTCCAAAAAAATATTGATTCACTCTCTACAGCACCCTGACAGGAGGCTGTAGACAGGCAGGGAACAAGTGACATGACACAGCTTTACTCTGCACCAGGGCAGGTTTAGGTTGGACATTAGGGAAGAGTGATCAGGCATTGGAATGGGCTGCACAGGGAGGTGGTGGAATCACCGTCCCTGGAGGTGCTCAAGGACTGGACATTGCACTGAGTGCCACAGTCTGTGTGATATGGTGGTGTTTGGTCACAGGTAGGCCTCAATGATCCCAGAGGTTTTTTCCAACCTAATTGATAGTGTGGATTTTTAAAGTATCTCTAAGATATATTTTATTCAACTATTCAACACAGTGACACTTTCTTTCAAGATTTTGTTCTAGTTTGATACAAACTACAAGTCTAGTTCAAATTACATTTCAGTTAATTATTCCAGCCTATTTCAAGAAAGAAAATAGTCTCTCATTGTTTTCTCTCTCATATTTTCCAACTTTTTTCTAGAGAACTAATCAGCAGATCTTTAAACTACTCTAGCATGAAAGAATTCAACCTCTTCTAGATCTGAGGAAGTGCATCTAGATCTACCTTGGTACGCAAGGTGAAAATGCAGCCCAGAATATTTACTCTAGAATATAGTTTTTTACTACTTTTTTGTATCTTTCCACTTAGCTTCACATTCAATATTCAGTAAAGTAAAACAGCATATGAGTGTTTGATAGTCTGTGCAGCAGACTTGAATGATGTGAAAAAAGGGCCTTTCTGTTCCAGTATATAAAACTTTTGGCATATAAAAAGCCATGGAATCTTGAACTAACTGCTTGGATTGCCCTCTCCCATTTTTTAGGTGTTCATTCTGCTTACATAATAACACATACATGCTAAAGTAAAAAATACCTAATCTGTAAGACATAGTACTTCAATTCATATTGAAGTACTTTATTACAGCATCATACTGTCTGACTTGCAGTTTATTGTGTGGGTGAGAGAAGCAAAGAGCTCCCAGATTTGTCACCTTTTTTGGGCAAAAAGTCAAGCTCCTAAAACAGCCATCAACCACTTTCAAGTGCCATGAGCACTTCAAGTAGAAACTGCAGAAATGCGTCTTAAAAAACTGAGGAGTAACATGAAAAATTTAGGCTTCAGCCAATTTAGTGCAAAATAAAAACACCTCTCCCATTTTAACTAACATCTTACTGAGAGCAATTTAATCATACTAGATGATTTACTGGGAATATCTGTTGAATAAATTGCTTATACTGAAAAGGTGACACTTAATATTGAAGAATCTTTAAAAGCTCTCTCCACTAAACCCTGCATAATTATGTATCTTTTTCTGTATCCAGAAATTACCCACCCCCCCACCATTCGAATTTTTCCTTTGTTTTCATTTTGCTGGAATTCTGGAAAAGACGCTTTGAGCCCTGTGAACCCCAGCCCTGCAGCACAGACTCTGAACTATTCTGCCGCCCATGCCCACAACTCCTGCCCTGCGCCCCTGTGCAGCACCTTCTCTGTGGGGCAGGTCTTCCTTCCACAGCGCTGCCGCGGGCCCATCCTGCTGGGCGCTGCTCTTCCACAGCGAGCTGGCAAAGCGCCGCTCCTAACAGCAACACTCTCCTTGTGTAACACGCCAAGACGTCCAGTTCCCCTTGGAATTACCATCATTAAGGCACTGTAGCTAGCAGTTCTCCGCCATCATCCTGGTGTCTCCTAGGCAGAGTCCCATCCCTTCTTCCTCGCTGGCGCTAGTTACGCGTTTCTGCCTTTGACGGCGAGGCCTACATCCGTGACATTTAACCACAACCCACAGAACTGCGGCTGGTGTAAGAGTTCCTTCCCCCGGCAGCCCTTCTGCAGTCACTCAGGTCCCGCGGCCCCTCAGAGCACACAGCAGGCTGCTCCCGTCACCGCGGGCGCACAGGGCGGCGCAGCCCTGCGGGCTCCGCCCCGGTAGGAAATGGCGGCGGCCCGGGCTCACGTGCGCGCTCACGTGCGGCGCGCGGGGCGGCCCCGGAAGCGCTCGGCGGCGGCGGCGGGCGGTGCCGGGCGGTGCCGGGCCGAGCTGCGGCGGGCGGGGGCGCGGGATGGAGGTGATCAGGAGCAGTGAGTGATCACCCGCCCCCGCGTCCCGAGCTCTGCGCCGCTGGCGCTAAGATATCCCGGTGGCTGGCGTCCCTGCCCTGGGCTGGCGGCCTCAGCCTCTCCTTCATGGCCACGGGGTCCCCGTTCCCCCGCTCACCCATGAGGCGCAGCCCTGAGCGGGGAGGCGCGGCCCCGAGGCTGAGGGGGCGGCTGCAGGCCCCGGCCGCCCCTGCCCGGCGAGGGGCGCCAGGCTGCCGGAGGATGTGGTTCGCAGTCTCAAGTGTATTTTAACCCTTTACCCACAGATTTTAAGGATAACCTAAACAAAGTGTATGAGGCCATTGAAGAGTCGGACTTCCTGGCCATCGATGGAGAGTTTTCAGGTACAGTTGCACCTATTCTGTAATTGTGAACTGTTGGCAGTATCTGAGGGGGGGTGGTTTGACGTCGGTGCTCGAGTTCGCTCCTGTGATGTGTCTCAGGGTTGGCTTGAAAAAGCCAAAGTGATTCAACCACTTGTTACATGTGCGATAGCAGGCTTTGGTCAAAGATACCTGTCGTGCTCATGCTGCTTGTGCTCCCACAGTAACCTTTCAACATGACAACTGATAGTTGTTGCAGCTCAAGGTAAAAATAACAAGGTGTTATATGTGCCATGAAAGCAATGGATTGGGATAAGTGAGGGAGATCCTGCAAGTGTTTGGAGGGAAAGGCAGCACTAAGAACGTGTGTGTGAAATCCCGATGGTATTTGCAGCAGAGAGATGCTTCAGTAGTTGCTTTGCTTTTGGGACACAGAATTCCATTCACCCATGGAATATAAATGTGAGCAAGGTTAGGTTTTGTTACACATGGTGTTTGGGGAAGTACAGTTATTGTATATTGCTTAAGGTGACTAAGTTACTCGATAAATCTCTGGGCAACACTCTTCCCATTTTTAATTTGGCTTTGATCCTGCGTTGTGTTGTGAAGCCCATTTACATTAGCGTACTGGTAGGTCTTGGCCTGTTATTGGCATGTTGAATAGGAGCCTGAATGACAGAGCTTTTTCAGAAGAGCTTTGCTTCTAGAGTTCCACTACTAAAATGAGTGGCTTATTGCAGTAGTATTTTTCTCAAATTAAATAATTGTAACACATGTTATAAGTGAAAGCGTTTTTCTTAAATTGCCAGTTGCTGCATTTCTTTGCTGTGGTTAATTTTGAAAAGCTTACCCCAAGCAAAATATGTTCTACTTTTTCAGGAATCAGTGATGGGCCTTCAGTTAGTGAATTAACAAATGGCTTTGACACTCCAGAAGAAAGGTATCAGAAACTTAAAAAGGTAAAGTATTTACATGGACTAAAATGAAAACTGAAGCTACTTTTGGTGCAGCATCTTGTGTTTGTGACCAACAGGAAGAGACATAGAACTTCCCTCAATTCTTGTCTCTCTGTGGAATGAAAGTGCATAGTAAAAGTGCATCTTGGGCCAATAGAAGGATGATTACATGGGGATGAAAACTAGTGGGGAAATTCTGGTGTGTTTACTTTAAAATTACCAGCAAAACAAGCATTGGTTAAGATTCACTTTACGTAATTTTAAAATGGTGAGAAATTGTATGTGGATGCACCCTGGAAATCTTTAAATGTGTACATGTTTTATTCTCATGCAGTTTTCCTTTCCTTTTCAGCATTCCATGGATTTTTTGCTCTTTCAGTTTGGCCTTTGCACTTTTAAATATGATGACACAGAAGAAAAGTACGTTATTCTCTTATTTCTTGTTTTCTTAACTGAGAATTTTCTGAAGTAATACTGATAAGCTGTATTGACATGTAACTCATCTTTTCTACAGGTACATAATGAAGTCATTTAACTTCTATATTTTTCCAAAACCCTTTAATAGAAATTCACCAGATGTCAAGTTTGTCTGTCAGGTTAGTAGAAAACAATTTAATTTTACTTGGTTAAAGTATACCTGAAACAAACTTCAGCTTAAAAGGTAGAAAAATATAAGTTTCTGGGTTGGGGTTTTTTTTTAACATAAATAAGCATCAGTTAAGAGCAATCCCAAAAATGAGCTTTAAGGGAATATCCTTGACTTCAGTTTTTACATCTTGTCATGCATTACATTATGTGGTTTCTGGAATTTGAGATAATGTTCCAAACTTGGCAAGATGATTCTATTTTTTTCACCTTTCTCATTGAACTTCCAGTTTCCTTGCTTTTTTTAATCCTTTATTCTCATCTGCTTATCTCACTTTCACTGCTTCCCAGGCTGTTGCCAACATTTTTCTGGTCTCAGATTTGTTCTCCTGAACCACATCTTGCTTTCTTCAGTTTCTTCTCTCCACATAGTCTGTTCTTTCATCTTTATCTGTTACCATATTAGTTGTTCTTGTACCTTATGGAAGTTGAAAAATCAACAAGAAAAGTAGCATAGCCTAAACTCTCAGTGGCTTCTTTAGGGTCACAGACTTGGTTGTTCTTGGCTTTGGACTTTGTATAATTTCTTAAAAAGTGTGAAAATAACTTAACTGATCTTTTATGCCACAGCCACTTTTATCAATTGTAAAGCCTTTTTCTCTTGTTGCAGAGTTCAAGTATAGATTTTTTAGCAAACCAAGGATTTGATTTTAATAAAGTTTTTCGCAACGGTGAGTTGTTATGGTTTTTTTTCAATTCTTTCAATGTCTGCAAAATTTATCATGACACCTTTCATTGTTTTCTGCAAAAAGAAAAAAGGCTGCCATCCATGATACTGTCTTAACACATAATGAAGTTGAATTATTCTTATCCAGTCTACTGTTGTGCTGATGGTAACTCCTTTTCCAAGAATTCATTGTGTAG
Organism: Oenanthe melanoleuca; assembly: GCF_029582105.1. Classification (NCBI taxonomy): domain Eukaryota; kingdom Metazoa; phylum Chordata; class Aves; order Passeriformes; family Muscicapidae; genus Oenanthe; species Oenanthe melanoleuca. The sequence goes on along the minus strand of NC_079348.1, from coordinate 9,699,487 downwards.
TTCAGCAGAATGCAATTCCCAGTAACTAATGAGAGCTTGGTTGGATTTTTTTGTGTGGAGGCAAAGCATGAATAGGGAGAGTAACAAGGTGTGGTAATACATCAGCAGCAATGTGTAGGAAAGGGATCCCAGTGTACTTGTGGTTGGGGCTGCTGCAGTCTGTGACTCGTGATGCACAGAGCAGGGACAGAAGTGCTCAGTACTTCTGTGGTTGTGATCTCAGGCTCTGCAGTGCTGGAGCTTCTGCCCTGTGCAGAGGACAGTGTAGTGCTGTAGTGCTGGACAGACACACATCTACAGTATTTCACTGAAAGGAAGGGTTTGCTTTCAGCCTGCAGGGGTGTAACAGAGGCAAGTGCTTGAATACCTACGCATCCCTAATTTGTCTCTAATTATTATGAGCTTTTACTTTTTAATTTTTGTTAGGAATTCCATATTTAAATCAGGAAGAAGAGAGACAGCTAAGGGAACAGTATGATGAAAAACGTTCTCAAGCCAATGGTGCAGGATCTCTGTCATACATTTCTCCTAATTCCACAAAGTGCCCTGTAACAATTCCTGAAGATCAGAAAAAATTTGTTGAGAAAGTAGTGTAAGTAACACTGTTTAATATCCTCTGATGTTGTTAAAACTAAAATGTGAACAGTACTGGTATTTTCATATATTGAGACCATTGCTATTAATTCACTGTTTGTAAAATGCTGCTCTTTTTGTTATGAAGCATTTTCTTGTCTTTTGGAGAGAGCTGTAAACTTCCAAAAAACAAAATAGTGGATATAGAGGCAAATAATCTGTTTCTTCCAGGGAACAGATAGAAGACTTATTAAAGAATGAAGAAAGTGAAAGTTTGGAACTGGAGCCATGTACAGGGTCAGTTTCTGAAATTGCATCTCATCTAAATTTTTTTTTTTTTTTTTTTTTTTTTTTTTTTTGGTCATACAGAATTAGGGGAGTGCCAGGGAAGACTGGGTTAACTGAAGCAAAGTCTATGTTTGACTAATTTTTGAATGTTGAGAAAATGTGGTGATGTATATACGGGTGTTGTAATTTTATTTTGAGCTGTAACTTCTGCATGTAGTAGCAAAATATTTAAGTGTAGCCAAGAAATGTCTTGTACGTGTGAGCTGCATTTTGCTACTGCTGAACTGATCCATAAGCCTTGGAGATGCACTGGATAAAGTACCATCACTGTATCTATATGGAGGGATGATGACTACAGAATACTCTCTGATGAGAAGATGCATGGGTAACTGTAAAGTATAGTGTAAATGCCTTTACAGTTTGGCAGCTGAGTGTCAGAATTCAGTAAATCTCTTCCTAGTCTACCATTCTGCTAGCAGTGACTCTTTAAAAAATCTTTCTACAAAAGAACCCTTAGAGTCAGCTTAAACTGGAAATCATTGCTAGGAGACACTCTGTAAAAGGATTATTAGTAACACAAGTTTCTTTTGTTTTAGATTTCAAAGGAAATTAATTTATCAGACCTTGAGCTGGAAGTAAGTTACTGGTAATACTGCTTTACTGTATATTTTTAGTACTTTTGATGAGAAATCTGGGTAAGATCTGATTTACTTAACCTTGGGGTGATTGATTTAGACTTTTTTTTTCCTCTTAAAAGAAGACTTTTGTAATGTTTAATGTTCTGAAGATGAATTACATTACTTATTTGTGATGATTAATTTAGATATTGAAGCTTAGTATTTGTTTCATCATTCCTGTGTAAAATCTCTGAATAGAAAAGCAGAGCCTAGAATTATGTAACAAATGTAGTATACTAGGTTTTTAGTGAAAGAAAGTGCATGTGCTTATACAGATTGTGGGCTTTATGTGAAAAAAAATAGTAGTTCTGTAGTAGGTACTAGTATGGCTACAGTTTTCTGTTGGATGCCGAGCATAAGCATATGTGATAACTTAGTATATTGTGTAAATATATCCCTTAAGGCCTTAGGAGAAACTCTAAGGCTTTGGAGTAAGATTTTCATTGTTCTGAGTGCAGTAGTAAGATGTTGAAAATACACAAGTCTTTTTTTGTGTGTTAAGTTAATTCAGTTTTGAAGCACTGAGTCTGGCACTCTGTTACTTACACTGGAAGCAGATAAAACTTGTCTCTAGAAAATGGAAGCTCAAGTGAGCTCAGGAACTAATCTGAAAAAAAGCAGACATGTTTTCAACAATTTTTCAGTGTTATTTTTAACATATCTATAGAATATCTATAGCTTCATGCAGCATGTAGTTTTATGTTTATCTGAGACTTACCTTTCCATCTTCTCTGAGTGGGTGGAAGAATGTTTTCTTGAGTTGTGTTTTTTTAACATTCAGGGTGTTGCTTTACGTGAGTACATCTGTGTACGCTGTGTGTGTATTGGAGAGAGAAAGCCAAGCTGTGAAGGTGGCATGGAGCTAATTAAAATAAAAGAGTGAAGTTATTGATTGCCCTTGTGTCCTCACCTCTTCACAGGTCGTTTTCTCTATTGAAGTATTCTCTTGTGCATCAGTGTTTTGATGCATCCAAGGTTTGTGGCATGAGGCAGCTTGTAAGTGAGATGGAGGCTCAAAACTGTGTGAGGAGTCAGGGTGGAAAGGACACAACAGTGTTTGGAGTGTGCTGTCTGGTACTAATTTTAGGAGTAGCTAGAGGACAAGGAAACTTGCTGATTCTGCAGTGGTGGCACAGTTATGGTTAGTTTATTATTATGAGATTTTGAGAGTAATTGTTACTGGTTAAGCAGGCAAAGGCAATATTCTCTTACTTTTGCTATCAGTTGGATTATGGCTCTGTGTATGGTGTTATTTTGGAAATTAAATGTGATCGTGGTGGTGTGATGCAACCCTGTAGCAGAGGTGATGACATTTGAGTTAATAATTCCTATTAAAATCTACTGCTAGCAGAAAGTTCAGGATTGTTAATAAATCCTCAAATAAGTGATGTAGTGAAGACCTACAGTCTTCAGAGAAGCTTGGGACTGCAAGTAAATGGGAGCATTCTTACTAGCATTATTGTTTTGGATTTCTTGAAAGCAAAGATTCTAGATTGTGATGAAATACCTAAATGATGTTTACTTAATATCACTATAATAAGGACTTACAGATTCCACAACCATAGCATGGGAAATTGTGTAACTGCTAGTTACTGTTAGGTAATGTAAGGAGGCCAGTTAAACTAGCCTATTGCTTCAAATTTTGCATTATTAAAATTAAAAAGAAATTTGTAATAGTTCTTCTACACCTAAGACTTACAGAAATAAATAAAAATGAAATTACTAAATTACTGTTGTGGTTTCAATATGCTAAAGGCCAAGTGAATAGCTATTAATATTTACTTTCCATTTGTTTTGATGTAGATATCCAAAAGGTATCCACGTGGAAACTCTAGAGTCAGATAAGGTAACTAGAATTGTTACTGCCTTTAACATTTGTTCTGTTAAAAGGAAATTGAATTTCTCAATTTCACCATCTCTTCTGATTTTTAGATCTAACTTGAGCTTTGTTATGCAAATGCAAAGCATTTTAAATGGAATAACTTTATATCTGACCAACATAAGGAGTGTGGGCATGTATTTGTGTGGCTTAATGTTACTCTTTAAACAGATACTAAAAGGTATTTTAAAATACAGTGGATTTGATGTTGAGTATTAGTGAAAAGCAGGTTGTGAGCTTAGAGGAGAAACATCAGCATTAAGTGCTGTGTCCTCACTTCCTAGCACAGATCTCTGCTTCAAAATGTATTTGAAACAAACTATTTACAAGGAAATGCTGATAACATTTTTTACAAAGTAAAAGTGAGTTTAGGAAAAATTAGGTTTGGTAGATGAATCAAATACAGTCTTCTAAAGCTCCTGGGAGTTGGTGATAATGTGATGCCTTACAATAGAAACAGTTGTGTTGCCAAATAACTACTGCTGAGGTATGACAGTTTTCTTTACAATGTAAATTTACAAAAACTTGCAGCAACCTAAAATCTGAACTTCTCAGAATCATTCCTCCAAGTACTCTTTTTGTTTTAGAAGGAGAGATACATTGCAATTACTAAGGTAGACGAAGAGGAACGAAAAAGAAGAGAGCAGCAGAAACAAGCAAAAGAACAGGTAAATAAATTCAATTTGATTTGCTTATGTGAGAGAGGAAGGGTGAGAATCTCTGACTTCACTCAGCAATGCAAAAATGCAGGATAGGATTTGGTATTATTTACCTTTGATTTGCTGTGGCTGGCTGAATTTGATGTTCTAAATTCTACCAGGTAACTTAGGCTTTGCAACAGAGCAAAAGGAGTTGCAAAGCACTCTAATTTTTTTTTTTAAATCAGAATTTGTGGAATACTGAATGAGTATTCTGGAGTAGTGACTACCTCCTTATGCGAATCTCTGCTGTCACAGAAGTGTGGCCTAGTAAGAGGAAATATCAGTTTTTTGCAGAAATTCTTGAGCAAGTTGTTACATGGTTTGGATTCACAATCTCTCCTTCTCTTACAAATCTTGCTGGCTCTTGATTGTCCGAGTTAGTGTCCTGTACAATGAACGTGTCACTGCTCGATAGAACCACTGCTGCTGTGGTAACAAGCTGACCAGGAGGTCACACCTGGTGTGTTCAGGCACTCTCACTGTTTATTGAGCTTTGTATTTTGCTTACTGAGTGATGCAAATTTCAGGAGGTCATAAAACTTGAATTGTGGGGGTTCCTGATCAAACTGTTGTGATTTGTCCTTTGATGTATCAAGATAAAGTCAGTTTGGGTAGAGCAAATAATACTTCTATGCAGAAAGCCTCTTAGGAGGGAAAGAAATATCTGAAGAGACATTAACTCATGTGACATCTTTTTCCAGAAGGCAGGTCAGGAACAATTTACTAGTACAGTAGGATTTTCTGAAGTGTTTTTAGTGGGGGTATTACTTGCTTTGACTAGCAGTGTTCAGAGCTGAACTAAAGTGACAGTGAATGTTTTTACTGAATTTTAGTTCTGGTTGAATAAAGACAGATAATAAAACAAGGCAGAAATTGCTCCCCTAGACCTGAAAAAGAAAAATCTGTTACAGAACTGGTTTTGCTATAGGCAGAACCCTCCAAATTAATCAAAAGTCAGTTTATACAACTACAGTTATATAATGTGAGTCACATATTTTAATGTTTCTCCTTGATTTTGTTATATAAATAATGAAGAGTATTTCTTCCCCAGTCTGTGTTAGCATAAAAGTACAGTCTGATTTAATAAGAGTGACAATAAGGATTCAACCTGTTGCATGTATAACAATATATGTAAAAAGTACAGCTGAAGGTTAATTTTTATACCTTCTGAGCTGTTTGCAGTGTCATAGCTGCTGAGCACTATTGGAGGTCATGTGCTGAGGATGAACTGACTGCAGGTGTTACTGCTCTGGTTGGGGTAGCAGCCTGTATTTTGCTGTGATTTGCTTTGTGGCTAAAACACCATACAGTGATACCATCCATGTGTTTTGTTTACTGCTGAACAGCAGTTGCACAGTGTCAAGGCTTTCTCTCCCACCCTCCCCCAAAAGCAGGGCGGCTGGAGGGGATGGGCTGTCATTTTCCTTATCCACAAATCTTATTGTCTGTCTTTGAATTTTGGGTGAGGGGAGTGAGCAAAGGGCAGAGTGGCTGCTTGGCTTCTGGCCAGGGACAACCCAGGACAGTAGCTTGAGACTCCTACTTGACAGTGAGCTAGAGCTACATATAAAATGGGAATTCTGTGAGAAGCATCCTGCTTTGATCTCTTGTGTCTTCCAAATATTGACATTTCCTTTGTGGTCTGTTCTTGGCTATGTCTGAGAAAAAGATTGAGGCAAACCAGGGGCATCTGGCAGCTTGCAGCTACAGTTTTGGCCGTATTTGTATTTTTGTCTCACTAATGTCATAATCTTTGCTTACAGGAAGAATTGAATGATGCTGTAGGATTTTCCAGAGTTGTTCATGCCATTGCTAATTCTGTAAGTTAATGTGATTTTTAACATACCTTTGTCATAAGAAAAAATAAATAATTCAAAGAAAGAATTTATTTGCTGTTCCATTTTGGAAGAGAAGATGAAATACAAGTTAAAGTGACATTTTAACTTTATATTGCTTCATGTTTTACAGTAGTTGAGTGTAGTAAGTTAAGTAAGCTCAAACTGAAGAATCATGTGAAGAATCTTCCTATCTGTAAGAGTCAAGATTAGCAATTTCTTAGGGCTCTTAAGCTTTGGTGGCTTATTTTCTCTATTCTGAAAACACTGTGGGGTTTTTTTCCTTTTTTTTCCCTGGCAGTTAAAGGCTCTCAAAGGAGAACTGTTGTAATGTCAGATGAATCAAAGTTATTTAAAAAACTGCTGGAGCTTTTTCAAGGAGCTTGCTTTTACAACATTTGGCATGAAAGATTTTGCACTGTGAGGAGTCAGACCATACCCTTAATAACTATTGTATATTATAACCATAAGGAATATATTGTGTGCTGTTGTATAAGTAAATTAAGAGGTAATGAACTGAGAAATGCTTTGACTTCAATCTTAAATAGATTACATTTAGAAACCAAGTTGTAAGTAGCTGTTCTTGTGCATCTTCTCAACATATGAAGCTGCTGTGAAAGTCTGTGTTAAATGGGTGGGAGTTGAGGAAACAGGAGTGGCTGCTCTGAGAGAACCAAGGAGTGTGTGGGGCAGGCAGAGAGTAAATGGGGAGATTTCATGAGCATTTGTTCCTAGATGCTCTTGACTGGCATCCGGGATAGGAGATTTCACAGATTCCCTTTGCTGTGGCCGGGCCTGGAAGTGTAACAGATATTGAATGTTATTTTCACAGGGCAAGCTTGTTATTGGGCACAACATGCTGCTGGATGTTATGCACACCATACATCAGTTCTATTGTCCCCTACCTGATGTAAGTAATCTTTTTAGTGTTCAGATGATTAAATAAATGCCTTAATGTATTTGTCTTTTAGTCTTATTGTTCTCCATTGCATTTTTAAAATGTTCAAATCAGATAGAATTGGGTTTTTGCATATATTAAGTATATTTGACGACTGACATGTTACAAGATATTGGTGTGGAGCTTCATCTCAATTACATGGCATTTTCCCCTTTATAGTTTACAAAATGGGAATGTGTGTTTTTAAATTATATAGTACACTTAATAAAATGATAAGCAGTCTTGTAGCAGGGTGATGTTCGCTGTGGTGAAGAGGTGCAATGTCAGAATAATTTGAGGGAGCACACTTTGACTGCAGCAGGGCAGCCTAACAGTTCAGGACTGGACAATTTAGTTAAATTAAGCAGTATATCGGCACCAAAAACGTTGTCAAAGGAAGGCAAAAGTCTCATTGGAAGGATGGTTCACATGACATTGTTATTTGCAGTCTTAAAGGGCTTATGGGTGTTTGGTGAAAGTCTTGATCATAAGGTGGGAAAGAGAAATTTGGGACTGGTTTGGATGGTGCTGGAATGTAAGCAATTGTCAGTAGTTCCTGTATTTTTAACCCTTAGCAAATCTAAACATGTAGGCAGTCACTGCATACCTGGTGTGACAGCTTATGTTTCATTGAAATACTAAATGCTGGAAACACTTAAGAACTGTTAGCTAGGCTGGAATCAGAAGTAGCCTAGGTTATAAAATAGGATAAGGTGTTGGCAGTGACAGAACATTTCATTACTAATGACAGACAAATCAGAGGTATGTACTCTGTAGTTGTGTGTAATTGCAGGTGGTGTCTATGGTAGTAAGACAAATACATCTCTTACAGTGAGAATTCATTTACTGTAGCTCACTTTTAGAGGCTGTTTGGATAATTGTAGCTACTGCTCTCTGTCCTCCTGAGACTGTAAACAGTTCACTGACTTGGATTTTATCTTCTGGTTAATGTTAAATTAGGACCTAAGTGAGTTCAAAGAAGTAACATCATGTGTCTTTCCCCGGTAAGTTCTTAGTTCAAACTTTCAATCATTTCAGTGTAGTTTTAGCAAGCTGATATTTTTTGTCCTAGCCCTCTACCCTGGCTGTTACTGGAGAAGAATTTGGAATCAAGTTAGATAAATACAATTTTTAAAGTAATTTTGAGCAGCTTTTTTTCAGAAAAGCAGTTCTATTGGTTCACTTCTTAGCAAAAGATGCACCCTTGCTTCTCGCCTGGGTTTCGCATGATGTTTGGTGTTTTGAATCTACACTTCATTTGGAACAAGATTTATATGTTATTAGTTGTTTGCATCTCTTGCTGTTCCTTGGTTGCTGTCGTTTTTTGTGCTGAACAAAGCCAAGGGATGTTTTGGCTGTTCCAAATCCAACAGTAATTTTCAGTAGGATGTATCTGCTGTTTCCCAGCTAATACATTAAAACACTTTTTGAGAATTTGGCAAAAGGGGCATTCTTCTGTTTCAATCTATTTAGCTCTTGTTTTGTTTCTAGGTTACTGGATACTAAACTGATGGCAAGTACACAACCTTTTAAGGTAAATTAATGTTGCAGAATGATTTGAAGATATATGAAGAGATAAAAAGAGATAAATTTGTTCATGAACAAATAGGATCTGGAAGCTACTTGTATATTAAAAGCATTAGAGTATTATGAATGCTGACTTAGATTTGTCTGGAAAAATGTTTTATCATCATTAGGTTCTCCTGTGGCCTTTGCTCAGTGGGTAGTCAGCAGGAGGAAAAAAAATTACAGGTTTCTTTTAAAATCTCTTACAGCATGAGTTTTATTCCTCTAAAGAGGTATTGAGATAAGTGTTCATAAGCTCTTGTTTTCCCATGTGCCTTTGAACTAATTAAAGAACATGCTGTGGAAGCAGCATCTCTCTTTGTGCATAGCTCTGGGGCTCCAGAGCATAACATAAAGAAGTGCTGTTAAATATACTTGTATTGTATAGTATTGTATGCTATAGTATAGTATACTGTATACTTGTATATTGTCAGATTTGTGTTGCACACTGCTGTGGTAAGAATAGAGGCTTTGGCATTCTGAAATAGAGGCTTTGGCATTCTGATTTTATGCTTGGTACAGCTATGTTGATATTTGTAATTCTACAGCAGATGCTTGGGGTTTTAGGCTGTTGTTATGAAGTCCTGCTTTGGGATGCCAAATTAATCAGTTGAGCTTGTTCATTGTACTTAGTTCTTGATAACTTTTCAGTCTGCAGAAAACAGCTAAGCTTGATTGAGAACCAAAGGAAATCTGGTTCTCATAGATCTCAGACAACTTTAAGACTTAAAGATTGTGTGGATGTTTTGCTTTCTCTGGCTGTTGATTCTGCATGTTTCCATTGTACTGATTGACAACATATATTTTATTAAGAACTCCAGTGAGGAATTAATCTGTAATGCATTTTTGTGACTTTTTATTTTATGCATATAATTAATCAGTAGATTCACTGATGCTGCTCAACTTAGTTGAAGTATAGGAGCAACTTTCTGATTGTTCGGCTTCTTCCACTGACTCTGTATTACTTTAAATCGTCAGTATTCACACTTGTAAAACTATTCAAGAATGTCCAGTCAGCAAGCACATTTCAATACTCACCTTGAGTGCCTTTAACCATTATGATCAATATTTAGAATATTTACCGTGCTGTTTGTGCTGCCTTTTTCCTTGCCACACGTACCCCGCATGAAACCAGATTCAAATAGAAATATTACTTTTGTATAATCTCTCAATAATTCTGAGCAGTATTAATAAATTCTTATGACTCATTATCATGCAAGTGAGGCAAGGTAACTGAAATTTTTCTTGGCACACCTCTGGTACATTAGTTTGAAATCGGGCTATGTGTAAATCCTTAGAGAACACAAGGTGGCAGCAGTAAATACTCCTTTGATCCTATTTGATTTCAGTTTCCAGGGATGTGCTTGGCATTGGCAATTAATGGTGGCTTTTCTTGCAGGAGATCATTAATAATACATCACTTGCAGAACTGGAAAAGCGTTTAAAAGAGGCTCCATTCAGCCCTCCTAAAGTTGGTAAGGATATATCAAAATGCTCTTTTAAAAATATTTTCCTTTTTCTAAGGAAACAAAATTATTTTTTATTATTTTTGTTCTTGGTCTGAAACATAAATTCCCCTGCTAATACTTAGTGTTTTGATGAAGGGACTTTAAATGAGGGCACTGTACATACATGCAATTACATTTAGAAGTATACCTAGAACTTAATAGGAATCCAGCCAGTAAAAGAATGGATATGTTCAGTGAACAGCAGTTTCATCCTCTTCTAATTATGGATTTTTTTTTCTTCTAGGTTCATTTTTTTGGGGATTAATTTGAAATTTTTTTAAACTTTGATTTGGTGGTTGTCCTTCAGATTAAAGCCAGAGCACTCCAAGAGGCACTTGGACAAACAAAACCAAGAAAACTTACAGTAGTGATCAGTCATCTGTGTTCTAGAAATTACTAAAGTTTCTTTTAGTAAGAAAAAGGTTTTTTTTTGCTTTGAGATGAGCACAAGAATATCTAATCAAAGGGCAAGCTTAACTCAGGATTCTGGAATTTTTCTTAAGCTGCTGATTTAGAAAAAGGAGAGCAATACTGAAGAGAGGAGTATGTTGAAAGGGAAATTTTCAATGCTTGATCAAAATCAAGATGAGAAGTACTTTTTTATATTGCTGAAATGTGCAGACCATAAACACCAAATGTATCTGTCAATAAAGACATCCTTAAATCACTTAGTTTAGTCTTCATTTAAATATCTTGAAAAATTTGACCGTATGTCAATTAGATGGCTGGTAAACAGGCTGATAGTAAGCTTTCAATTAGACTAACTGTCTGTTGTCTTAAATGCAAGTCAGAAAAAACATTCTCTTTGTGAGGGATTCCACTGTCATTGTCTTACAATTAATACTCCATTTTAAGTCTGGGGATTAAGGGCTTTTTACTAGGAAAGACTTTACATCTTATGCACCTTTACTTATTTAAAAAGGCCAAACAAAACTGCTTTTTTAAGAACTTAAGAAAATTCAAAGATTCTGAAAGTTGTATAAACTTCCCCAAATGATATTATGCTCTGACAAAATAAGCCTGTGGGTAAGCATACAGGACTATCTTTATCTTCTCTGATAATGTGGTTATAAGTGTCTTTTTCCCTCAGAAAGTGCAGAAGGATTTCCAAGTTATGATACAGCATCTGAACAGCTCCATGAAGCAGGATATGATGCTTACATTACTGGACTGTGCTTCATTTCCATGGCTAATTTCCTAGGTACGTGTGAAGTCTTTTCCAAACCTTCTCCCTGGTGCTGTCTGTAGCTGCTTATTACATACTGAATTTATTCTTCATTCATCAGGTTCATTCCTCAGTCCTCCGAAAAACCATGTGTCTGCTAGATCAAAACTCATTGAACCTTTTTTTAACAAGTAAGTAGTTGTATAAAAAACCTGCTAAAACTTGGGAGTACAACACCAGCTTTAGCAGGTCTACCTCTAGCCTTGGAATCAATAGCTAACTACATTCTTCTTTAAACTCAAAGTTTTTTTGCTTTCTGATTCATGCTGGTTATGCTGGAGAGGCTATGAAGTAAATACCTTTTCTTTTGAGGAGGATGGTTTACTTCCTGCTGACCTGGGAAAGGACACTTAGAAGAGTACCTGGACTGCTTTAATGGCCTTGCCCATGCCACTGTTGAGGGTATATTTACAATTTAGAAAATAATTTCTGGAGTAAGCTTTGGGAGTAGTGGAACTGAAGAAAAACTGGTCAAGTGTTCTTTATGTTGTAGGACGCTCAATAACTGGGGATAGTGAAAACTGACTGTGCTCAGCAGTTTGGAAAAACTAAAATATCCCTATGGTAATGTCAGTCCAAATAACACGAAGCGTTGGTAGTAACATTGTCGGGTAACCCATTTTTAAGATGGTGTAAGAAATATACATGTATGATTTATGGGATGATGCTATGAGCAGTATTTTGCTTTTGAATTGGATCTTCATGCAAAATCCTTAAACAAATCGAAGTAAGACTTGGAGAATCTAGAATACTTTATGCACAGAGTTGATCCTTTACATAATTAATCTGTAGGTTTTACCTTCAGAAACTTCTCAAGATGCTGCAGTCTGTCACATAAAGGAAAAGGAGTTGAAATTAAAAATATTCTAGTGCTTATTCTATCTGTTTAAATTCGGGAGAAATTCCATCCTTTCAAACCTGTAATATAAGAGTTGGCAAAATTAATTATTTTAGCTTCAGATCGCTCACATAAATGAGGAAATCATTGTGATCAGTGGCTTTCACCTTTCATTGTTCTGAAAATGACATTATTATAGTGACAGCAGTTATGTGATTCTCTTGTTGCTGAGACAGGCGAGGCAGTAAGTCTATATATTTTAGCAGATGTTACAAATATTACCTAGATGAAACATGGACCCACAGTGACTGCTTGATTTGAAGATGAAGGTGAAGATAGACTTGATCAGCACAATTTCAACAATTTCATTTTAAGATGGGATTTGTCACTAGGGTGTGTTCAGAAACACCAACATACACATGCCAAGTAGTAGGTGCCAATTGAGCAGTTTAATTTTTCAATCGGTAACCAAAATTCTTTCTAGAGACGCATATTTGCAACAAGTACAAACAACAGCTTCTAGAGCTGTCACAATAGTACATTAAATTCAAGCTTTTCAAATTAATTGTGTCCTTGAAATGTGATGTTCCTCTAGGAGTGACATTTTGGTGCTGTGAGAGTGAGTGAGAGGAAGCCTTCTACGTCTGTTCTGGCTTCAGGGTTAACACTGCCTGACTGTAAGGAAGAGTTAATAAGTTGTAGGGAGAGCAGCTGCCTTTTTTCTTTTTTAAGCAAGAACTGAAAATTACTGTTTGCCAGAAAATAATCCATTTATCCATTCTGCCATTATTCAGAACTTGTACCTTCTTGGTTCAGAAAAGCTATATATTATTTTTAAATCATGGAGACTTGGAAGACTTGCCATGTCTTACTTTCACATGATTTTAAAAGCTTTGCCATATTCTAACTAACATCTGCCACATCACCTAAGTCAGAGCTTAGAGGTGAGACTGTCTCACCTTTTCCTTACAGTGAACAGGCCAAGGCTTGTATTTCTAAAGTTAGTTTTCTTTCTCATATAATGCAAACTAACAAACCAGAATAAGGTTTTTTTTAAAGAAGGTTTAGGTACATGTCAGAAGTCAGAGCTGTGAGGTGTTTAAATGAATTAAGTCGTTTACTCTGTTCATTCAGTCCTTGCAGGTCTCTGCAGCACGTGGTGTTTTTAGCACCTGTAGTATATCCAGGGCTCTGCAGTTCAGAGTTCCCTAAAGGTCCCTTAGTGAGTGTGTTGCATCTGGGGCTTTTTGGCAGGTATGCTCTAGGCTGTTAGCCAGCTTCCTGCTACAGCTGCTTGTCTCTAGTTTGTGGTCTAGAATCTTTCCCTAGCTGAGCATCCTCTCTTCCTGCTGGGAAGAAAAAAATCTCTCTTCCTCCTTCCTCCAGAAGTTCTACCTGATCCTGTGGGCAGCAGTCAGAACAAGGAAACCTTTTCCTTTGTGCTGTAGTCATGTTCTTCAAGCAAAACACAAACTACAACATGCAAACAGTAAGCTAAACACATGGTATATACCTTGTCACAAATTTTTCCTGAAAGAAGCTGACAAGAGGAGTTAATTATAAGGCAGCTATTTGAAGCAATGTTCTTAGTTTGAACTATTATCCAGATAGTCTTGAAAATGTTCTTTAAAATGGACCATGATTCTTTGGGTGGCTTATAAAGCCCTAATTACAAGATCTCTGTATATTAGATGATAATATACTTAAATACAGTTTAGTGTTTAAACTTTAATGTCATTGCTAGGATTTTGGAAATGTTTCCTGTTTGCATGGGCTTATAAATAATATGATTTAAATTAGTAAATTTAAAATCTAAAAAATCAAGCTTTGATTTTTATGAAACTGGATTTCAAGTGAAGGTAATACATCAAAATTACTCTTGAAAAAAGTGTTTCATTATATCAGCAAAGTTATGGAACTTCCTGGCTGGCTTTTCAAGAGTGATGGTGAGGATATAGGTTAATGATGAACATAGGTAAAAATCTTTAGTTTTAGGGCTTTTGTGAGAGTGGAACCGATTAAAAACAGACATTCCCTTAGGGTTGTTTGGCTCTTTTAGGCATAATGCAATAAGTTATATGATAAACAACTCAATAAGCTAGGAATTCCAGAGATGCATTTCTGTAATCTTTATTGTATATACAACATCTTTGAAAAATCTGTTTGTCTGCTGTGAGTAATCCCCAATGAACATTTATGAGTTGAGATGATGGGACTCTTTATTGCAGTATCTAAACTCTTGTGTGTATAATTTGGATGCTGTTATTGTCTCTCACACTTTCCAATTGGTTTGAAATTTTTTTATTTAGGGCAACAGTTCTTCCATATCTTCCTGCCCCCACCCACAACCCCCTCACAAACTTTTAATGACAATGTTCTTTTGTATCACCTTGGTTTGTTTGAATGCTTTTTATGCTTTTGATGTAGCTGGAGGCAGGGGCTGGAAGAGGTGTAGAGAAATGAGAACACCGTGTTTTATTGAGCTGAATAGCATCATGGCCTGTAGAAATTAGCTTAGAATTTTTTTTTTGTAGAATGGATATCAGAAAACAAAATGCACGCAAATCACTTGGGTTTGTCCTATATTAGTAGAAAGTTTCTCATAGGGAGCTATGTTCTCTAGCATGTATTGGAAATCCTTCAGCTTTTCTATATTAATTTACTTTTCTTTGCAAAATTACTGCAAAAGGAGATCGGTGGGCTGTTGTTCAAGTTGACCAGTAACTTCCCACTCACAGTGTAGGTGTAAACAGTTGCTGTTCTTGTTCGTGCAGCCACGTGTGGCTGAAGTAGTCACTGACCTGGACTGGGAAACTGAGCTGGGATTGAAAAAATGCCTTTTCTTTTTTCAGCTGGATCGGTTTCTCTGCACAGTTCACCACACAGCTGTGAAAACTTTCATCCTAGCTCAGTGCAGAGGAGCAGTGTTGATTCCTTGAGACTGTTTATGCATGTTTGTGACTGGCACAATGATAGCCTTCCTCTCCTCATTTTATTTGACTTGCCACAGAAACGATTGTCTTCCAAGTAGCTTCTTCAAAATACCTCTAAGTTCTTCTTGAGAAATGGATCTCTGTCCTCTGACTGTGTGATCTGGCTGTAGTCCCTAAACAGTGTAGGAAATAACTTTTTTTTTTTTTTGCTTGGTCTGTTTAGCTGTTAAAGAAATGTAGCCATGACACTGATTTTCACAACTTCATGAATCGAGCTAATTTAATACAGAGTTCATGCTGTCATCCAGAAAAGCCTTATTAATTTAAATGTTCTACAGATAGATGAGGAATCTTAGAACCATACTTATGGATACTTAATTATGATTATGTTGGAATTCAGTGTTTATAATCCATGTAGTGTAAATTAGTGCTACAAGATGCAGTTACTTCTGTAACACACCTGAGGTGTGCTTCCTTGTTTTCTGGGTGGAGCCACTCCTGTCCAGTTTAGACAGACAGCTGTACTGAAGCCAAGTCCACAGGAGTGCGGCACCTAAGGTTAAACATAGAAAGAAACTCTGGCTTCCTTGCAGAATGTCTTCATTACTCAGTCCTGTGCTGGAATGGGTGAAGTTTCTGAAGGTAATTGATGCAGATGTTTGTAATTTTTATTGATAAAGCTCCTTTTAGGTTCTGCACTGTTCAGGAGGATGCAGTTCATATTAGACTGTACCTTACCTGAGACTCAGAAGATAAATTTTGTGGGACAGTGTGTGGCACAACTGGTTCCAGTTCTCACACCCTGTGGCTCACATGTGAACCTTCCATACAGTATATTTTACCTCAGTGTTTGGGTTTTTTTCTTTCTCTTATTTGTAGCAAAATCAAGTTAACAACTGCATTCCAGTAGACTTATCAGTGATACAGGGAATCATAAGGGCATGATATTGAAACTCTTAGGAACTGCAAGTGAGTGTGGTATGACGCAAAGAATCTCTAGGCAATTACAGATGAGCCTGTACACTGAAAAAAACTCAACTATTTACATCTTAGTTGAATGTTGTAACTGCAATCTGATAAGCATTTTAGAAGCTTTTTAATGAACACTATACACAGCAAATGTTCTGTAACATCAATGTGGCACTTATACCTATGACAGGATTTTAAGCTGTCTTTGGAAGGAAATAGTTTTCAGAGCTGAATAAGAGCTTTTATTGGAAGCATTTCTTGACTGTTTTGAGAAACTCTTCAGTTACATCTTAAAGAGGAAAAGACTCATTCCAGTTATCTCCAAAGAAGTCATGATGGCTTTTGCAGTTTTAGGGTTTTAAGATCCATTCTATGTAAAGCATGTTGAAGTGCTCAGAAAATTGGGAGATTTATGTGTATTTAGACTGATGGCAGCATTTGAACTACCCACTGTGCAAGGGGCTCTTACTGCACAGAATTGCCACTTGTTAAATCTTTCTTTCTCACTTCTTTATTGTTTTCAGCAGTAACAATTTGGGCCTTTTTTGCCTTGTTTTCTTGAATAAGTAAAATTCCTGGCATGATGCCAAGTAACTTTTGAATCTGGTTGTTAGATAAGAGATTGTGTTTAGAGGATCTGTCTGTTTTAACATACCTTGAGATAAGTTTAGGATGGTTAATTCTGATTCCTCAGAAAAAATGCGTAAACTATAAAAAGCAAAAGGGCTTCAGGCAGAAATTTGCTAATGGTTTCCATTTTACTTCTAGGCTATTTCTTATGAGAGTAATGGACATACCATATCTCAATTTGGAAGGACCAGACTGTAAGTAGCTCTTTTTATTGTAATCTTAGTACCATTCTGACAAACTTCCTGGAGGAGGAAGTGTAAAGATTAATTATGTGTATCCAAAGCAAGGATATCAGCATATCTATCAGCTATGTTTAGGTTAGCAACTTACAAAATGATTTAAAGTGTATCTGCTCCCTTGTTTTCCTTTAACAACATAGTAAACCCATAAATTCTTCAACTTTGACCAGATAATCTGCATTATAAAGGGGGCTGATGAGAACAAATTAATTTAATGTTACTAAATGAGAGAGTTTGAAATTAACAGCTTTATTGTTATTTTGGGTTACTATTCTTATGTACCATATCATCATAAAAAGAGGGATCTTAACACTGTCCCCTCACCCGAGCAGTAAATACAGAATGCAAACTAGTGAATAGCAAATGGTTCTGAAAAATCTTGTGGCCACTTTGTTTCTCAGGTGAGTGCAATAGTACCTCTCCTTAACTTCAGCCTAAATGTCAGGATTCTTTTGCCACATGGGATTATGATAATGGAAAAATATTACTTAAAACATTTTTACCTTTCTGGTTATTTCAGTTTCCAGACCTAGAGCTGTAATTAGTTGATAATATATTTAAATGAAAATAGATTTTACTAAAGTAAATGTCCTTACTGTTGTGGGATGTTTCATTATAAGGGGGAAAACTTTGGATGAGAGTTCCCACTGATGCCTTCTTGACTTAGGAAAGTGTGAAGCCCTGGAGGTCAGTCTGGTTCTTGATTAGATAAAAGGTTAATTTGATATTGAGGAGTCAGATACACAGTGTCTTGGAAATTACACTCATTTGGAAGCAGCACTGATGTGGACACATTTTCCACTCCTTGCATTGGAATGCTCAAACTGGAGTGTGACTCTATTAGATGCCAGTGTAATAGTAACAGAATGCAGTTCTAGAGAGATGGAAGTAGCTGTTGGAAAGGAAAATACATGCTGTAAGGGCATATATTTAATTTTAAATTCAGTTAGGTGGTCAGATCACTGAGCTCTGGCTCTGCTGGAATGGTAATCTAATTACATTGCATCTTCCTTCCCCAACTGTTTGATACTGAGTGGAAGAATGGGTAAATACTTTGGGTCATTGAGAGAGTGCCAAAGCTACTAATTTGTAAAGATGCTACTTCCACTTGCTGGCCAACTTACAGGATTGTTTTGATACTTTGCCAAGAAGGGTTGCCAAAAAAGAGTCTGCCTCTGAAAGTCTGTCTCTTTTATCTGAAAGCCACTCCTGTAGAACAGACTGATGCAGATGTTCCAGGAGAACCTGAGCCAAGGAGGCTTTCTAAGCCTCAAAACAGAAAGCATTGCAGGAGTGGCATGTTTTAGCCACTTTTGTTGCTGTTCTGAGATGTAAACATCAGTGTAGATTGAGGAAGCTCTCTGGTGCTTGTCTGTGGGGGACTGTTTTGCAGAGAAGCAAAGCCACCTAAAGAGTACAGCTAGGTTTCTGTGGGAGGTGCACTCGGAGTCTGTATTTTTAAAAAAGAGATGAGGCGCAGCTGACTGCGTGACTGTTGTGAGTTGCATGTTTCTGTTTGTCAGGTAGTGAAATAGCAAGTTTGTGCTATTTTTTCTGAAATAATAGATTTCAGTAACGTGTGCTAAGTTAAATAATATTGAATAGTGAGTTGGCTTTCATCATCTTTTGTTACTGTGTGCTAAAAAGTAATTTAAAAGAATGAAGTTGCTGCACAAAATGACTGCAAAACAGAAGAAAATCAAATACTTTTCACCCGAATAGGGAGAAGTTAGAGATTTTAACAGCAGGTTCACTGTGAATTTAAGAATAAACAGATACAAGAAGGTTAAGAATTGTTTGTTTTCTCTAATCAATATAAAAGGACTATAATATCTGAAATTGGAATTCTTCATGCTATGATTTTCTACTACTGCATTACAAATAATCAAACTTTGAGTTGCTCTCTGTTCAGTATGCTGTACAGCAATGAATTGATCTTCTGTTGCTTGTGGAGTCTTGGTGTTGGACTTGTATAGTGGAAAAAAAATTGAATTTTAATCCTTAAAAAATATTGTGTACTTTTTGTTTAAATAGCAGATCTAGGGAACAGGATTTTACCTGTGCTCATGAAGGGATTGTTTTCCTTAACTACTTGGTTCTCTGTCTAGCCTGACTGAGCTCTCAGTGCTCATATACACCTGTATATAGCAATGTGTCCTACAGTAGAAAATAGATCTGTGCAGATACCCGTGGAAAGGCTTAATTAATAATCTGCAAATAGTTTCATAGAAAAATGTAAAATATTTCAGTAGCTTTGCCTCTGAAATTACAGTGTTTCACTTGTTTCTTTTAAAAATATGATAGGAATTCACAGGTTATAAAAGCTCACATCTCTAGTGAAAGGAACTTCAGGTAGAAGTGTGCAAAAGTAAGATATATAGTGATAATTTCTGCTGTATCTTGCCTTTCCATGAGTTTGATTTGGATTCTCTCTCTCAAATTCACAAATCTTAAAATCACTTTCAGTATGCACTAAAGACTTCTGCACTTCTTTAGATATAAGCCTTGATGAGCTGTCTTTTTTTCTTGGTATAATTTTTAGTAATAATAAAAATTCAGTGTGTGTATTCTAGCTTTCATCTAATATATGAAAACTGAGTTGAACATTGTTTCACAGGAAGTTTTTTATTAACAGAAAACTGCCAAAAATTGAGCCATTGCATTTTTTAAAGGTAGAGCATGAAGAGGCTGATATTTCCCCCCTCCTGTCTTTCAACTTGGTTTGGTGTAAGGGATGGGAAGGACTACATTTATGGGCATTTCCCACTGCAGGAAATGCTCTTTCAATTTCTTAAATAGATGAACTAGCAGGAATTTAGTATCTTTCATGCCTAAGTGCAGGCACATTCTTACTGTATGTGTTGTAGTTTCCTAAATCTTGCCCTGTTTCTTTATTTAAAAAAGAAAGAAAAAAGCTACATGACTACATTAGATGACTCTTTTAGGATATTTTAAATATACTAGCAGTGACTCTTAATTTAACAAAAGGATTTTTGTTTTGTAGTGCAGCCCAAACGAGATCATGTTCTTCATGTTACTTTTCCCAAAGAGTGGAAGACTAGTGACCTATACCAACTTTTCAGTGCCTTTGGTAAGTGATATAGTTTGTCTTCATGGTTTTTTTTTTGTTTGTTTTTTTTTGTTGTTGTTGTTCTTATTAGCAGGTTAAATTTCTGGTTTGTTTTGTTATTTTTAGTTTATGGGTGTAGACTTATTCCTAGTTTAGGTATTGATGAATCTTTTTTTGTAATTTTTGAATGATGTCCTGTGGTCTTTGTAATGATGTGTTGAAAATTACTGTTCTTATTAACTGCACTTAAAAATCTTTACTTGGTGCTTGTTGAATATTGTGGGTCTTTTATCCTTTTATTTGCAACCTCTTGTGAAAGGATGTAAGCGTTTATATAGGTGGATAAAGGGAATGGGGGTTGGTGTGAGGCAGATTGAGGCTTTAGGAACAAGGTTTATCCTGCAGTCTGTGTAAAGCCAAACTCCAGCATATGAGTCTAGGCAAGCAAGCAAGCTTGAAAACAACCAATTTGATTTCCAGATTGTGAACACCATCCAAGTGAGAAGAAACAGCAAAAAGGGTAATTAATAACCAAGGACCAGTAGTGGCTCTAAGGAGAAATATAAAATGTTGGTACTTGGACAGCTGAACTAATTGATGGTTTTCTCCTTGTCTCTTGTGGCTTGGTCCTCTGTCTGTGCAGGGTCTCTGGAGCTGTATCAGATGCCCTCAGTTCCTTGTGAGTGTTCGATCTTCATGCAGCAAGGGTCAGCGTAGTGGATAGGATTTAGTAACCCTGACTGGGAAACAGAACACAAGAAAGTAGAAATGACAGCGTGCTCTTAGTGCTGCTGTCCAGGGTAAGGCCTGTGGCTCAGACTCAGTTCCCAGCAGTTTTTAACCCTCACTCTGGGGTAAGGCCCGTGGCTCAGACTCAGTTCCCAGCAGGTTTTAACTCGCAGCTCCCGGTGTCGCGTTCCGTGCGTGGGGCCGCCGCCGCCGCCAGGGGGCGCGCTCACACCCCGCTCCGTGCTCGCTTTGGGAATTGACAATTCCCACACTTCTCCGGGCTTTAGAGCTGCATGTTTTCATACTAAGATTTACAAACTCCAGGTTCGATAATAAATCCATATATTATTTAAGTATTTTTGCCATGGTATCTCAAAACAAACTGCAGATTATTACTTCCAAAATTCTGGAATACAGAAGTACCCATGCATTTCCAGTTGTAAGTGGATAGGGGCAGAGTGGTGACGTTGAGTGATCTGCCAAAAGCTTAAAAAAAAAAGGCAGTAACAGACACGAATTATCCTAATCTATTACATCAGTTAGAGCAAAGTGTCTTGAAATCAAACATTATTAGTCGAATTTTACAGAAAAAAAAAATTTAGAATTAATTGAAGCAGAGTTATAATCTTCCATGAAGCTAATGAAATATGGTGAGACAGCTGAAAGGGCTGCAGTGTCACACTTGGAACTCGTTTACATTTGCTACTCTAGAAAGGGTGTTCATGATTCTGAAATCCTTCAGGACTTCCTGCATACCAAGTGGACACCTGTTCATGCAAGATGTTTTTATAGTCTCAGGGGTGAATGTAGTTTCACTGTACAAGTACTTGCAGCACTGTGCAGTCTCACAGAACACTTTAGATTCTTAAATTTGCATTGTTTAGTTGGTCATGCTGATGTGAAATACAAAGTCATTAAAACAGGATTTTCTAGAATACCACTTTAGTGTAGAGCCTTAAGTTCTACTTAGACTAATGTCTTTGGGCTTTTGATTAAAACTTATACTTTCCAATAAAAGTCGTGTAGGAAATGTGTAAGAACAGTATAAAAAGGAGAATGTTTCAATGACGTAATCAATCAGTATCATTTTATTCTGTGGATTTAATCTTGTTTGCATGTTTGAGCTGATATATGGGGAATTTTCAAATTTCTTCATAGAAGAAATACATGTTACTTGCACCTTCATGTCATAGTCCACCAGTGGCATTCTTCGGAGTGTTGAAGACTTGATGTATTCTAGAAGTGCAGAGAGAGAAATTTCCTGCTTTATTTCTCTAGAGCTTGTGTTCGATTACATTGCTGTCCATGGCTTATCTGCACTGCCTTGCAGTGAGCTGGCACAGGGCTCTGGTGATTGCTAAATATTGTACTGCAGCTGCATTTACTTTCCAGATCTTTATTTGCATTTCAACATACTTTTGAAATGCACAATATTTACTGAGTACTTAGCCGTACTGCTGAATGATTTAATTTATTAATCTTCTCTCCTAAATTCTTACTTCTTAATTATGATGAAATGTGGCATAGTCTGAAGAGAGCATCTCTTAAGCATGGAGAGTTGCATAAGAGCATTTGTTCCAGTTCACTTCAGGTTGGAACTCAGTAACTGCTGTTTAATGTTTTGACTTTATTTAAATTCTGTATTTAAAATGTGTAAATCGAGTATAAAAGCAACATATGTTGGCAGGTATTGAAACCCTTTATTAGCCAAAAATACAAAGTCAGAAGTCACATAGAGTGCAGCAGTCTTTCTGTAACAATAAATAAGGATCTGATACTGAAATAATGTGCCATCAATAGGTTGGATTTTTATTAATTTATTTTCATTTACCACTTAGTGAAAATATGAACACTGAAGTCCATTTGAATAGTAGCTGAATTCCTTCAGGACATTTTTTTTGTCTATCACTGATCGTCTTTCTTATTTTATACTGAGGGCACAATTGCAAGATATTCAGGACAATTTTTCTTTCTGATCTATCTTTCAGTCTGCTTAGGTAGATTGAAAGTAATTAACTGTATATATAGGAAAGGAACACAATCTGGACAGCATTTCTGTGTTCCAGAGTTACAACAGAATATGGTCTCAGATGTCTGAAATGATTGTTTAGAAAATTTTGTAATTAGTAATGCAGAAATGGAGAACTTGATACATGAATTGTTTTAGAGCAAAGTCTTGTCAATGCATGTAGAGCAGTATGAATTTGTACAGTAATTTCTGTTCTTTAAAGGCAAATCCATGTTATAGTCCTACCAAATTCATTACAGTTCTGAGCTGCACTAATGTGTCAGCTTGGGCTTTTTTTGTGTTGTGAGATGTTAGTGTCCTGCCAAAAGGGTGTTCTCCCTACACCAAAGAGCTTTTACTCATAGACAGCGAAGTTCTGTGTTTTTCAAAGACAGAATTATTAGAAATTGAATTTATGTGCCCTGAAAAATGTATAAAGAAATTCTAACTTTGTGGTGTAGGCTCATCGTAAAAGGCCTTAGCCCTTCAGTACAGGGAGATATCAGAAACCATACTGAACTAATTATGTTTTTGGCAATGATCAAAACTATTATAATTTAAACTCCTAAATAGCTGACTATTCAAATGTATAGCATGCAAATGAAATCTATCTAGGCTTTTTTTTTGTTTGTTTATAATTAGAAAATCTGTTTATAATCTGGCTGAATTTCAGAAGAGACTTCTATAACCTTGTAACCTGTAGACTAAATTAGATTTCAATAGATTAAACAACTGAGAATAAATGTAGTTTAAGCCTTTTTGCATCACCATTTTTGCCCTTGTAATGTCTGAAGGTTAAATGCTGGTTTAACATTATATATAACTTGATATCATAGTCTACGTAAAAAAAATGGCACCAATTTTGAATATCTGAATTGTACTAACAATAAAGCACTTAGATAAGGACAGGAGATGTAAATGGATTTCAGACTATAATAAGACCTTGTGTCTGGAATGGGAATCCTTTCCTCTGCTTTTGCTTGATTATGTGCTCTTTTAGTGCTAATGTGACATTTTAAGCCATTCACATAGAAAATGCACTAACTGCTTGATGAATAGAGGAACTTATTTCCAGTCACTGTTCTATTGTAACAGCTTCCAAATGAGGTCCATGATTTTGTGCATTTGTCCTCATATTGACTCAAATTAAGTTTTTATATCACATCCAGGAAATGTGTAGTGGGATTCAAACCAGAGTTCGAAAATTTTGTGTCACAACAGTGGAGTTCTCCAGTGATGTGATCAATCCTATCCCCTTCGACTAGAATTTATCATCATTCAAAGAGCTGTTATTTATTTGAGTGAAGGGCTGAAATTCCCAGAAAATCACTTCAATTTATTTTGTAGACTCATATAGAAGCCTTGAAGGGAGGATGTGAGGGTCTGGGGGTGTACAGGATGCTCATGCAGCCCTGACTTTCTGAACAGTTCCAGGCCCTTGTGCAACTGGGTGTGAACTACACACCTGTACAGTGGACAAAAGCCTGCTCAGGTGCAGTTACTCTTTGTTGGCCTTTTATGTCATGGCATATTGGATAAAACTCTGTGACTGAGTCTAGAATAAAAATAGTCATAATAATTTATTTTGCTTTTTCTAGGTAACATTCAGGTTTCGTGGATTGATGACACATCAGCCTTTGTATCATTGAGCCAGCCAGAGCAAGTACAAATAGGTAAGTGTTGCTGGATTTGCTTCAGCATTAAGATTTAACTGACTCCCGCAAAATGCTCTGAGCCAGCAGGGTCTGTGATTCTAATAGCAAAACCACTGACTTTCTTGGAGGAACTGGTCTTCCATAGCAGCAGCACATGTGGCAGGAAAGGCAAGCTCAGACTGGACTTCTTTGGGAGTTTTATGTTTCATTCTGTGATATCCTCTAAGTACCTAGACCTGTAGGTAGAGTAATGCTGGTTCTTCGCTTGGTGCAGTATTTATTGAGGCTGTTTACTGTTACTTTGCCCAGAGTATAGCTATCAAAAACTTTTGTGGCCTTTGCCTCCAAATACCTATTGGACTGATACACATTTAGTTTGGCTTATATTTGCAAGAAAAAAATGCAGTGAGAAGCATTGTAGAACATATGCAAAATAATAGTGTCCAAAGAGCCTAGACTGCTAATGTGTCTGTGTGTGAACAATATGCAGTCTCTCCAGACCTAAATTTTTAAATTTTTATTTGAAATTTGAAAATATTGCTGTTATGTGGGAAAACAGTCTTCTTGGTGTGTTGGATTTTGAATTGAGTTTGTTTATGGTTTGGGGATTTTATATTGTTTTGGGGTGGTTTTATTTGTGTTTTGGGGTGGGCTTTTTAAAAGATTTTTGATTGGCTGTAGTTGAATCCACAATATCTTAGTGGTTTCTCAAGTTCTTTTGGGCACATATTTGAGTATTGAGCCATACCCTTAATTCAGGGAAGAGTGGCTGGAAGTAGCCATTATAGATGTTAATTTGGGATATGTTCTGTTAGTGTCATCCCCATTTACTGAAACACTTGCATCAAATGCTGTGGAGCCAGTGAGAGCAGCAGTATCTGTAGCACTTCTGATTAACTGGCTATAATCTTGTTGCACTTAAGAGCTATCCAGGCAGAATTCCCACAATTAAGTTCTAAAAAGAAATAAAACAGATTAGAAAATGCCATTGAATTTACCATGATCTATCCTTACTAAGCTCAAATAAAGAAGCTTTCAGGGTCTGGATATATAATCAGTGCATCTCTCTAATTCCTTGTTAACATCCTGGGAGTGTTTATTATAATTCCTCATATATTCATAACTCTGCAGAGGATTTTGAGGACTCCCCAGCAGCCTCCTTACAGCAATTGCTCCATAGCAGCGAGAGCCATTGTTTCTTTACCTATAGATAGATAGATATAGATATAAGAATGAAATAACTTCTAATGAGAAGTTCCAGATAAAGAATTATGTCAAACAAAGCCTTCCTAGATGCTGCTACAGTAAATTCCCCACTGCTGCCACCTCAGTTGCTTACCCATTGTCTAAATGCTTGGCGTGTACATTATCACCACTACTTTTTGTTGTTATTGTTCAGTTTGATTGTTTTTGTTATAGCAACTACATATTTTGGAAAGAACTGAATGTCTGCAGAATATTGAAACTCCATCTTTCTGGCACTGCTCTGTGTCTTTTTTTTGCTTTCACAAACAGGGAGGCTTGTTCTGTGGCCTACATACTAGAAAACATGTTATTTGTTTGAAAGCTCAGGTGATTATAGTGTTTCATAGATTTTTATGAAAGCTGGTTAGTAGAAATTCATATACTGAAAGCAATCAGCCAACCAAGCTGATAAACTAAAGCAACCTCAATTACAAAAATTGTGTGATTTTTACTGTAAAATTGCTTAAAGTTGTTGTTTTTCACATCCTTAGAGGGTTGTGAAGCAATATGAATACAAGGCAAGATGTTGCTACAGGTATACTTCTATGCCTACCTCTTAGAGGGAGTTCTGACTTTGAGCTGGTACTAAGACACACATATAGTTAATAAAACACAAGTGCAACAAGAACATCTATGGGACGTAAATGGATCAAGGACATGAAAAGTGTATGGAAGTTTCCCCTAAAGTGTTCAGATTTCCATTACAAAGGAGTTTAAGTACTGTTAAATTGTCCAGATTTGCTTTGCACCTTTTTAATAAGGAAATTGTTTGTGAAAGTGATTAAAATGGGACTAGTTTTGTGATTATCTGCATGGAGTGTTAATTGATTTGGATCTATCAGATTTTGAAACCCTGTTCATATCTGGGAGGTTTCTTTATTTTTCTGTTGCTGTAGTGGTTCAAATACTGAGTATTTGGCTGAACTAAGATGAAGTTAGAGACTTGAACAGCAGATCATTTAAAGAGGGATCTGCCAATCTCCCTTGATGCACATTCTCAACATAACCAGCTGATGGATCTGCCTGGTTCCTTAACAATTTAGCTCCAGTGCCTTTTAATTTTGTTCAGCTTCATAGGTGTTACAAGACAACTTGAAATACAATTTGTCTAGATGGCTGGTTTTGTGTAACTTATCTAAGGGTAGTATTGAAATTGTGATAGGTGTCTTTCATATTTCAAGTAATTAATTATCATGCTTAACCTTTACAAATGACGGATCTCTCAAAATGTGGCACTTTGCATAAGCTGTTGCTGCTATGCTGTGCTGTTTTTGTTGTTTCTGACTCTACTGGCTTCAGAATTTGAAATGGGCTAAAAACTTGTTCAACAGCATCCTGATTTCTCACTGATTCAAAAATCCATTTTGAATATGTATAAATATAAATAAAATATACCTCTTCATCCCCCAGTGCTCTTTAAAACTGTGTGCCTGAGTTAGGTAATATCATGGATGATAACCATAAAAACCTAGTCCAAAACTGATTGATAAAACATTGGCCCATAAGATTTTCTGTTTGTAAGGTATATATTTGATTAGGTGAATTTAGCTGATAAGCAGCTCTTCAAATTTCTCATGGTAATCAGTAGTGTTTATGTTGCCAGGGAGAACATGCATTCCAATGTTTTAATTGTTGAAGTGTTATCCTGAAGGACCTATAAATCTTTGCATAATATACAAAGACTTGTTTCCTCTTCTACTTTATTTCATCTGAAAAACTAAGTAGGGAAAAGGGCAGCATTTTTATAGTCGATTTTGGAGCTGCTCCTAACTTTCCAAGTGAATATGGCATGCTTTAAAACACACAAACCAGAAACCTTGGGAAACGAGTCAAATGCCTTAAACTTCTCATTTTGCTGCTTATGATAATGTCCAAGAATCTTCACTTTATTTGGGTATTCAGGCGACTCACACATTGGCAGTCTCTCAGATTTATTATGAGAAGAAAAGCTTGTTCTTGTATAAAATCATATTGCTCTCTATAGCTTGAAATGGAAGCTGCAGCAGGACAGATGCTAGGGAACAGTTGCATAGTCACTCTGCTGTGCTTGTCGGTGCAAGCTGGACCTGACCCTTACCAGGGGAAGGTTCTTGGCTTCCAGTGGGATCTGTGTCACTTACTGTTGGGCTGCCACAATGTCATCTTAGAGCAAATAACAGGTTTATGAAATTGGTGGTTTAGATGGCTCTGATTTGTCTTAATTTTTTGCAATATGCTGTCTGTAAACTGATTTCCAGGCTGAAAGCACCTGAAAACTGTAATGGACAATAAACACAGTCTATGTTCTGCTGGGATTTGCTGTTCAAAGTAGGTAATTAATAAGTATTTATTAAATGGTTGGTATTCTTTTAGTTGGACATGTGGGAGACAAAACTCTCTGCTGCCAAGTTGCAGTCAGTGCAAGTGGCATCAGCATTTCTGTCAAACGTGGAGCACATATTTGTTACGTGTGTGGCAAAAGATAAACACTCTGCACTGTTAGAGCTGATGAACAGAAGAAATTCCAGAACTAACTTTTGGCATATAACTTCTAGCTCTTAAGATTTTTGGATTGCTAGATAAGTTTGCCTTGGGGTGCTGTTCAGCTTTGTGTATTTGTAAAGTTGGCTTTCCATTTGGAGAGATTAGTATGGAATAGGTGCTGTTTCAATGATCCTATGACTTACAAGGGTCTAGACTTCATCCAGATAGTCTGGAAATGGTGGGGGGAAATTGGAGAGACTTCAGCTTGTCAAACAAACCCAGTATTTTATTTTGATTAATAAATTGGTATAACCTGAAGTGTTTTCAGCCACTTCTCTCCTTCAACTATTCTGTGCAGTTAACTTTGTAATGCCTTACTTAATGCTTTGGATCCATGTTAAGCTCTTTTTTCATGGTTTCCTTGAATGTTGTCATCCAATTTTGACTGTTCAGGTTGCTGGTCTGAAAAGAAGGGTAGCTTGGATTCTTTCAGTAGTTGGATAACTTCATCTGTAAGGGAGTTAAAATCCTTTATAACTACCTACATATATGTGCATAGCATGAAATGTCTCAGTGGACTTACACTATCATCTCTGTTTGTTTAGGAAAATATTTTAAGTTTAAGCTTTGCATAAGGATCTGTAGAGACCCAGAAAAGTTTTCCTAACTAAGAAATGTAACCCCTGTTCTGTTCCCTGAGTTAAGCCTTGGCCTTCTCCCTGTCCGTTAACCTTTCAGTTACTCTCACCCTAATTCCCCGTTGGTTCTTTGTTTTAGCCCTTCCCTGGTAGCACCCCCTGTGTCTTTTGATAATTGGTCCCTGATGCTCTCCCCACCCTGCTGAGCCCATGTATTAAACCTAGACCCTCAGATGAATCTTTGCCTTTATTCTCAGAACCCTGAATCCATGCGTGGCTGAAATAAACATCTTTGTAAACCCTGCAAAGGCCTTTCCTGCTGATTTCACCCCAAGCAACACCTTAGATGCAACAAGGATCCTTCCTCTTTCTTTGTCATGCCTTGTACTTAGCACTTTATCTTCCTTCTGTAAAACCATATTCTTTCAGATCATCTGTCCATTTTGCCCTGTTCTCTAACATGGAGGATCAAACCTCATTTTGATTTGCTCTCTAACTTGCCATCCTCCTTTGCAAGGTGAAGAGCTGCTGTGTCCCTGCTTTGATACTGCTCCTTGCTCTGCAGACACTGAGAGAGGCCAAACTTTGTACAGTGCTCTTTTATTTAGAGCCTGTATAGGCACCTTCTATCTTAAGCTGATTCTGGAGAGGGAAACAAAGGGATGGGCGGCACCATATACAAATTGGTGTTATCAGTTTGGGTACAGCCTGCAGATAGCTGCTCTTATCAAGTATACTCTGGTCCAATCCAACTAATTAGTCATGTGTGTTAACATTTTGATGCCTTGCAGTAGAAATTGTCCAGGTATGCTTGAAAGACTGAAAACTGTATATAGGCTACGAAAAAGTGCCATTGATGTTACATTGACAATTTCGCTAATATTTAACAAAATATAGTTGATTTCTGCTTACGCCTTGATAATGCCCATGGTTATGTGATCATGAACTGTTTCTTTGGGATTTATGGCTTCTCTGGGAATATGTTTGTACGTTTGCTGTGGAAGAATGCAGCCTTGAATGTTCTGTAGAGGACAATTTAATTCAATTTAGGTTAATTTAAAAGATGCCCTCTAATTTTGGATGTTGAGTCTTCTGCTTTCTGTTGATGAAATAGGCACACAGCACTGTTGCTTCCACTCCTGAGTTTTACTTTGAAATACTGGACTATGCATGTGCACTTTTGGGATCATGGCAAACTTCTGGGTTGTTAATGTGGCATAAATAGCCCTAGTAGTCAATAAGTAAGGCTGTGGAACCATACGGTGAGTATTGAGAGTAAAACAAAATACTGACTTAGCTACTCACTAATTGCACACTGTTGCTCTGGCTGAGGCAGTGGTCCCATGTTTCAAGTAGAACATGATCAGATAAGATTAATGCAGCATTGATACAGAGGTCACTTATAAAGGCTTCACAGGTGAAATTTTACTTCAGTGTTTCATAAGCTTAAGTGTTTAGTATTGAGCATTAATCTGTATAGCTCTGTGTGTTCATTGTATTTATATACTGTGGCTTTTCTTTTGCCTACACCGTTCACCAACATATTTATTATGTCTTTTTATTAAGAGGCTTGATATTGTCAGTGGCCATCTGTCAGAATGTTGCTCTGAATAAAAGCAAGGACTTGGCAAAAGAGTATCTTTGTACACTTTCCTCTTGGATCACTCAGTGACAGTCAGCCTGTTGGATGCCTTGCCTTATAACAAGGGAAGGTGCCATCCTCTAGAAATGCTTTTCCTAAAATAATTACTATTATTCTGCTATGAGTCTAAAACTTTAAGGCTGCAATTAATGTGAAATGCAGCTGTGTGGTGTTGGTTACTAGGTCAAGTTTCTCACAGAAAGATTTGTCTCATTTCTTAAAATTTAAAGAAATAAGTAAATAGCCCCTCTGAGTTCTCTTCAGTTTTTTAGAATTCACAGAGGATTCTAGCAGTGCATTTCTTCTATTGGGAGTGCAGAATGACCTAATTGTATTTGCTTTGTTTGGCAATATGGACAGCGTTCACCAAAAAAGCATCAGAGAAAATGTGTTAAACTC
This sequence comes from Oenanthe melanoleuca, assembly GCF_029582105.1. Taxonomy (NCBI): domain Eukaryota; kingdom Metazoa; phylum Chordata; class Aves; order Passeriformes; family Muscicapidae; genus Oenanthe; species Oenanthe melanoleuca. The sequence goes on along the minus strand of NC_079348.1, from coordinate 9,668,840 downwards.
TTACAGGAGGGAGCTGCTCTTCAATTCAAGACCATGCAAGATTGTTTCATGTCTGTGGCTCCTTAGACTTCTCCAAATGCCTTCGTTTCAGTTTTTCAGTGATGAAGCATTTTATTAGCATGTAACATTTTATATTAAATATATGTGCTATATATGTATATATATACATATATGTGTGTATTTGTGTGTGTTTGTGTCATATGAATGGATTGCTGTAAAATATGTGCCTTATTTCAAGAAAGCAGAGTTGTCTTTGTACAAAAATACTGACTCTTACAGAGATTTATTTTAGGATTATCTTTAGGCTTCAAATGATTTGCTTTTCTTTCTTAAAAAACGGCTGAGTTTGTCAGGGAATTAAATGGCAGACCCGTAACTTTGGTTCACAGCTTGTAGCAAAACAAATAGTGTTATTGTGTTTTAACAAATGAGTATGTATCAGATGATCCATGGTTACTCTGTGCTTGATTTTAGCAAGTGAAAACATGCTTGAGTTTAACTAAACAAATTTTACCCCAAGGAATGTTGGCTGGCATGCAGTAAGCTCCAGTGAGCCTTATTAATTCATTCATGATGCCTGCCCCATAACTTCATGGGCAATAAATATTGTCCTAATTTGTACAAACAGATCCTGTAACTTTGCAGTTCAAAACAAATGTAAGGGGGGTGAAAGGAGGTATGTCTGACACTTGTTGATTAGTGCAACAATCTCATGGGGCTGTTAGTCATAACTATTGCTATCTGTACTTGGGATTAAAATGAAATACTCAGCACTCTTGCTTGGTTTTATGTACGTTGCAACAGCAGCATCTATATACCATGGCAGGTATTATAGAATTTCATTTCAGTGTTACACAGCAAATATACAGAATGGATGATCCATTCTGAAAGAGGAGAAAAAAACACATCCACTCATCTTCTTCACCTTTTCTGAAATTTGATGTTGGAGCTTTCCATCTCTAGTGCTTGCACCAGAGGTAGCTCAGAATACCTGTATTTAAAACAGCTCAGCTAGAATCCAGAAGTGGGATATGCATTTGAAATTGCTCTAAAGAATTGGAAGTACATAATAAAATCATTTTGTCTCCACCACAATTGTGGTATTTTAAAATATGCAGAAAAACAATCTGAGGTTGGGCGGGGTGGTGGGGGGAGGTTTGTTTTGTTTACATTTAAACTGGTTTACTGGTTGGTTTACAATACTTTCTTTCAGAGAGTTAGGCTGAAAGCAGCAGAAGACACCAGTTGACAGTCAGTTTAATTTGCTGATTCATCTGTTACAGGGATGGCGTCAGGCCAGAGCTTGGCTCACAGACTAAAGGCTGAGAGCTGTGAAGATGCTGGGACTTGAAGGAATGTTGTTAAATTGTTACTCAGTGGAGCAGTGAAAATTTTTTCTTTA